>NC_061115.1:62250108-62482276 GCF_002878395.1 Capsicum annuum
AGTATCGTCACGAGTTCAGTAGCAGTTACTTATGTATGTTTGTGTTCTCACGTTCATATCAGTCAGTATTATTCATGCATACAAACCCTTTGCATTTAGCCTACCTCACTCATATACTCAGTACTCTCAGTTATACTGACGCATTCGTGCTATGGTGCTTTCTTTTATGTTACACCATAGGTTCAGATCCACGATTTCTAGACCAGAAGTAGCAGTAGCATCTCAGCTATCAGAGTTCTAGCAGTGAGTCCTCGTCTCTCGAGGGCATGATCATTACTTATGTTATGGTTTATTTCAGTTCAGGTTTATTAGTCGGAGTTAGTTGGGGACATGTCCCATCAACTCCCTATTCAAACAGTCATGTTAGAGGCTTTTCAGACTAGTATGTTCAGGTTTCGAATAGTATTACAGTTGTTTTGGGTATTCTATACCCCACTCTCATGTTATGATTATTCCATTTTGAACCTTATGGCCTTACAGTATTACGTATTCCATATTTATGTTCTATATTATGCAGTGTACCGGTACAAATATCAGCCATGGGTTAGCTTGTGATCCCTCGGGATCATGAGCACCGTGTAGCATTCTGGTTCAGCAAATTGGGGCATTACAAACTTGGTATCAGAGCCTAAGGTTCAATAGTGTCCTAGGAAGTGTGAAAACTGCATCTAGTAGAGTCTTGTACATGCGTGTATTGTGCACCACACTTATGTGCAGGAGGCTATGAGGTGTTTAAGAAACAATTTCCCTTCTTTCATGTCTCAGATCGTGCTAAAGAAAGGTTTTCTAAGAAAACTCATGTAGATTCTCATCATGCTCCATGCATGTCAACTCCACTTTACTTTCAAGGTAACAGAAATAGTGAACTCAAGGACCTAAAGACAGGGCTTTCTCAGACAGTCCCTACCGTCAGTTATTGGATTGGCTACAGACTCAGCAATGCCCTACCAGTCTAGTTCTGTTCCAAAGTTATACATATTTCCTTCATGATCATGAGAACTCCTTCTCTCACCCAAATCTAGATATGCCATCAGATCCCTTCTCAGAATTCTATGATAGCATAGACCTAGAGTTAGAAGCTTGAACTCAGAAGCTTAGCAGTAGTAGAGTTGGGATAGTATTATTCAGATTTATCAGATCATGTATTCATGGGGATAGTTATACCAATCGGTAGGCTTGAAAAGTGCAAGCAAGAATGTAAGTCTATTAACTTGGAATTAGGTATGAATGTGTGGATGTGATGTTAGTAGTATATGAGGAAACCGCAGCAGATGATGTGTTTAGTTAGACAGGCAGGTGTTGAACAGAATGTAAGTATGTGATAGTAGATCAAGTAACCAATTCAGGCTCTCAAATTCCAATGATAGTGCTAGTATGAATAGAAAGTAGTAAGGGCAGATGATTCTCGACCCATTCTCATCTCAGTGCAGAGTTTTACACCTCAGCTATCACGAAACCCACTCAGGAGTTGTATGTCAACTCTATGGTCACGAACCATGCTAATTTATTTTTTTCCCATAAATCATGTATGATTTCCGTTCCTAATATAAAGAGTCCCAGTTTACTCCGCAGTACGAATCATGTTTCATGAACACAACTTACTTTCACGCACTTTCCACGGGATCATGTGCCCCTTTAGTTCCTAGCATAAGGGATTCAGTTCCAACTCCCTCAGTGTTACGAATCATGTCCCATGAATGCAGAAACTCCAAACTAAGGTCATGCAGCTCATGACTTATGTACACATGTCACGCTTTACAGTATACTCAATTTCCATGACTCATGCTTTGCCCCTATATATCAGATAAATTCAGATTATGTCATGTATACTCTCAGTTCATACCTTCTTGGTAACAAAAAACATGTTGTTGATATTCTATTTCTCAAAGTTTCAGTCATGTTTCAAGATTAGCTAGTATCCATTCATACTTTAGGTCCTCCTGATTTAATCCTTCAGAAACCTCTTCTTGTGAAACAGTGTAGTGATGAGTAGTTGCTTAGATGAAGGAGAGTAAATGTTTCATGTTAAGAAAATATTGTTGCATGCTTGTTTTACTTATGCAGATAGGCTTGAACGTTATGTTAGTATGCAAGAAATTGGCTAACAAGGGGTTGTACTTAGAAGTTGTGAAAGTGCGGAGTATGAATGTACGTTCAGATCCTTGACTTATGTCAGGACCCCTCATGTAACTATCAAAAATTTAGTTACCAGTTACTCAGCTATCAGTGCTTCAGTATCTCAGTCTATAGAATGCTTAGTCCTCGTGATCCATGTTACGCTCCTAACGATCACATAAATTCATAATGTGTCATGCATACTCTCAGTTTAGATTCCTTGGTGAATCCATGGGGTTGATGTTCCATCCCCCAGTCCTCAGATACAGCGTCAGCTCAGTAATCAATATTCAGTAAAGGACTCAGACGGTCCTACAAGACTATGACTATTAGTAATCAGTTACTCAGCCATCAAGATTTAGTACTTCATTATCAGTCTAAACTTCAATTATCAGTATTCAATTATTCGAACCCAGTCATATCCAAAAGTAATCATCGATAATTCAACGAAATAGTATATTAATTAAATATGGGATGCTATATTTGCATATGATATTATTAAATATTATTGGATAGTGCATTATATTTATCTTTCACAATAATAAAATTTTACTATATATATTTTTCTTTATTTCTTTTTAACTTGATACATATTGACCCAACACAAATTCTAAGAAAATATTCATTAGAAATTTATTTTATTAAATTAAATTTATTAATTTTGTACTTTAAAAATTTAAAGTTAAGTTTAAATATTAGTATTTCTATATAAGAAAAAACTAATTTTAAAATTTATATTTACTAAAATAAATAAATAAATAAAAACATTAATTTTCTATATAAAAGTCAATTAAAATAATAAATTTATTTACTTTAAATATTTAGTTGCAATTAATAAGGATAATTTTTTATTTTGTCATGATTTATGGTGCACCGATAAAATTTTGAGAGTTGAATAGAACTTTTATCTATTTTTAAAAAAGTATTTTAACTTGTTAATTATTGTGATTTATAATAATTTTTATGTAATTATCAAATAATATATTTACTCCTTGTGTCCCATTTTATGTGGCTTCGATACAATTTTAAGAATCAAACAAAATTTTTATATATCTTTTAAATATTTTAAGTTGTTAATTATCATGATTTGCAGTACTTTTTCTTTTATCTCAAATTTATGTGGCATTGCTAAAATAATGAGAGTCAATAAAATTTCTATGTCTTTTAAATATTTTAAGTTATTAATTATTGTGATTCGTGATAACAAATTAGTTTTGAACATGATAGCCAATTAAATAAAAAAAATTTTTTACTTCCAATATGTTGTTATAGTTAATTAATATAAATTAATAGAATATATTAAATATTTAAACCATTATGATGAAATAGTAAAAATTTTATATATTGGGGCATGGTATGTAATTAAGTAGGAGTGGAGGGATTTTTTGCTAATTGCATGAGAGGTGGTCGAAATCACCTCTTCTATATAATACTAAAGGAGCATGGCTCGTGTCAGCACGGGCCCAACATTAAGATATTTATTTATCTTTTCAATTATGATATATTTAAATAAAATATTTTAATAAAAAAATTGCATATGTTTTCTAGGATTTATCCGGAATCTAGCATGAGTTCAACATATATTATTTTAATATGTATTTAGATAACTTAAGTTGTTAACTATTGTAATTTATAATATATTTTATGTAATTTTTAAATTAATATACGTTACTTTTCTTGTCCAAATTTTTGTGGCATTGATAGTCAATTATATTTTTAAAATAATTTAAGTTCTTAATTATTGTGATTCATAATACTTTTCTTCTATTTCAATTTTAGTGACACTAATATAATTTTAAGAGTCGACCAAATATTTTATATCTTTTAAATTTTTTAAGTTGTTAATTATTGTGATTTCTAGTGTTTTTCATGTAATTTTTTTTTAAATATATAACATATTAAATTATTTTTATATATTTTAAGTTGTTAACTATTATAATTTATAATACTTTTTATGTAATTTTTGAATAATATATGTTACTCTCTTTGTCCAGAGTTTTGTGTCGACGATAGACAATTATATTTTTTTAAATAATTTAAATTTTTGATCATTGTAAGTTATAATATTTTTTCTATTTCAACTTATGTAGCACAATGCTTAAATAACCATTATAATTAATTAGGGGTGATATAGTAAAATATAATTATTATTATTTATTATTTATTATTTTTATTATGTGTATGTGTTGATTCTAGAAGAATTTGAAAACATTTAGAAATGTGTTGAATGTTACAAATGTTAATAATCCATTTGGTGCTTCTTCATTTCTCTACATTTATCTCTTGTGTGTTTTTACTCTTTTGTCTTTTGAGTATATGTAGTAATTTTTATTTTTTTTAAAAAATATCATGAAATTTTTTATTTATAGTGTGTGTATATATATATACTATATATTATATATATATATATATATATATAGTAAAATCATGGATTCAATATTATTAATTTTTCAATAAATAAGTGACTTATAATAATTAATTGCGGGTGATACATTAAAATCACGATTCAAGCAGTAGAAATCAGTCAATTTTTTTTTTTTTGTTAATTATTGTTATTTACATAACTTTTTATTTCATTTTCAAATAATATATGTTGTTTTATATCTACTTCTGTCCCGTCCCAATTTATGTGGCATTAATAATTTGATATTCAATCAAATATTTTATGTTGACATATCATTTTATAATTCTTATTTTTTTAATACATAAATGACTTATAATAAGGAGTGATATAGTAAAATCATCGTTCGAAAGACGAAAATTTAATTTAAAACATTAAGAGTTAATTTCTCATTTTATGTCTATTTTTCATTAAATATTATTTATTTTCTTAATACCTAGATGACTCATAATAATTAATTAAGAGCGATTAATTATGTTATTACTATAAAAATTAATATAATTTTATCATATCCAATAGTAATCATTGATAATTCATCGAAATAGTATATTAATTAAATACGGAATGTTATATTTGAATATGCAAAATATGATATTGTTAAATATTATTGGATAGTGCATTATATTTATCTTTCAGAATAATAAAATTTTACTATATATTTTTCTTTATTTCTTTTTAACTTGATACAGATTGACCCAACACAAATTCTTAGAAAATATTCATTAGAAATTTATTTTATTAAATTAAATTTATTAATTTTGTAATTTAAAAATTTAAATTTAAGTTTATATATTAGTATTTCTATATAAGAAAAAAATAATTTTAAAATTTAACTTTACTAAAATAAATAAATAAATAAATAAATAAAAATATTAATTTTCTATATAAAAGTCAATTAAAATGATAAAATTGATTTACTTTAAATTTAGTATCAATTAATTAAGATAATTTTTTATTTTGTCATGATTTATAGTGCACCGATAAAATTTTGAGAGTTGAATAGAACTTTTATCTATTTTTAAAAAAGTATTTTAACTTGTTAATTATTGTGATTTATAATAATTTTTACATAATTATCAAATAATATATTTACTCCTTGTGTCTCCATTTATGTGGCTTCGATACAATTTTGAGAATCAACTAAAATTTTTATATATTTTGTAAATATTTTAAGTTGCTAATTATTATGATTTGCAGTACTTTTTCTTTTAGCTCAATTTATGTGGCATTGCTAAAATAATGAGAGTCAACAAAATTTTTGTATTTCTTTTAAATATTTTAAGTTATTAATTATTGTGATTTGTGGTAACAAATTAGTTTTGAACATGATAGCCAACTAAATAAATAAAAAAAATTACTTCCAATATGTAATTATAGTTAATTAATATAAATTAATAAAATATATTAAATATTTAAACCATTATGATGAAACAATGAAATTATTATATATTGGGACATGGTATGTAATTAAGTGAGAGTGGAGGGATTTTTTGGTAATTGCATGAGAGGTGGTCGAAACCACCTACCTCTTCTATATAATAGAAGAAAAAAAAAGCATGGCTGACATGACTCTTGACGAAGCAAATAATAAAGTGAATTAGATTCTTGAAACTAGTTTTACAATAATTATGTGAGTTATTCAAATATAAAATAATGAGTTACTTATTTTTTATTGCAATAATTTATATAATTAGTGAATTTTATATAATAAAAATAGAAGTTGAATAAACTCACATAATTAATGAATTTATAAAATAAAAATAAATTTAAAAAATAGATATGTGAATTTTATAAAATAAAAATTTTAAAAATAGAAAGCTCACATAATATGTGAGTTTTATAAAATAAAAATAAAGAACTCATGTAATATGTGGTTTTTGTAAAATAAAAATAGTAAGAAGGATAACTCACTTTTTTTGTTAGTTTTACGCTAAACTTTATATAAATATATAACTTACATAATATGTGAGTTTTATAGACATAAGAAGGATGACTCACTTTTTTTGTGATATATATATATATATATATATATATATATGTGAGTTATATAGAAATAAGAAGGATAACTCACAAAAAAATGAGTTTTACATTTTTTATAAACATTAGCTTCGTCATCTAACTTTCCGTTAACAGAAAAAATAAAACTCACAAAAAAGCGAGTTAAGCCTATTTTGATGTCCTTTTAAACACATGATATATTTTGATATTTTAAATAAATAGGTGGCCTATTTTCATTACTCACTTCAAATACATACTAGACAACATTCAATAAAATATAATACAAAATTTAGAGCAGAGAAAAAAGTGAAAATATCTAAAATAGTGGAGTTGTTCGTCTTATCTTGCAAATATATATACTAGGTACCGAAGGCCCGTGCTGGCATATGTTATTTTTAAGCTGTTAGCTATTGTAATTTATAATACTTTTTTGACATTATAATTTTTATTTTAAGTTGTTTGCTATTGTAATTTATAATACATTTTTTGTTCAAACTTTTGTGATGTTGATTGTCAATTTATATTTTAAAAATAATTTTATTTTTTAATTATTGTGATTTGTAATTTTTTTTCTATTTAAATTTAAGAGACACTGATATAATTTCGAGAGTCAATGAAATATCACGATTGAAGTAGCGAAACCGGCATGTCTTAAATGACTCATAATAATTCATTAGAAGTGATATAACAAAATTGTTATAAAAAATACTTGTGAATTTTTTTATAGTGGGCCTCACATAAGATGTCAAATTAATTTAAAACATCAAGAGTTAATTTATCATTTTATGTTTATTTTACTTTTTATTAAATATTATTATTTTTTTAATACTTAGATGACTTATAATAATTACTTAGGGGTGATATAGTAAAATTACGATTGAAGCAACTGAAGCATACATGTCATAAATATCTATTTTTTTAAAATTAAATTTTATTAATTTTCTAATACGTAAATGTCATATAATAATTAATTAAAGGTAATAGAGTAAAATTACGGAGCAAGCAGACAGCAGAAAGCAAGCATGACAATCGTCAGCTGTCTGCTTCCAGCAATTGCTACTCACACTTACATATAGTAACACGATTGAAGTAGTGAAACTGACACGTCTTGAATGATTCATAATAACTAATTAGAAGTGATATAGCAAAATTGCTATAAAAAATACTTGTGAAATTTTTTTAAGTGAGCCTCATATAAGATGTCAAATTAATTTAAAACATCAAAAGTTAATTTATCATTTTATGTTTATTTTACTTTTTTAATTAAATATTATTTTTTTTAATACTTAGATGACCTATAATAATTACGGTCGATAATGAAAAATTACAATTGAAGCAGTTGAAGCGGATATGTCATAAATATCAATTTTATTTTTTAAAAATTAAATTTTATTAATTTTCTAATACGAAAATGTCAATTAATAATTAATTAGAGATAATATAGTAAAATCACGAAACAAGCAGGCAACTGAAAGCAGGCATGTCGACCGTCAACTGCCTGCTTCAAGAGCTGCTACTCGCTCTTATATATATTAGTAATATATCGAAAAGGATATGAAAATGAATTAAACTAACTAGTATGTGTACCTGTGCGATGCGCGGATAATATTAAAAATTTTAATATTTCAAGTTGGAATCACTTATTCGAGTATGTTAAATTCTATTATCTTAAAAAAGATTCAACTATAATTTTATTTCTTAATGAAATGTAAAAGTAAAATAATTTTTTTCGCTATCCTCACCTACTTTCCACCCCTGCAACCACCTCCACCCTCACCCCTCAATTTGTTTTTAAGAAAACATTCCACCCTCCCCCACCTCTAACCAAATCTTTATGAAAAAAATCATGTAATTATTAAAAAAATTATGTTTCATATTCTTTTTTATTATACTATTCACAATTTAAAAATATTATATTGTATATATTTCCCCCATCCACTTCCCCGCTTTTAATCAAACTAGCTTAGTGGACGTGTTTTGTACGTGTGTCTCATATCAATCAATAAAATATATATAGTAATTAGTAAGTTTTTTCTTTAAAAAATAGAGAGTATTATTAACTAAAAATACTTTCTTTAAAAATATATAGAGTATTATTAACTAAAAATACTTATCCATATAAAAATTTCTTTGTAAATTTTTTTATAAATTCTTTGTCACGATCTAAAACTGGTCTCGTAATGGCACCTGTCACACTCATCATCAGATAAGCCTATCTCATCCCAAACACAATAATCCAAATAAAAATTTGATAGAAGGTTCAAATTAAGCAAAAAAAAAAAAAAAAAAAAGAAGAAGAAGAAGAAAGAAAGAAACTCATAAAAAAAGGATTAAATTGCTTGATGCTTACATGATTTGTATTGGCGTTTATTACTAATATATATAAGTGACTTGGGAAGCAGATGGACATTGTCCTACCAACTTGCCGATCAAGTCTACTTTTTATATACTTTTGTTTTTTTCTATTTTTTTAAGTCTTCAAAATTTTTCTGTATCATATAAATTAAAATAAAAAATAACATATATTAAGTTTGTGCTTTAACGGGCTCATGTAATATATACTTTTACAGTCCTATGTCAGTTTTCATATAGTCAGGGATGCCTAAAAGGTTAAAACTAACAAATTTTATTTGTTCAAAAAGAAAATTTTACTTTATCAAGTTATTAGTATACCAAAACAAAAAAGCTACTATACAAAGTATAGCAACTTTTATGATAGTTTTTATTTTTGCAAATTATTATTACTATTATTGTGCCATGGTTAATTATAAAACTTAAAAGTTGATAAAATTTAGTTAACTTTAAAAAAAAATGGAAAAGGCTCAAAAATATTCCTGAACTATCTGAAATAGCTCAAAAATACCCCTCGTTAGATTTTTGGCTCAAAAATACTCATCCGTTAAATATTTGGCTCAAAAATACCCCTCCCTCTAACGGAATTCAGAAAAGGATCAAAAATACCCCTGAACTATCTGAAATGGCTCAAAAATACCCCTCTATTGAATATTTGGCTCAAAAATACCCCTCCCCTTAACAAAATTCCACCAAGCATGCCACCTAGATAAAAAAAAAACCACGTGACTATGCCACATTACCATCCACATATAAAATGTTAGTATTTTTTAATTATATGACATTCCTTTCTTCTTTATTATTATTTTTATTTTTATTTTTTTGCAAAGCAGTGAAACGAAAAAATCAAAAACCAATCTTTTGCTAATTACTTCATTTGCGTTTTAAAAGTTCTAGATTTCACCTTTTCATTAGTGTTTTAAAAGTTCTAAATTTCATCTTGTTATTGTCGTTTGGGATGAGGGACAGCTTGATCTTGACCTGATGTTGACTCGAAGGAGGAGCTAGAATTTTAACTTTTAAGCTAGCAAATTTTGATGTACTAATAATTGAGTTGAATTTACTACATGTAAATTCTTTTTCAAAATAAATGAATTCCTTTTAACACTTGTTTAATCATTCTAAATGAATTTATTTTTCTAAATTCAGTTTGATGAATAATCTTATTATTTTTAAAACAAGTTTGAAAAGAAGTAAAATGATACTTAATATTGATAAATTATTCTTTAATTATGTCATTTATTAACTTTTCGACGATGTGTGCCACATTCAAAGATTCATTAATTTTAGATTAGAGGAGGTATTTATTAAATCATTTTAACATAAACATTTTGAGTAAAGGCTAGCAAAGCCAAACACATCTTTTGAGTAACTAATTTGAAGTTTAGTTTAAAATTTGTTACTTTTACGAGTAAATCTTAATTTTAAATTTTATACTGGCCTAATAATTAATGGGTTTATTAGTTTAATAAAACTCTTTTGTTGGGTTTCACACTTTTAAACCTATTAATAGGAAAAAACTTATTTTTTAGATGATCAAAGGAATTTGATAATAGCGATGTTACATTTAATAATTTTTTTCAAAAAAAAATATTATGTAACCACCATTTGTCTACTTTGGTTAAAAATTTAAAAGTCGTGTAAGTTTTGCCCGTTTCACTGACGTTTTTAAATAAAAATAAAAATAAAGAAGAAAGGAATGTCATATAATTAAAAAATACTAATATTTTACATGTGGATGGTAATGTGGCATGGTCACGTAGTTTTTTTTTAATCTAGGTGGCATGCTTGGTGGAATTTAGTTAAGGAGAGAGGTATTTTTGAGCCATTTCAGATAGTTCAGGGGTATTTTTTATCCTTTTCTGAATTTCGTAAGAGGGAGGAGTATTTTTGAGCCAAATATTTAATGGAGGGGTATTTTTTAGCCAAAAATCTAACGAGGGGCATTTTTGAGCTATTTCAGATAGTTCAGGAGTATTTTTGAGCCTTTTTTGAAAAAAAAAAAGAACAACACTCCAAATTCCTACATGTCAGGAGAAGTTCTAAATATATGACAATTTTATGGAATATAAGTTATCTTTTTGAAGAGTTAATTTTGTTTTTGAAGAATAAAAATCAATTTAAGTTCTTATTGAATTCAATGGGTAAACTCTTAATATCCTTATAGAAACATTTTATCATTAAAATGATGGAATTTAGGCGATATTATTGAAACAATTTTCGCCCATAGATATTATACGCTCATATTTCTAAAATAAATAAAGTTTATGATAGAAGATGGTAACATATAATACACATATATCAAAAAGGCTTTTCGAGCACCAAGTTATAAAAATCTAATACAATTATGAGATGAAAAGAGTAATTAGCTATAACATTATCATAAATCTCCTTGATGAGAAGGAGGAGAAACTTATTCGTTTGTGCACTCTCCTATGTATTAAATTCTCCAATCATCGAAAGATCCTTGTAAAGTCGTTATCAATTGTACGTATGTCTATCGCCTGAGAATTTGTGTAGGATCGGAACCTTCTCTTCTCTTGGATCTAGAGAGGGAGTTGCATATTGATTATGAAGTTGATTGCCACCACCAAGATTGCATATTGATTATGAAGTTGATTGCCGCCACCAAGATACAATCCCTCATAATCATACTTCACCGACCACCCATGAATAATGATTGACACTAAAATCTTAGCTTGCTTCAAGACTATAACCTCAAGAAGAGGAAAAAGAAAAAGAAAAAGAAAGCATTAAGGGAAAGAAGTATATATATCCTTTCAACAATGCAGAAATCAGTTCATACTAGAGAGAAATGAAGAACCAAAAATTGAGAGATAAGAATTAAGCAAAACTAAAACTACATTAGAATAATATTATGCTACAACCCAGTAGAAAACCGATTAGAAGCACCAAAGAAAACCGATTAGAAGCACCAAAGACGCAAACTTTAGATAACCAACATAAGATGACTTTGATCGAAATTGTGAACATTACACAAACTATAATGCCAAAGCACACTAAAAAGAGCGCGCACTAAGGTTATAACCGAATCTTAAATCTATTAAGATTGTCAGACTGAATAAACAATTCCCAGTGTCACACAACATAACTTCTGGTCTATCATCACTATAAATTTACCATTATTACTTGAGAAAAATCAAAAACATCTAAACCAAATTCTGATCATGAACTAAAACTTAATTAAGCGACTTATTACGTAGAGACTTGGTAATTGACCAACGATAAATGTTAGAACATGATCAATTGCAGAAAACTTTCATACAGTTACCTCTTCGATGTTATCCTTATTATGTGATTGACTCCAAAAATAAGATACTTTTGTTGCTCAAAGTATTTCAGCCAATTATGCAGGAAAAAATATAAATAAATGTAAACGGCAGCAAGAAAAAAGGATATATGACATAAAATATGCCTAACAAAACAAAAACTATCATGTATGCGGCCCGTGATCATACTAAAGTGTGGCCAGTACAATGAGGATCACAGAATCGGCTAGTTGAATAATTATCAAGTGAAATAGCAGCCCTTAGCAAACTAAAAAATTGAAGACCAACACATCACCTTTATTTGAATATGATTTGCTAAATCTGTTTTGTTCAGGATTAGGGGTGGCAAATTTGGCCCAAGCCCAAATTACCCACCTAACCCGCCTAGCTTATAATGGGTTAGGCATGACCCATTATTAAGTTGGTCTAGATTTGGGCAAACCCAATTTACCTCATTTATTTTGACAATCCAAATAGACCCATAATTCTAACCCAAATTGACCCATTTCAAACTAAATTAGCTGCGTTATTTCGCATATTCTGCGACTGCCAACTTTCAACACCAACTTTTGTTTTTCTGTGAAGTGCAAGTGCCCAATTTTTCAACAAATTTATCTTTGTACGTTTACATTTATTACTCATATTTTGATTTCTTGTTAAAGATTAACTTGAGATTTTGAATTTCAAATCCTAATAGTTTTGAAATTATTAGGCAGACTTGTTACCTATAAGGTGTTTCCTTAATGCTTAAATTAGTACCTTTTGTTGTGAATATTAATTTTGTACTATTATGATTGAGATCTATTTGTTTACATTTTTGTTGCTTTCCTCTCTTTTGTCGATTCAATACTAAATATTAATTTTTTTTACTATTCTACTATATTGAAGATGTAGATAGATCTTGATGAAGTTCAGTTCAATAAAATAATTATTGCAAGTTCATCAAAATGACGTAGGACCACTTCTAAATGTTGAGACTTCTACAATGAGCTGCCATTGAATTATGATCCTGATAATAGACTTTGGGCAGAATGTAAGAAGTGCAAGAAAGTATTTTTGGCCGACTCAGTAGCAGGAGTTACAAATTTAAAATGCCATTTAGAAAAATACAAGGATAAAGAACAAGATAAAGATATGTCTATTGACCATAAAGAATTTCGTAAAGTTATCGCGAAGGCTATAGTTACACATAACCTTTCATTTAGCTATGTAGAATTTGAATGTATTAGAAAAGTATATACTTTCTTGAATCCTTCTGTCAAAACCATCTTAAGAAATACCACAAAGATTGAGGTGCTTAGATAGTCAAGAATGAGCTTCAAGCTATTCCAAATAAAATCAGTTTGACATCTGATTTATGGCCATCAATCTTAACAAATGGATATCTTCATCTTACTACACACTATATTGATTTGAATTGGATTTTACAAAAGAAAGTTCTCATTTTTCATTATATACCTCCTCCTCATAATGGTGTTGTTTTGGGTCCAAAGTTGATTCATCTGTTGAAGGAGTGGGAAATTAAAAAGAAAATATTTTCAATAACTTTGGATAATGCGCGTTATAGTGATGGTGTTGTGAGTCGCTTGATTGAACATTTCAAGTTGATGGATTATTTTCTTTGTGATGAAAACTTTGTTCATATCAGGTGTGTAAATTATATTTTAAATTTGATTGTCAAAGTAGGTTTAAAAAAAATTGAGAGTGATATTTTTAACGTTAGAAAAAGCATAAAGTATATTAGAGGTTTTGAGTCAAGGATTATAAAATTTGTAGAGTGTGTTATGAATCTTGGTTTAAAGCTGAATGAAAAACTACATCAAGATGTGTCTACTAGATGAAACTCTACATATTTGATGCTTGATAGTGCTTTTCCCTATTGTTGGGCATTTTCAAACTTCAAAATACTTGACAAAGATTTTCAATGTTATCCCTCAAATAAAGATTGGATCAAAGTTGAAACAATTGCTAAGTTTTTAAAGTCTTTTTGTGAAATCACTACATTATTTTTGGGGAATCATTATCCTACTGTGAATTTATATTTTCATAAAATTTGAAAAATTCATATGTTGATACGGGAAGAAAGAGATAATGAAAATTCGGATATTAAGGAAATGGATATTGAAATGAAAAGTAAGTTTGCAAAATATTGGCAGGATGACTATAATCCGATTGCGTCGATGGCCATTGTTCTTGATCCCCGATATAAGTTAAAGTTGTTGAAGTTTTACTTTATAAAACTTGATCCTTTGACTTGCAATAAAAAGGTACAGGTTGTTGAAAAAAATTTGCATAGGTTGTTCAAAGAATACATGATAAAATCTGATGTTGAAGTGACTGAAAGTAATAGTCATGGATGTGATGATGAGGTAGTCGATGAAATGAAAGAATTTGATATGTTTGATTGTCCATCTGTTTATGGTTCAAATAAGACTCAACTGCATTTGTATTTGGAAGAGCCAGTACTAGTTCGAAAAGGAAATGAAAATTTAGACATTCTTACATTTTGAAAAGATAATAGAATTAAATATCCCGAACTCTCATTAATGGCTCGTGATTTGTTGAGCATACCAATCATTACAATTACATCCGAATCAGCTTTTAGTGTTTGTGGGAGAATCATTGGCAAATACCACAGTTTTATTTTACTGAAAAATGCCGAGGCTAAATTACGTTCTCGAGATTGAATTTATGGGCATCAAGGTACAATATATCAATATGCTTATCTCATTTTTTTGATGAACTTTATAGTAGTTTGATAATTTTAATTTTTTTTTAGCTTCTGGTGATTCCGATGAAGATTGCTATAGATATGGAGAAATTTACCGCAAAACTTTCAAGTTAGAGAAAAAGGAGCATCATTTGGTACCTTTCCAAACTTCGTTCTATTTTTTATCGTTGATGTTGAATAGTTATTCCAACTTTATTATTAAAGCTGTAGGAGCTACTGCTGCTATGAGTGTTGTAGCAACTGCTGCCTCTTTTGGACAATTTATTTTATAACAGCTAAAAAGACAATTTATATCATTGTTTGTGTCCTCTGTCTTCCAAAATAGAAAGATATATTTGGATAGTTTTTGTTCTGTTAATGATTTTATCCATTTGTCTTGAGTTTTTCATGTCTGTCACAAACTCTGAAGGTAGTCGGTATCCTCAAATTGCCTAATTATGCATAATTGATCCATGACTTGCCCCCTGCCTAGTCAAGTAATCATGTGTCATTTGGATTTTGGAGTATCATATCCTCCTTTATACTGCCTAGTCAACTTTATAGGGTTGATGGTGTTGAATCTGTCTATATTGCAAGTAGATCATTAGTTGCTATAATACTTTTTATAAGACATTATAATGCAAAGAATGCAGTTGGATCACCAAGTTGTAAAACATACAACACGATTGTTGCATGTAATATGTTATACCTTTTAATTGGTTCAGCTATTTTGAAATTATTTGAGACTGATAAAGAAAAAGAGAGGCAACTTTTGCACCTTGATCTTTGTTTGGTTATTCTGGTCTTAGACTTTCTTTTTTTCACCATTTCTGACTATTTAAGCTGACATTTTGGCTATTTTGATAATCTATTGAGGAGTAGAAGTTTTTCTATTGACAATTCTACATTCTTCTCTACAGGTTTCTTTGAAGGAAGCTACTGCTATATTCCACTTATAACAATATTGTAAGGACATGTTAGACACTTAATCTGTATTAAGTTGGTCCAACAAATGCAGTTGCCAATCTTTGATGGATTTCGACATCAGAACATGGGAGCTAGTAACTTGCTAGTTGGTTTTGGATGGAGGGATATGGTAGAGATTCACAGGTGAATGATCAGAATGTCTCGTCTATAAAAACATAATATGACTTGTGCATTTTCAGTAACCCCGCAGTTTTAGATGAGATTTTTCATCTGTTAATTATACCTTGTAGCAATATCTAGTTTGAGGGGTATTCATAAGATTAATGAGTTCTCCTTAATCTGGAGTTATAAATGAATTATTAGGATTTTTCTATTCTTTAAAGTGCACCATTTCATCTCTTCTGGTTTTCTGTAGGAATGTAAAATTGCATCTTGCTAACTATATTCCCTTATATGTTCATAGAATTATCCACCTGGATTAATACTTGATAATATAATGGATGGACAACTGTAGACATTGAAATTTTGTGGACTCTACAAAAAGAGTTCAAATTTAGTTAGAGTTCTTGGGGTTACTTTACCCTAAATCTAGCTTGGTGACTACTCTACCTAAACCCTAAATTACGCATATATAAAGGGGGCAAATATCCCTTTAAAGAGGAGATCTCCAATATCCCACAAATTCATGAAATATTCATAAAGAGATCAACGATCTCCAAATCTCTGAAACTCATGGTATATATTCATAAAGAGATCAAAACCCTCTCTTCTTGATAATCAAATACATCAAGAAGATCCACAAATCCTTCTTTCATAGAGATCAAATTCAAAATTCCTATGTTCGAGAAATTAAGGAAAAAATCAAGACAGAAGAATCAAGAATCCTCCTTTCTTGCGGATCAAATTAAAAAATTCCTACATTCGAAAAATATGCTACTAACGGCCCTTGAATTACAAAGAAAATCAAGAGAGAAGAATCAAGGGAGGAACAAATTTGTACCCACATCATATATCAATAAAATTATTATTTCTTCATATTTTTATTTATGGTTGAAGTTTATGTTTCATGAATTAAATTATGTTGCAAACAACAACATTTTTTGTGTTGGCTAAGATTTTTTGACTGCTACAAGATATTTGGTTAAACTTGCATTTGGGCGGGTTGGGTTATAATCCATGATCCATAGTTAGCCCATCTTGACCCAAATGTATTTGGGAAGGATTGAACATCATCCCGATTATTTGTTCAGCCCATCTTAATCCGCCCAACTTCAGCCCACCCTGCCCATTTGCCACTCCTATTCAGGATTATAATCCGGCCAATTTATCAATTAATCAAAACTCAATTATCAATTAGTCAAAACTCAACTATCAGACATTAACATATACTATAAAATAAATATAAATTTGCGATATAAAAAATAATTGTTAATATCATAAATGATTTTTATACATATTTATGTAATCTGTGAAATTATCAATTAATCAAAACGCAATTATCAATTAGTCAAAACTCAACTATCAGACATTAACATACTATAAAATAAATATAAATTTACGATATCAAAAAATAATTGTTAATTAGATTATAATGAATTAACAATGTCAAAAATTATTATTTAATGTTGGAATAATCTAAAAGACAATACTAGTATCTTTTAATTTGCTTCAGAATCACAATATTTCTCAATAATATGTTATCTTTCTTATTTTAGTTTATTTTATTTTTTATTTCAAAATTAAAGAATTTAAATAATAAGATAACCAAATTGATTGAATTTTAAGTTTATCTAGTAAAGAGTTAATATGTGTTGAAATTTTTAAATTTGAAAATTAATATGTTATCTAATGGATAGAAAAATAAAATTAAATTTGATTGAACTTAGACTTTTATATTTTTACGATACGAACTAAAATTTTATGCTTTTTCTTTTCTTTTGTGCTTCTTCAAGTTCAAAAACCTTGTAATAAAGGAAATTAAAAGATGTATTTGAAATATCAGTTAAACTTTATCTTTCAATTATAACGTTATTATATTTTTTTAAAACATGATTTGATAGAATATTACGTGATACTTAACATTTTAGTATCGTATACGATAAAAAATATGAAAATTTATTTTAATAAAACAATAGAATAAAAATGTTAACAAAAGTTAGCATTTAAAAGGTTAAATATGTGACTCAAAATCTTAACAAAAGGTGATTTTATTTTTCATTTATATAATCAAATATATTTACTTTTCTCAAAAGTCAAACGAATAATATTAAAATGTAAAATTACTTATTTGAATGCAGGCCCATATATAATGAAAAAATAGCCTATAATATGACCATTAGTCATATGCATATAAAACAGAAGATTTTAAATAAAAAATATTTCAAAAAAATGAATAATATGATGAACCCAACAAATAAAAGCTAATGAGCAGTAAAACGAAGAGAGAGAGAGCAGGAAGCTTAGTATTATATATCGTTGCATAAGCATAGATAGGTAGGTTAGGAAGTTATAACTCCATCCCAATTCAAATTTTATTTGGCTTTGAAATTCAATTATCATATCAATTTAGGTGATTAAATTTAAAAGATACTATTATCCTACTTCTTTCTTATCCATATTTTTTCAAATACAATGCATACTTTTGTTGTTGTTGTTGTTGTTGTTGTTGTTGTTGTTGTTGTTGTGGTTGCACTGCAATTATGTACTTTAAGTATTATTATTATTAAATGAAAGATTAATAATAATTTTTAATCTTTCATTTAATGTATAAATGAAATGAATTAAACTATATTTTATATTGTTATTTATTTATAGATTATTATTGTTATGAAATAGGTGATTGTGGTGGTGGTGGTAATAATAATTTTTAATCTTTCATTTAATGTATAAATGAAATCAATTAAAATATAATTTATATTATTATTATTATTATGAAATAGTCAGAGTTCAAATTCAAAACTGAATATGATGTCAATTTGTTAGAAAAATAAAATTTTAAAATATCAAGATTATCTTATATTTTAAATTCAAAATTCTACTATACTACTATTATTATTTTAATTTAAAATTAATAACTAAAACACTACTAATAATTCTCTACGACAACGTGATACATTTTCTCTTTTAAAATTCTAAAACTAATAACTACCCTCAAATCTTATCTAACAATTTAAAATTTACCCTATTAGATATTTTAATATTATATACTTAATGTGTTTTTTTAAAATGTAATTTATATTTATCGTATAATACATAAATTTGAATTCAAAGATATTTTTGACATCAGTTACTACCAATACTACTAAGAAATATTGTATACTACTTTTTATTTATTATTATTATTATTATTATTATTATTATATTTTTATCTTTCATTAATATTTAAATCAAATAAATTTAAAATATATTTATAGTATGGAAGAGATAAGTTTATGAAATATAAGAATTGATTGAGAACTCTTATGCAGAAGATTTTTATTTTTAGGCTAATGATTTTTTTAAAAGATAATGTATTTTAAGCTAATGTTTTTTTTAAAAAGCTAATGTATTTTTCTTTAACAGAAAAGGTAAAACTTATAGAAAAGTGTGTTAAACTTATTTCGGTGTCCTTTTAAATACATGAAATATTTTGATATTTTAAATAAATAGGTGGCTTATTTTCATTACACACTTCAAATACATATTAGACAACATTCCAAAAAATATAATACAAAATTTAGATCAGAGAAAAAAATAAAAATATCTAAAAATAGTGGAGTTGTTCGTCGTATCTTGCAAATATATATACTATATATAAGATTACACACATATATATATATATATATATATATAAAGGATATGAAAATGAATTAAACTAATTAAATGACCAACTCCAAAATGGGGAAGTCGATCTCTTTTGTCATTAAAAAAGATATGTATATTGTCTTGATGTTGTTGATTTTAGTAATAATGGGTACTGCCATTTTTGCTGGATGTCTTTTTCCAAAATTCAGGCAAATACGTACGTAACGACTAACGACGGAGTCAATCTTTAATTTAGGGTGTGATTGGTAGGAAAAGAAATATTTTCAGCAAAAAATGTTGTCTAATACTCCATTAGTTTTATTTTATGTGTCATTATTTTCATTTTTGTCCATTCTAAAAAAATATCATCTTTTTTTATTTGGTAAATACTTAAAGATACAATTTCACTTTTACCCTTATTGGTCTCACTTAATTAAAAATAGTGGTACTACATTTTTTAATAAAAAATAATTAAGGATCTTTAAAAAATAACAGCATTTTACTATAAAATCCACCTTCCATAGCCACATTTTATATAATTACCATTTATAGCCGTTGTATTTGTTTTACCTCCGCTGTATTTAGTTTTACAGATTGTATGTATTCATATAAAATATGAATACAGTCCCTATTTAGCTGCTGTATTCGATTCACAACTGTTGTATTCACTTTTATTTAGTGGTTTGTATTCATAAAAATATAAATACACTACATATTTAGTCTCGCCAAAAACACTATCATTTTTCTTCTTTTTCATTTTCTTATATTTTTTCTTTTGTCGTGTTTTCCTCGTTTTTTCTTCTTCTTTTTCTATTTTTCCAAATTTTATTTTTTTCTTTTTATTTTTTTCTCCCTTCTATCTCTAACTTCCATTTCTCTTTCTTCTTTATTTTTTTTAAAATTTTTTTTGTACTTATTTTCTTTATTATTTTTTGGTTCTATTTTATATTTTTGTATTTTCAAAAAATATGACTACTCGAGCACAAGTCATGGATGATAACGTAAATACCACAATTATTTATCATATTTGTAGTCACACCGTCATTTATATTTTTGTATTCGTTGATACAACTACATTTGTATTTGTATTTTAAAGTTTACGTTTGTATTTGTATTTTGTAGTTCGCATTATATTTGTATTTTATAATTCGCACTTGTATTTGTATATGTTAGTTCGCACCATCCTTTATATTTTATATAATTCGCACTTGTATTTTAAAATTATTTTGTATTTGTATTTTATAATTAACTGTATATTATATTGGATTATATTTGTATTGTGGTTTTATCGTGTTTGCATATTTAGATTATATTTATATTTATATTCTATTTTTGTCGATGTCTTTTTATTTCTAAAGAATTATTTTGTATTTGTATTTGTAAGTTTATTGCATATTGTATTTAGCCATGACTATGTACAATTTGTATTCTATTTTCGTTGATGTATTTGTATTTTTAAAGAGTTATTTTATATTTATATTTATAAGTTGATCGTATATTGTATTTGTATTTGTAATTTCATTTGTTTGTATTTGAATTTGTTGTTGACAACATCATTTGTATCTTTAAACATTAGAAAAAATTATTATTTTTCTTTCTATGAAGACTTGTATTTATATTTATTGATACAATTTACATCATAATAAAAATAAAAATAATAAATTATACAAATACAAATGTTACATCTGTATCAGTGACACATGTTTATACAAATTGAACCATATGCATATAAAATGATACTTGTTTATATACAAATATAAATGATAAATTTGAAATACGAAACACAATGATATATTTGTATTGAAAGACAAATTGCATATTTATGTATTTTAGTCTCAAGCAAATACAATTAATCAATATATTTATTTATATACAAATACGAATGATAAATTATACATATTCACAACTAAACTATTCAACTATAAATAATAAATTTATTTAAAATACATATTATGATATAAATAAATATAAAATATAAAATACAACAACAAACGAAAAATATAAAAAAATAAAAAAGAGAAAAAATGAACAAAAGAATAAAAAAGAACGAAAATAGAATCAAAGAAAATGCAAAAAAAAAAAGACTGTAATATATATATATATATATATATATATATAGATAGATAGATAGATAGAGAGAGAGAGAGAGAGAGAGAGAGATGAAAAAATAGAAAGAAAATATGATTTAGGCTACAATTATGATTGTACTAGCATGTAATTGTAAGGCTA
Organism: Capsicum annuum; assembly: GCF_002878395.1. Taxonomy (NCBI): domain Eukaryota; kingdom Viridiplantae; phylum Streptophyta; class Magnoliopsida; order Solanales; family Solanaceae; genus Capsicum; species Capsicum annuum. The sequence goes on from NC_061115.1 coordinate 62,271,914, forward strand.
CAAAACGTAATTAATGTAAAGTGTAGCAAACGTAATTAATGTAAAGTGTAGCAAGTGTTTACACTACAATAAGTAATTATGGTAAAATATAGTTGTAAGTGGTAATTACAGTTCACTAGAGGCTATTACGGATAATTTTTCCAAAATAATTTGGTAAAAATAATCAAGTCTTTATTTATTTTCTAAACTCCATATCCAGTCAAATTATGACACATAAAATAGAACGCTTAGATCTCATTTGACAAGACAGATTAAAACACAAATTTTTAAATTTGAGTTTTTTTAAGTTGTGATTTTTGAAATTTAAAGTTGTATTTGGACATGTATTTTGTTTGATTTTTAAAAAAATTTTCTGATTGGAAAGTCCGAAAGTTTTATACGGTCTAAAGTAGTTTTTGAAAACTTGAAAATATTTGAAGATAAAATTTTAAATTTTTATCAAATTTAATGGTCAAAAGTCAAAATAAATATCTGAAGACAAAACTTTAAAAAACTACTCCCAAAAAATATGGCTAGATGCTAGTTTATTTTTTTGGTGATTGATAATTAACTAAGTGGGCCTTTGACAAGAAAACTAAAATTTTTGAAGTTGGCGGGGGAGTTTGAGTTGAAGTTGAAGTTGAAATTAAAGTTGGAGTTGTGTTTCTTCATGAATATAATTAAAGTTGTTTTTAAACTTTTGTGATAGAAGGAAAATGAAAAAATGTTAAAACAACTTTTCTTTTTCCACTTTTCAAGGAAAATGAAATAGAGTGAAAACTTTTTTTTTTTCACTTTTTCAAATATAATTTCAAGTTGTATTTGAATTTTTATGTTCAAACATCAACTTAGAGTTGTATTTAAAATAAATTGAATTTTATTTTTAGAAAAAAAAAAATCTCATTATCAAATGGATCTAAATAACAAATACTATCTCAAAAATATAATTTAAGCAGATATCGGGCTATGCATAGGAATGGAGGCTTTTGGAATGGGGGTAGGGGTGAGCTATAAAATTTGGTTTAGCTACTTTACTAGAGAAGTTATTTTTTTATTAAGAAACTTATCTTTTTAGAGAAAGTAATTATCAAAAATTTTCATTAATCAAATATGAAAAACTCTCGTACCAAACACACCCTAGATTGAACATCAAGTCAAGTCTTGTGGAATTGAACCTAATTAAACGTCTACAATAGTACCACTACTACTTAGTCCAACTACTGGACATAGTTGTCTGACTCAAAAGAGGTAGGAATAAATATGATTTATAATGAAAATACACTATTCCTTTTAGTCATTTAAAATTATTTACGGTGTACAAGTCATTTTAGAAAATCACAGTGGCATAATTATTTTTTTCTCACATGAGAAAAGAAAAGAAAAAAGTAGAATTAACGCAACTACGTAAATTCAGAATTAGTTCCATAATGCCAAATGTACCGAAAAAGTACAGTTTGACTCCCGGTATGTTTGGTATGTTTCCTAGAAAAAAAGTTGATTTCTTATATTTGCTTGATGAGTGAAAAATATTTTTTCAGAAAATATTTTCTAGCATTTGTTGGTGAATGAAAAATATTTTTCAGAAAATATATTTTAATATTTAGCTAAAGAGTAAACATACATTTTAGAAAAATACTTTTTGATAAAAAATAAATACTTTTTAGGGTGTGTTCGATAAGAAGGAGGAAACATTTTCTAAAAAAAATAAATTGTTTCTTACTTATAATCTTATGTTCGTTATGCAAATTGGGTAAGTATATGTTTTCTAAAAGTATTTTTATATGCTTTACAAAAACAATGAGAACGAATAGAACAAGAAGGATGGAATAAGAAAAAAGTTTTGAATTTTTTTCTTTTAAAATAAATGGAAAATTTTTCCCTAGGGGGGAGGGGGTTGCTAGGTGGGGGTTGGGGTTGTCATAGATAGTAGAGGTAGGCTAAGAATTTTTTTTTTGATCTTTTTTAAAAATAAATTAATTTTTTGGGTGGGAAAGAGGGACGGCTAGTAGGGCATGGAGGTCGGAGTAAGGGAGTGAGGGTGGGGTAGAAAATTCTTTTTAAGAATTTTTTTTTTTGTTTATTTGGAAAGGGGGGGGGGGGGGGGGGGGTGGGGGTGGGGGGTCAGGTAGGAGGGTGTAAGAATTTTTTTTTAAATTTTTCAAAAAAATTAAATATATTTTTTGGAGGGGAGGGGGTAGGCGTTTGGGTTTTGGATAGGTGACGAGGTTAGAAAAAAAATTTGAAATATTTTTTTTGGATGAGGTGGGGTTGGGGGTGGGGATTGAGGGTCGGAGTAGGGATGAATGATTTTGAGAGTTGTGTGAATATTTTAATTTAAGAGTGAGGTTGAAAGAGAATTTTGAAAAATGTTTTCCTTATTTTTTGAAGAGAAGTCATTTTTCTTACATTTGAGGAAAATAAGTTAATTTAAAAAATATTTTTTAAAACATTTAAGCAAGCCGAACATGAAAAAATTAAAAAAATATTTTTTAAAAAATATTTTTTCTTCATACCAAACACACTCTTCTTTTTTCTTTAACTGGCGCTAGAAAAAGAGGAAACGAAAAAAAAAATTACAATATTAAAAATCAAATTTTCACGACAAGATGAGAATTTAAATAGTCAAACAATTAAACTATTAAGATTCCCATGTTGACTCTTTTATTTATCTGTTTGCATTTACATTTATCTCTGGACACCATTATTATCATCTTCACCTCCACCGCCACCTTCTCTTCCCCTTTCCTTTCTTTTGTGAATTTGTCTTAACCGTTTGTAATGAATTTTCAACTGCCATCAGATTTAACCTTACATAAAATAAGGCCAGACGATACTTTTACCGTATTAACCGTACGCACTATTTAACCATACAAAGACTATGTCAAAGATGATTGTCGAAAAAATTGGAAGATTAATAGTAAAAAAAAAAAAGCAAATAAAAATTAATGCATTTTCTAAAAATGTGTTTAGTATAAAATATGATAAACAATCATAAACACGTCTTCCATATCGCTTTCACGTCTTCATCACGCTCCTTCAAGAGTGACAATTTGTGTTCAAAACTAAAATTTGTATTCAACCAAGTAAAAAACCCTCCACTTGGATCTATAGTACTATTATTAAATACTTCCCTTTATATTAATGGTTTGTGTTACTTTCTTTTTTCGGTCTATTTTAGAATGGACGTTTCATCTGATAAGATGTAGTTGATTGGATGTTGCATACCTAACTTTCAATTTAAAATTGTAAGACAGAAAAATGTTGAAAGCTTCTCAGGAGGGGTTAGAAAAAAAATATTTCTTTCTATCACAATATTAAAGAAAATTTTGGTACACTATATATTTTTAGTTTAAGATCACAATATTTAAAATATTTTTTTGTATTTTCTTAAATTCTATATCAAATTAAAATCCGACAAACGAATTAAAACGAAGTAATAATAGCAATTTTAACAAAAATACTTTCTTTCCATGCCTAACCTTTCGTTCTTAGAAATTAAACATAAATGTTAAAAAATAAGGAACGTTAATTATAGCTTAGGACAACTCAATAGAGAAAGTTAAAAAACACAATTTTCTTTTTTTTTTTGTAAAACTTCAGGAAAATTCGCACCCGCTACAACCTCTGCCCTTCTGGTGAGCGCTCTGTGGTGAGCATTTTGTGCGCACTGGGTAAACCCCTCACTGTACAATCACTCGTAAACCACACAGGAGATGTAAACCGCACTATGTAAACCCTGTACGACAAGCTCGATTGAGGAGGCATTCGAGGGGGATCGATACCGCGACCTACGCTTTGGAAGTCACCCCTCAAACCAACTCAACCACACCCGAAGGTGCTAAACACATTTTTACCATTCCACTTTTTTTAATATCGATAATATTACAAGGAATAAGATTGTTCACCCTTCTGTTGAAGTTGTTCTTTTTAGATAACTTAGAGCACGAAGTATTCCAAGTTCGTGCTAAGTATTAAGAATAACTTTTCGTTTGTTTCAGATAATATTAAAGTCATCTTGAACAAACTTTTTATATTCTCTCACGATCTACATAGGATACAACCAAATCAGTACAACAAACCCAGTGTATTCCCACCTGGTGGGGTCTGGGGGGGTAGGATGTACGCAGTCCATACCTCTACCTCTGAAGAAGTAGAAAGGCTGTTTCCGATAGACCCCCGGCTCGAGACCATACAACCAAATCAGTAAGTACAAAAAATTTTCAAATAGAAACAAATTATTTGATGGATGTAGAAACCTAATAATATAGGATATGAAAGGGTACTTAACCTACTAAGGTGTTAGAAAGACTATTTTTCGCGAAGTGTTATTAAAAAAAGAAAAAGAAGAGATAATTTGTTGTCTCATGTTTTGATGATGACTAGATGATACTCAGAGGACCAGGTCCATTGCTTACTTTATCTAGGCACAACTGTCATGCTCTACACAATTTTGTCTGCTAGTGCAACAACTGTGTAGGTGTACAACGTACCAGAATGGGCACCTGGTTCAATCAAAATTCGATCATAAAATTCTACACATACACAAGGATGCTCCTTCCTCAATAGTTTTTGCAATTCAAGGATTCTACTGTGGCGACAAAAATCCTTTATAAGATTAAGTTCTAATATTCATATTGCTCATAGTGTTGATGTTTTTGAGTCAAGTCCTGTAACTGATTTACTCCAAAGATAGAGACTAAAGTTTTCATTTTTGATTTTAAGCTTCTTGGGTAGAGTTAACTGAGGTTGTACTAAGTAGAGTTAGTCAGTTTTGAGAAAGGTTTTGACAGAGTTGTCTAAAAGAGATTGTGGTAGAGTTATTGCAATTTAGTGAAACTTAGAGTTAAGTTCTAATGTAGTCTGTAATCATGATTGATTATGACTATAGTGAAGCTTGAGAAAGCCCGTGATCACAGGTCGTGGTTTTCCTCCCTTGAGTAAGGAGGTTTCCACGAAAAATCATTGTGTTGATTTATTTACTGGCGTAGATATCATCTTTCTCTTACACACGTGGACAAAGCCAAATCCACGATAGTTTGCTACCGTCGCCGCCGTTCTACCTCCTCCGCGGTGTCTTGTACCACCAGTTACTATTCAAAATAATTGTTTCTCTGCTGGCGACACATTCTTGCACCGCCGCCGACGTCGATGCAGTTCTGGCACCTTATTTCTGGTGACCCATCTCCAGCGATCTTTCTTTTTATTTTTTCCTTATAACCCCTTGCAGTTACTACAAGTGTAAATTACGACAACATGATTCCGATGACCAATTTCTATCGTATATTGTCAAAATCTGGCGAATCGACCAAGTAAATCGATCCAGCTTCAATCAGGTGCACGCGCTCCATTATTTCTAGTCGTGTGTATACCTTTTTTGATTCTAGCGGCTGCTACTGCCTGTCTTGGTTATTACTCTTATTTTGATCCTTCTTTTCTTGGTTGACTATCTAGTTTGTGGGTGACAGTTTACTTGTTCAATTGTATAGTTATTAGTACTTATTTGCTTGTTAATTCTCTTATGTTTTAGTCGTTTTTGTTGTTCTTACTTCTCCTATTTCGATTATTCCTTTCTTGACTGACTATTTAGTTTGTGGGTTATAATTTACTTGTTCAATTGTATATTTCTTAGTACTGGTTTGCTTGTTAATTCTACTTGTATTTTAGTCGTTTTTGTTGTTCTTAGTTGTTCTGTAGTAGGGGCTTGATAGTACCTTTTTTGGTTTGCTGTGTGTCTAGGTTGTGTGCTATTAGTGTTATTGGTTGGTGGTGATTGTGGTAGATGGTATTGGCTTAGGGTCATGTATTCGGGTAGGGCTTGGGTCGTGGTCGGGGCCGGGGAGTAGGGCGGAGACAGCGGCAGAAAGGGTAAAGGGGCTAAGGGTGACTTTAGGTTGAGAGTAGGGTCGTGGAATATAGGTTATTTATCGGAGAAGCCAATAGAGTGTGTGAAAATTCTTAGGAAAAGGCGAATTAATATAGCTTGTCTCCAAGAAACCATATGGGTAGGTACTAAGGAGAGGGTAGTAGATGGTTATAAGTTGTGGTATTCAGGAAGCGTGAGGAACAAAAATGATGTAGCTATCTGTAATACCCTGTACTTTTCTTAGTCCCGTTTAGCTACTAGTGTGTCAAGGATCAACTTGAAAAATGTATAACTCTTGATACATGTAGAATTTTACAGCTCTGGACCCACCAAATTGTAGATAATTGAATCAGCTTTCTAACGATACCAATTTTGCTTAAATCCAATACTCGATTGAGAAGTTATGACACTTTTAGTGAGAAACAGTAGGCCAACGTGATAGCACCGCGTCACGGTGGAGGAAAGATTCTTAATTGCTTATTTTCCAGCGAAGCACTGCGATTACGCCACGTCATGGTGAAGTTCAAAATTCCACTCGTCCCTTTCCAGTAGCTCACTACGATTTGCCAGTATCGCGCCAAAATTCTTGATGGAACAGACATCGCATCGCGGTGGAGTGCAAAATGGCACTCGTTCTTTTTTAGTGACGTAACACGATAGCATCATGTCGCGCCAGAGCCCAAAATGGTACTCGTCCCTTTTCAGTAAGCCACCGTGATGGCGCTGCATCGCGGTGGAGTGCATAATCCAGATTTCCAGTTTCGAATTAAATTTTTCAAATGGCAATCTAGTCATTTTCCAAGCCCCCAAATCATCAAAAACACAAGATTAAACCTATTCTAAGCATTATACACTTACTTTTCATCAAATTACTCTCCAAGAAATCCTAGAGCTTCAAATTTCAAACCTCAAGAAATCTAAATTCCACTATTCTTTTTCCAAGATAACCCAAAATTCAAGATTTCCAATTCAAGGTCTTCAAGAAACAATCTTAAAGAGCACAAATAGGAACTCAAAGTTCAAGCTTCTTCATTTATTTACCAATTAAGGTATGTGGAGTTATGAACAAGGATAATCCTTTCATCCTTGTGCCCAAAAGTAGTTTTAAAGTTGATTTTTACATGAAGTTTTATGAAATTCATTTTAGGGTTTATACCCACTCATCACTATTTAAAGATTCTGATATTACAAGTGATTTAGATGTTGAATTACATGTCTACTTTCGTATTTTATGCGTATGACATTAATTTTCAGATTTAGAATTGAATTATCGATACTTCTATTATCAAGCATAAACTTTATGATGATTTGACATGAATTTAATGCATGAGTTATTAAACCCTAGTTGAATATTGATATTTCAAGAAGATTATGCTTTAAGCACCCTATGATTAGTTATTTTTAGATTTTGATCAAGATTTAATTTTTTGATCTCAACTTAGATATGAAATCCATTTTACAAATTTAATTACAATTTACAGTAAACAGATACATAAGTGGTTTTCATTATAAACCCTTATAACTTCTTTAAAAGTGGATTTCCTACAGAATCAGCATATAAATTAAAGGGAGTAGTATTTAGCACCGAATTGGGTATGTTTACATGTCCCAGAACTACGAGCCAATGTAGGTTCAAATTATCAGATAATTCCCATTTCTATATAGATGGCAGTTACAGATGTGATCACTTAGCTTAGGTTATACTCCTTGGTAAGAGTATGACACCTTTCCCCAACGTGAGGTTTTCCATAAGGAAACTAGACGTTGGACACTATGATAGCTCACATAGTGTATGTCGGTTAGAAGAACCTCCCTATAGAAAAGAGTAATCATAATAGAAAATCTTTTAGAAACTAAGTGTAAAGGTTCACGATTTTATTCAGATATTATTTTATATAAGTCATTAGCTATGAGATTACAACTTTCAGTTTACAGATACAGAAGTGAGTCCTTTTACACTTAGCATGTATGCTTTGAAAACAAATTTCAAGTATAGATTTAGAACTGTGTGGTGACTCGCAGAATTCATATAGTATGTTTTATCATTCATGATTTATGATTACAGTTTTCAATTATTCAAGCCTAAGTGAGCCATTATTACTTAGCATGCATTGCTTATGTGAAAAATGTATATAGCCCCTCACTGTTTTACTTATGTATTCACCTCGATATGCTCAGTACATTCCAGAAGTATTGATCCACATATATGTCTATGTGCTACATTGTTAATAATGTAGGTTCAGGTGCTCAGTTTCCACAACGTGAGTGATTTCGAGCATCTCCATCTACATACCAACAGTTGGTGAGTCCTCATAGTTCGGGGACCTTCTTATTTAGTTTTTTAGCTTATTAGAGTAGTTGATTGAGTATTTTCAGTTAGTTCAAGTCAGCTGGGGGTTTGTCCCAGTGGCTCTCTAGTTATTAGTAGTAGAGGCTTGTCAGACTGCTAGATATAGTTCAGATTTCCAGTACAGATATTATGTTCTGATAAATTTTAGCTTAGATCAGACAAACTTTCGCATTGATTTTATGTTTATATTTCTCCATTATGAGTTTCAGATTTAGTAAAAGGCTTACAGGGTTAGCTTGAGCCTACTCGTAGTCTCAAGCACCGTGTGACATCTCAGGGCCAATTTTTAGAGTGTTACAAACTTGGTATCAGAGCCTAAGGTTATGAGAGTCCCAGGGAGTAAGACAAGCTGTGTTACATAGAGTCTTGATCATGGGTGTAAAGCACACCATATTTATGAGCAAGAGGCCATGGGACGTTTTAGGAAATCATTCTTTTCTTTCATGATCTATCATGCTTACAATGTATCTATCTTATTTTAACTCATGCTCTTACGTGACAGTTGAATATGCCTCCTCGCTGAACTAATACATGCAGAAATAATAACTAGCTTTCCCCAGCCTGCTTACCCTATGAATAAAAATATATCCTATGCTGAATTTTAGGCCACCTTTCAGGGGTTAGCCCAAGCTGTGACTGCCAATGTTCAGGGAAACCATCAGGCAGCAGTCCCACTTCAGCAGAATGGGGATTTAGCAACAGCCAAAATTCATGACTTTATAAGAATGAATCCGCCTGAGTTCTTTAGGTCAAAAGCAGGTGAGGACCCATAACTTAACTTAGATGAGATAAGAAAGATCACCTAGATTATATATATAACTGAAGAGGACAGTATAGAGTTGGCATCTTATAGGCTAAAGGATATGATGTATGATTGGGTGGTTATGTGTAAGAATGGTAGAGGTGAGAATGCAACTTCTATGAGTTGGCAGGTGTTTCAGGACACGTTTCTAGATAGGTTCTTTCTACGTGAAATGACAGAAGCTAAGGTAGAGGAGTTTGTGAACCTGAGGCAAAGCTCAATGACAGTGAAGGAGTACTGCCTTAAGTTCAACCTTTGTCTAAGTATGCCCTTGATACGATGGCTGACCCTAGGTTGAGTATGAGTAAGTTTGTTATTGGAGTATCTGGTTTGGTAGTCAAGGAGCGTAGGACTACCATGCTTATAGGGGATATAAATCTTGATAGGATGATGATTCATGCTCAACAGATTAAGGCAGAAAAGTTAAAGGGGGAGAGAGGGGGAAATAAAAAGGCTAGAACCGGGTAGTTTAACTATGGACAGACAAAGTTTGGAGGGGAAATCATTGGCAATTTCAAAGTTGATCGTCTATGCTAGTGCCATCTTCAGCCAGTGCTCCCTCCCTCAGAGCTAGGTAGAAGCAGTAGGGTAAGACTTCTATCTCCAAATCTCAGAATAGTGTGAGTGGAAAACCCAGTTATTTTCTATGTGCTAAGTATGGTAAGAATTATCTTGGTGTGTGTTTATTGGGGCAGAAAGGTTGTTATGGTTATGGTAAGTTAGGACAAAGAATCAAAGAGTGTTATCATACTAAGCAGGGAAACAGGGATGTTCGTCCATAGACTCAGGCTACTAGCGCACCAACTTCTCTAGGTCGCCTAGTCCCTCCTTAGGGCGTATCATCTAGTACCGGTGGCAGTCAGCGCTAGAATTGGTTTTATGCTTTACCATCCCATCAGGAGTAGGAGAGTTCACCAGATGTTGTTACTGATATGCTTCGTGTCTTTTATCTTGATGTTTATGTGTTTTTAGATCTAGGGTCAAATCTCTCTTGTGTGACCCTGTTAGTTGCAATAAATTTTGAAGTAGGTCTTGAAAAGCTTCCTAAGCCCTTCTTAGTTTCTACCCCAGTGGGTGAGTCAGTTGTTGTCGAACGAGTCTATAGAAAGGGTCCTATCACTATCCTTTATAAGATTATATTAGGAGACCTAACAGAGCTAGATATGGTCAACTTTGACATTATTTTGGGTATGGATTGGTTCCATTCCTGTTATGCATCTATAGATTGTCGTACCCGAGTGGTGAAGTTTTAGTTTCTAGATGAGCCAGTCTTTGAGTGGGAAGGTAATTCAGTGTCTCTCAAGAGTCATTTTATATCCTATCTTAAAGACAAAAAGTTGATATCAAATGGGTGTATCTATTATCTAGTTTGAGTCAAAGACACTAAGTCTGAGGCTCCTATAGTTCAGTCAGTCCGAGTAGTCAATGATTTTCCTCATGTTTTCTTGAAGATTTTCCAGGGGTACCTCCCAGTAGGGAAATAGAATTTAGTATTGACCTTTTTCCAGATACTCAGCCCATCTCTATTCCTATATATCGTATGGCTCCAGCTGAGCTTAAGGAGTTAAAAGAACAACTAAAAGACCTCTTAGATAAAGGTTTCATAAGAAACAATGTCTCTTAATGGGGCGCACCCATCTTATTCGTGTGAAAGAAAGATGGTTCTTTGCGAATATGCATTGACTATCGTCAGCTGAATAAAGTCACAATAGAAAACAAATATCCTCTTCCTAGGATTGATGACTTATTGGCCTAACGCTAGGGTACAATTTATTTCTCCAAGATAGACCTTAGATCCAGCTATCATCAGCTCAGAGTAAGGGAATGTGATATTCTAAAGAAAGCTTTCAGAACTCATTATGGTCATTTTGAGTTTTTAGTCATGTCATTTGGGATGACAAATGCCATAACAGCCTTCATGGACTTGATGAACCGAGTGTTCAAATAGTATTTAGACATATTTTTCATAGTCTTTATTGATGATATTTTTGTCTATTCTCGTAATGAGGATGGCCATGCAGGCCATCTTAGAATTGCGTTGCAAATTCTTAGAGATCACTAGTTGTTTGCCAAATTCAGCAAGTGTAAATTTTGGATAAGATTAGTAGGTTTCCTCGGTCATATTATTTTCAGTGATGGCATTAGAGTTGATCCCTAAAAGACAGAAGCAGTAAGAAACTGGCCTAGACCTATCTCTCCGTCAGACATCAGAAGTTTCTTGGGTTTAACTGTCTATTAAAGATGTTTTGTTGAGGGGTTTTCATCTATTTCATCCCTTATGCCTAGATTAACTCAAAATAAAGTTAAGTTTCAGTGGTTAGACTCCTGTGAGAAGAGTTTTCAGGAGTTGAAGACTTAACTTACTTCAGCCCCAGTTTTAGCATTACCTGATGGTACAGATAGATTCATTGTCTATTGAGATACTTCTAGAATCAGTCTGGGTTGTGTTTTGATGCAAAGAGGTAAGATTATAGCCTATGCCTCTAGACAACTTAAGCCCTACGAAAAGAACTACCCTACCCATGATCTTGAGTTAGTTGTTGTATTTGCATTGAAAATTTAGAGGTACTATCTTTATGAGATGCATGTTGATGTATTCACAAATCACAAAATCTTGCACTATGTGTTCACTCAGAGAGATTTAAATATTTGTCAGAGAAGGTGGTTAGAATTGTTGAAGGATTATGATATGAGTGTGTTGTATCATCTGAGCAAGGCCAATGTAGTGGCAGATGCCCTTAGTAGACTGTCTATGGGCAGTATTACTTATGTGGAGAGTGAAAAGAGAGAATTAGTTCAGAAAGTTCACCGGTTAGCTAGATTAGGTGTGAGGTTGCTTGACTCAGCTGAAGGGAATGTTTAGGTCTAGAGTAATTTAGAATCTTCTTTAGTTTCTGAAGTGAAAGAAAAACAGGATAAGGATTCTAGTTTGGTCAAACTGAAGGGTTCAGTTAAACACCAAAAGATAAAGGTTTTCTCCTAAGGGGGAAATGGTGTGTTCAGATACCAAAATAGATTGTGTGTGCCATGTGTTGACGATTTGAGGCAGCGGATTATGGCAGAAGCACATGGTGCTCGTTACTCGATTCACCCAGGAACCACCAAGATGTACCGCAATTTGCGAGAAGTCTATTGGTGGAGTGGTATGAAGAAATATATCACAAAATTTGTGGCTAAGTATGCAAAGTGCCAATATGTTAAGGTAGAGCACCAAAGACCTGGTGGCACATTGCAGGAATTTGGTATTCCCACTTGGAAGTGGGAAGAGGTGAAAATGGACTTTTTGACACGATTACCCCATTCGTATCAACAACATAATTCAATATAGGTTATTATAAATAGATTGACCAAATCAGCATATTTCTTGCTAGTTCATATGTCCTACATAGCTGAAGATTATGCTAAGTTATATATCAAAGATTTGGTTAGATTGCATGGATTTTCCTTGTCCATTATCTCATATAGGGGTACTCAGTTTACCTATCATTTTGGAAAGCCTTTCAGAAGGGTCTTGGTACCCAAGTTTCTCTCAGTTCAGCTTTTCATACACAGACAGATGGTTAGGCAGAAAGAACCATTCAAACTCTAGATGATATGTTGAAAGCATGTGTTCTTGATTTCAAAGGCAGTTGGGATAACCACTTGTCATTGATCAAGTTCGCCTACAATAACAGTTACCATTCTAGTATTCAGATGGTCCCGTTTGAGGCTCTGTATAGACGGAGATGTAGATCACCAGTCAGTTGGTTTGAAGTGGGTGAGGCTACTTTGATTGGTCCAGATATTGTGTTTGAAGCCATGGAGAAAGTTCAATTGATTTGAGAGAGAGTGAAAATAGCTTAGAATCGTCAGAAATCTTATGCAGATGTAAGAAGAAGAGATTTTGAGTTTGAAGTAGATGATCTTGTGTATTTGAAAGTTTCACCCATGAAGGGGGTGAAATTTGGAAAAAAGGGGAAGCTTAGTCCCCGATATGTAGGTCCCTATAGGATATTGAGTTGTGTGGGAAAGGTAGCATATGAGCTTGAGCTACCTGCATATTTGTCATCAGTTCACCTAGTGTTCCATATACCCTTATGGAAGAAGGGTATGGACGATTTAGCTATTGTAGTCCCTCTAGAAAGCACAGATATTCAGAATAGCCTTTTATACAAAGAAATTTCAATAGAGATTCTTGATCTTCAGATCCGTAGACTAAGGAATAAAGAAGTTCCCTTGGTCAAAGTTCACTGGCAAAATCAGTCTGTTAAGAGTGATACTTGGGAAGCAGAAGAAGACATGCATACCAAGTATCCTCGCCTCTTTTCCATAAACTCAGATTCAGCCTAAGGTAATAGTCTTCCTTAATTCAGTTCTCTTCCAGTCTCAGTTTCATCCATTTGATTATCTTTATGTCAATTCATGCATTTACAGATTAGATCAGTCGCTCAGTATGCTTTAGATTAAGTCATGTAACTTTGTTTCAGTTGTTCATGCCAATAAATTGTCTCAGTTCCTCAGTATTCTAAATATAGCTAGTCTCATTCGAGGATGAATGTTCCCAAGGGGAGATATTATAATATCCCATACTTTTCTTAGTCCCGTTTTGCTCCTAGTGTGTCAAGGGTCAACTCTAAAAATGTATAACTCTTGATACGTGTAGAACTTTCTAGCTTTAGACCCACAAAATTGTAGATAATTGAATCAGCGTTCCAACGATACCAATTTCACTTAAATCCGATACTCGATTGAGAAGTTATGACACTATTAGTGAGAAATAGTAGGACAACGCGATAGCACTGCATCGCGGTGGAGGGCCGATTCGTAATTGTCTATTTTCTAGTGAAGATCCACGATTATGCTGCATTGCGGTGAAGTCCAAAATTTCACTCTTCCCTTTCCAGTAGCTCACCATGATTTGCTTGTATCATGCTAAAATTCTTGATGGAATAAACACCGCATCGCAGTGGAGTGCAAAATGGCACTCGTCCTTTTCCAGTGATGTAACGTGATAGCACCGCGTTGCGCTAGAGCCCAAAATAGTACTCATCCCTTTTCTAGTAAGCCACCGCAATGGCACCGCATCGCGGTAGAGTGAAAAATTGAGATTTTCAGTTTTGAATTAAATTTCCCAAAGGGCAATCTAGTCATTTTCCAAGCCCCCAAATCATGAAAAACACAAGATTAAACCCATTCGAAGCATTATACGCTCACTTTTCATCAAATTACTCTCCAAGAAACCCTAGAGCTTCAAATTTCAAACCTCAAGAAATCCCAATTCCACCATTCTTTTTCCAAGATAACCCAAAATTCAAGATTTCCAATTTAAGATCTTCAAGAAACAATCTTCAAGAGCACAAATAGGAACTCAAAGTTCAAGCTTCTTCAATTATTCGCCAATTAAGGTATGTGGGATTATGAACAAGGATAATCCTTTCATCCTTGTGCCCAAAATTAGTTTTAAAGTTGATTTTTACATGAAATTTTATGAAATTTAGTTTAGGGTTTATACCCACTCATCACTATTTGAAGATTATGACATTACAAGTGATTTAGATGTTGAATTACATGTCTACTTTCGTATTTTGTGCGTATGATATTAATTTCTAGATTTAGAATTGAATTATCAATCCTTTCGTTATCAAGCATAAACTTTATGATGATTTGACATGGATTTGATGCATGGGTTATCAAGCCCTAGTTGAATATTGATATTTCAAGAAGAATATGCTTTAAGCACCATATGATTAGTTATTTTCAGATTTTGATAGTTATTTTCAGATTTTGATCAAGATTTGATTTTTTGATCTCAACTTAGATATTAGTTTCGTTGTCTCATGATTCGTGCTTGCATAAGTTATCACTTTGCAGTTCTATATGTATGATTGTATCATGAACACTTCAAGCGAATTCTAAATACTCAGTGTGAATCAGTTCCTTATATTAAGTAAAGGCAAGTCTGCTTAGAAATCAGTTTCCTGAAAGAAGTTCTTAATGTTTTAGCTCAGTTATATCCTTTCTTAGAAAACATATCATGTAAATGTTATTCCATATCTCTAAGGCTTTAACAAGTTCCTATTCATCATTCGAGGATGAATGATTCTAAGGGAAAGATAATGTAACACCCCATATTTTTCGCTATAATTCGAATCGTCGTTCCTATGTGTATCAAAATTAATCTCATTATTTATATGTTAATAAATTCATTATAATCATTATCCTAGTTTATGAAGTTCTCTCGCAGTGAAAGATGTTCATAGAATTTACTTAGAACAAAGTTGAGCTAAGAACCTTAGATTCGTCCTAAGTTTGGTGTTAGATTCTACAAGGGTCAAATTTAAAAGTGTATTACTTTTAATGTATGTAGAATTTTCCAGCTAAAGACCCATCAAATTGAAGATAATTGAATCAGCTTTCCAACGATACCAATTTTACCTTAATTCGATACCCAAGTGAAAAGTTATAGCATTTTTTGTGTGAGGCAGTAAGCTACCGTGATTACACCGCTCGATGGTGACTATAGCAGTGGAACCAATAGCGCTTAATGGTAAGCCTCAAAGTTGGGATTGTCCAAAATAGTAGGTCACCGCGATTATATTGCTTGTGGCACCAATAGTGCTCAACGGTGAGCCTCTAAATTGGGATTTCTTCTGAAACTTTAATTCCGAGGGGTAGTCTTATCTTTTCTCTATAGCCTCAGGTCGTAAAAGCAATAGATTAGACGTCATTCTAATCAAAATATATTCATTATTCACCTAATTTCTCTCTAAGAAACCCTAAAACTCCAATTTTAACTCTAAGAAATCCAAAGTTTCGCTATTTCTTTTCAAGATAATAAAAAATTCAAGTTTTTGGGTTCAAAAACTTCAAGAAGAAGCTTCAAGAACATCATTAGGGTTTCAAGGTTCAAGATTCTATATCCAATTAATCAAATAAGGTATGTAGGGTTATAACACAGATACTCCTTTCATCCTTATGCCCAAAACTAGCTTTTAAAGTTGAACTTACATGATTTGCAATTAGGGTTCATACCTAAAGTATCTTGCTTTGAGTTTATGGATTTATAAAGTGATTGAAGTATGAAAGTGTATAGTTTTCTTGATTTAAAGAATTCTCTTTCATGATTTGAATACTATGAGTATGGTTTGAGACATTGATTAAAGATTTCCAAATGAGTTTTAAGAATGACATTGTGATTTTGATTTCATTACCTTGATATTGTTGAAGTATTTCAAGAAGTATATTGAGCATAAACATTGTTGTGAATTGACATGAGTTTAAAGCATGGGGCTTTAAGACCTAAGTTGAACTATTGATATCTCAAGAAGATTTTTCTTTTAAGAACCCTATGACTAATTTATATCCAGATTTTGAACAAGATTTTGATCTTTTGATCCTCAGCTAAGATATGGAATCCACATAGTTAGTTTTAATTACAGTTTAAAACAGACACGCATAACTGGTTTTCATTACAAACCCTTATGCTAGTTTTAAGGTGGATTTCCTACAGAATGAGCATACAGATTAAAGAGAGTAGTATGTATCACCGAGTTGGGTATGATTCCAAGGTCTCATGCCTTAGAACTATATGCCACCGTATGTTTTAATACCCCTAGGTGGTTCAGTACAGTGATCACTCTAGCTAGGTTCAATTTTGATGGCTAGGGTAGAATAACTATACCAACGTGGGTAAGAGACATTGGACTCCATGGTATCTTACATGGTTTATGTCGGTTAGAAGAAAATCCCACTAGAAAAAGTAAAAATATAGATTTTTGAAACTTAGTGTAAAGGCTCTCAAATTTACTCAGATATTGTCTTACATAAGAGATCAGTTATCAGATTTTAGCTTTCCATTTTTATATGATAAATGTGAGTCCTTTTTCACTTAGCTTGAATTATTTGAAAACATAATAAGAGTACAACTTTTAGAACTAAGTATGGTGGCTTACAGGAATTACTCTTATGCTTTACCACTCATGATTTATGATTAGATAATTTTGATTATTCAAGCTAAGGTAAGTCACTTACACTTAGCATGTAGTTTTTGAAAGTGTGTTTGAACATTGCATTATTATTTTACTTATGCATTCACCCTACATTCTCAGTACATTCTAAAAGTACTGATCCACATATATGTCTATATGCTACATTGTTTAATAATGTAGGTACCAGTTCAGTTATATTTCATATATCACGATCAGACAGTTGCATATTCCAGCCAGCAGATGATGATTCCTCCTACTTTGGGGACTTTAGTTATATGTTATTTATGTAATTTATTTTCTTACATATGTTTATTGATTAGTGGTAGTAGGAGTCACATCCCAGCTACCTATAGTCAGTATAGTAGAGGCTTCATAGACTGTGAGTGGAACTAATGTATTTGATTCCAGTTTTGTTTTGTATAAGCAGAGTTGTAATCATTTTTATATAGCTTTGTGTTGATTAGATTTAGAAAAGATGTATCTTCTGCTTATTTCATTTAGATTTATGTATTTTTGTTCAGTTGCTCATGCTTTATGCCAGTACAAAAGTTAGCTTAGGAAAACGTATGGTCCTAAGCACTGTATGACGACTAGGGGGTAGTCTTGGGTCGTTACAGCTTGAGAGGATCTGAAGTCTTTGCGGGTCTTTGTTCTCTTTGTTGGATGATGATCTTTCTCTTATGAATTTTTGAGATTCCTTCTAAAAAATTCTACCCCAATTTCCATTTCCTGGCATTATATGATAGAGACGAAATAGGCCGCATACATATTCCTTTCTTAGGAATTCAGGTCATCACATAGTTCATACATAAAAAGAATGGATAAAATCTCCTAAAGGGTTGACCGAAGCCGACATAGGCCGCCTACCTATCCTTTTCTTGGGAATTCAGGTCAAACATAGTTTGTACATAAAAGAAATGGAAAAATTCTCCTAAGGGGTTGACTAAAGCCAACATAGGCCACCTACATATCCCTTTCTTGGGAATTCAGGTCAAACGTAGTTAGTAAACACTTGAAAAATAATTCTTTGCCAAATGCTGAATTGTCTTTTTCTGATTGTTGATGGCCTCTTCAGGCTACGTTCCAGATTATAAATATCTTTTAAGATCATAGTACCATAGCTTTCCGATAGGCTCCCCTTCGACGTGCGCACAATGTGCAGGTTGTTCCTTTAAGCTTATTTTCAAAAAATTAATGTAACTTTGATCTGGGTGCTGAATCATAGAGGTTATAGTATCCAAAGCATCAACAAGCTCATTCTGTATCCTCGGGATATGTCTAAAATCATTCTTTGAATATTCCTCACAAATCCTACACCATCTCTACATAAGGAGTGATATTGGAGTTTTTTACAGCCCATTTCTCCCGTACCCGGTGAATCAACAAATCTGAGTCTCCAATAACTAGAAATTCACAAACACCCATATCAAGTGACAACTTAAGACCTAGGATGCAAGCCTTATATTCAACTATGTTATTACTATATGGGAAGTGCAACTTAGCGGTTGCTGGATAGTACTGGCCTATTTTTGACACCAAAACCGCTCTGATTCTTGAGCCTTTTAAGTTGACCACTCCATCAAAGGACAATCTCCATCCGAGGGAGATCTCTGCAATGTCTTCTCCTACGAATAAAATCTACTCATCTATAAAGTAAGTTTGAAGTGACTCGTACTCATTATCAACCGGATTCTCAGCTAAATAATTCGCTAAAGCTTGCCCCTTGCTTGTATTTTGAGTTGCATACACGATGTCGAACTCACTCAGTAACATTTTCCACTTGGCTAACTTTCCCATAGGCATGGCTTTAAGGAATATATAATTTAATGTATTCATTCTGAAAATTAGATATGTTGTGTACGAGGATAGATAATGCCTCAACTTTTGTGCGACCCAGGTCAAAGCACAACACGTCCTTTCTAAAAGAGGGTAGCGATCCTCATATAACATAAAATTTTTACTCAAGTAGTAGATGGATTTCTCTTTCTTACTAGTCTTATTATGTTTCCTAAGGACACACCCAAAAGCATTGTCTGAGACGATAGGTAAAGAGATAATGAACTTCTTTCCCTTGGTGGAACCAAAATAGGCAAAGCAGACAGGTATTTCTTGATTCTGTCATAAGCTTTTTGATATTCTATAGTCCACTCATTCAATGCATCTTTCTTCAATATCTTGAGAATTAGCTCACTTATGACTATTGATTGGGCAATGAACCTGCTAATATAATTCAAATGACCCAGGAAACTCATAACCTCTTTCTTGGTCCTTGGCGGTGGTAAATCCTGAATTGTCATGATCTTGGACGGGTCTAGCTCAATGCCCCTTATGCTGACTATGAACCCTAGTAATTTCCCAGCTGGCACACCGAAAGCACACTTATCAGGATTCACCTTCAAGTTGTACTTTCTTAGTTTATTGAAGAACTTTTATAGATGCGTTAGATGATTTGAACTCTTGTGGGATTCTATAATTACATCATCCACATACACCTCAATTTCTTTATGAATAATGTTATGAAAGATCATTGTCATAGCCCTCAAGTATGTCGCACCAGCATTCTTAAGACAAAATGACATTACCCTTTAATGATAAACACCCCAGGGTGTAATGAAAGTCGTCCTCTCTGCATCTTCCTCATCCTATTAATATCCGATGATACCCAATGAAATAATCTGCGAAAGACTGCATTTCATTCTTTTCACAATTATCAATGAGGATGTTGATGTTGGGTAGTGAAAAATTATCTTTGGGACTAGCTCTATTCATATCCCCGTAGTCAACACAGATTCTTATCTTGTCATTCTTTTTTTGGAACTGGAACAATATTGGCTAGCCATATTGGATGTATTGTGACCTCCACAACCTTTAATTTGTCATTTATTCCTTGATTTTACTAGATAGACATCGAACTTGGTCATTGTCCCCCTGGTCGACCTCCTTGATTTTCTTTAAGTTAGGTCTTCTTGATTCTCGAAATCTTTGGCTCCTCTAATGACTATTCCGGGGATATTGTCTCCCATTCATCACTATCTTTGTTCACTTTTCTCTTGATATGACATGACATTGATAGGTTTACAATTATCGTTACTCATCTGTGCTACCACTAATTTGTGGAGGATTAAATTTTATTTTTTCATTTATCCTATTGATCGGGCAGTAATAAGTGAAGTAAAAGTCCAATTTAATAACATTTCCTCCAATTCTTCTTCCTTGATCCTAGTTGTCTTGGGAAAATTTTCCCATGTTACCATCACACTTGTTCCTATTCCATCCTCGAGACCATCGCTTATAGGTTTTGAAAAATGGCTGGTAGAATTCAGTTTTACTACTAGTCATTTTTTCTTTCCTGTAACAAAGCTATAGTCAAGAGAAAAATCTTTATTCACTTTGATTTAGTGAAGTAGGGACATTTTATGCCAACACAGAGTAGTTTCTATTACCTGCAAAGTAAAAATAACTCAAAGGCTAATGTGTTTGATTTTGGTAGTAATAAGCAAGATGATAAGACAAGAAGTAAACACATAAGGTTGTTTCTTATCTCTTGTGAATTGATCCATGGAGTAATGATGACTCAAGAATTTCAATGAACAAGATTTTGCTCATTGATATAAACAAATTAAAGTTATCAGGAAGGTTTAGCTCTTCTTCTTTTTGACCTTATCTCTGCTTTTAAGAAAGTAGAGGACAACAGAGTTTTTGAAGATAGGGGTTGGGCCGAAAGGCTGCCTACGTATCTAACGGAGGAGAAATCAGGACCTACATAGTTCGAACATATGATGGATTCTTATGAGTCCATAGTCAACTTTTCTAAAATGATAGCGATCTTTTAGGAATTTTTAAGAATGATTGCGAATTTTTCTGAGAGACTTGAGAGACTTAGAGTATGTTTGGATGGACTTTTGTATAATGGGTATATTTCTGCTTAGGGTGTTCTTTGAAAAATGTGATTGGACCAATTTGACTTTGATTCAAATCAACATAACATGTATAAGCATATAAGGTAGTTATATTACATGAGATATTGTAATAAATGTGCACCCTAATTGGGTGACCCTTTTGAGCCAAGGATTGGGATAACGTATTTGAAGGAAGCATATGTTTTTTAAAACAATCCACTATCCCCCCCAAACCTCCATAGGTATACACGAAGGGCATAAATGCTTACAAAAGTTGCACAAAAGGGATACAATCTTTAGGGAAAAGGAAAATAACATAAGAAAAAGAACAATGTCCCGCGCAAGAAATAGTAGCTCCTAGACGTTCCTTCATCGGCCTTCACCCTCTTAGCTTTGTCCACTTCTTGTCATATGCGATATCTGTTGATGATCAAGTGATTCCTATATAATAAGCTCTATACTCATAGGACATTAGTCTGCGAAATCATGCAATTGTCCAAATCGATCAATCATCAACCTCTTGCTTGACTCATTTTAATTCCTCCATCAATTAGTGTATGATTGAGGCATCCTTAAATAAAAGTAAGCAAAACAAGACTTACCTCTATCCCAAAGGATAATGGATTGGATTAAATAATATATATTTCTTTAACACATAAATATACTTCATCGTTAATTGACTCGTGGTTAATAGACGCAACAAAAGTTTTTAGTAGGCCCAACACCCCTTCGGGCATTGGGTCATCCAAGGCTCATACCTAAATGAGGGTTTTAGTTTAGCTCTATCCTGGGTGTCTAGAGTGGGTTTGGACATAGGTTTTCAAGCAGACAACTTGGGTTTGGAAATACAAATAGCCTTCGACCGCCTAACGTGCTGGTAAACCATCGTAGTCCTAAAACTTGATTTAGAGTTGATCAACAGGGTACGGGACATCCACGAAACTCCAAAATAGTTTAATAATCATCATACAAGATTATGCAATGAAATACAACAGTTAAATTTCGCAGAATTTAAACATATAAGCACATAAACGGTTTAATAACTAGTCAAAAAGCTAATTCAAATACTTTGTTAGAACCTAGTTAAAATTCTCCAGTGGAGTCGCCATTTCTGTTTTGCCCCTTTTTGATTTTGAAGGGTTGAGAAATATTGATTTTGAATTTTTAAACTATTTCAAAACTTTAAAGAAAATTTTGAAACAATCTAAGAAATTACAGAGTCGCCACTTAATTTATTTGAAAAGAAATTAAGAAAACTTTTTAGGAAAATCCTAAGTCTTAAAACAGAAAAGACTTAGGGTTTTAAGAAAATCCCGGATAAGAGGTTCTTATTAACATCTTATGAAGGTTTATAAGACACCTAAAATATCCACTAACTTACGGTTATTCGGATTATTTGAAAACCACCTTTGACTAACCTTGAAATAGAGAAGTTGGTTTTTGAAAAGAAAGTGATTTTAGGAAAAAACTTGTATAAAATAAATTTTGACGACTTAGTAGGGAATTTAACTAAGTCTAAGCAAACTAATAACAATTTGCATATAAAGGGGAATGGGGAGACTAAAAGACTTAATCCATTAGGCCCAAATCCACAAACCCTGTCATAAGCTAATTTGGGTTTTTGACTCATCTTCACCTGTCCTAATCTAAATACTTGGACTTTTGGCCCATAATCTGCTTCACTTATATTAATTTACAACTTTGGCTTCGAGGCCCAAATCAATGAACAAATAGATAAATAAAAAAAATAATAAAAAAAATAAGATAATAATAAAAAATTGAGACTTTTCAAGTCTCTTGGCGACCTCATCAATAGGTTTTGACCCATTTTCCTTATTCTTCCATCTTCTTGCACCCACACGCCATATAATTAACATTGGACTTAAACTTCAGACTTGAATCGAAAAGGTAGGACTCATTGGTCCATTATAAAAGGCAAGAGGAGAGGAGTCCATCTAGTCTCGAGACATTTTTTGCATGTAAAGAAAAGATAAGGAAATTAATATACGTTCAATGCATAAAAGTTATATATTTCAAAGTAAAAGAAAATATTAAGAATCAATTTTTGAATGACAATGATAAGTACACTTGCACACGTATAACAAGAATGAGATTCAAAAAATAAAATGCAAAGCAAATACCCCCACTTACATGCTTCATGATTTATGTTTATATTAAGAATGGACAAAGGTAAAAGAAAGAAGGTCATATTCAATGAGTTAATGCGAGAACAAACAACGTAATCTTGCGAAAGTAAAGGTATGAGGCAATAAGAAAAATATCCACGACTTCTCAAATTGAAAAAACATAGACACTAATCCATATAACAAAAGAAAAAAAAGGCTAACTTTTCAAGAAAGGAAATCTTTAAATTTCAATTAAGGCGACATTAACGAAGATTCATACATCTAAATAACAATCAACATTTTAGGAAAAAATGTGTAATGACCTATGATTTATATTTTTAAGACATCGTTGATTCTCTTTTGATATTATGAATCAAAGAGAGACATGAATCAAGTCTTTATACACACAAAGAGCACATATAACAATTTGAAGTAAGAAAATTAGAACAAAATTTTAGCATCTCTAAAGTGAAATATCGTTCAACAATCATTCTATGCATGACAAAAATATCTAAATAATTCTATTTAGCCACAAAAGTCCGAACTTTCTCATCATTTTGTCAAGACGATATGTGAACAAAAGAGGAATAAACATCTTGGATGGAAAATAAAGCTAGCACTTCATCTCTTATATGAGAATTTTGAAATCTATTAAAATAATTAGCTAGAAAATGACAAATTCTTGACTTAACCAATTACTATTTTTATTAACGCGAAACAAACAATAGTAACTATTTTTCAAAGATAAAAGAAACAACTTTAAATGCTAAAAACAAACATATTTACGAACAATGAATGTAAAGAAGGCATGGGTACGTCTTTTGAGCTAAGATAAAAATTTTATACATAATAATCAAAGAATAAAGCCAAAAGGCAAAACAGTCAATATTAACTATTATTTTTAACATAAAGAAAATAACTTTACATGCTAGAAACAAACATATCCACCAACAGTGAGTTTAAATAAGACATAAGTATGTTTTTTAAGCAAAGATCAAAACTTTATCCGTAGTAATCAAAGAATAAGGTCAAAAGGCGAAACAATCAATATTAACTATTCTTTTCAACAGAAAGAAAATAACTTTACATGCTAAAAATAAACATATCCACCAACAATGAGTTTAAACAAGACATAGGTATATTTTTTAAGCAAAGATCAAAACTTTATCCATAATAATCAAAGAATAATGTCAAAAGGCGAAACAATCAATTTTAATTATTTTTTTCAACATAAAGGAAATAACTTTACAGGCTAAAAACAAAAATATCCACCAAAAATTAGTTTAAAAAAGGCATGAACACCTTTTTTAAGCAAAGATCAAAACTTTATCCATAATAATCAAAGAATAAAGCCAAAGAAACACGTTCAACGATTGCTAGATTATTTTTACACCATGAACATGAAAATAACCATAATATCAATACCACGACGTCCTATGGCCTCCAAGGCTGTCTACAACAAACAATCCCTACAAACACAATTACAACTATAAACTATGAAGAAGAAGGAAAAGAAGAAGAAAACGATAATAAAACTAAAAAGAAAAAAGTGTGTTTACCTTTTTTGGGGAAGCCAAATGGAACTTCAAGATTTATTTAGAGTCTTGATCACCACTGGATAGCGATCTTTTGAGAACCCTGATTAGACTACCGCTTGAAAATTTCTACTAAAGAAAAGAAATTTATCTATTTGCTTAAAAGTTTTTTCCACTCTTTGAGATTTTTTCCTTTTGAGACTTAATTTTTTTTCCCTTTCAAACTTGGACTTTCTACCACAATAGTGGTAGTATTTATAGGAAAGGATAGGGATCCAATAATATTAATCCACCAATGTGGAACAAAGTAATTAAGGGTATTTTTAGAATTTTAAAAATTAAAGATAAGGTGAGATGGAAGATAAGGTGGGGAGAAATTGTATAATGTAGTTCAATTTTTGAATTTTAAAATTGAAAAAAGCACAGGGTTGAGGGGGAAGTGTACAATGTAACGCCTCAATTTTTCTGAACCGGAATACTACATGGTGCTTCTGATCCCGAAGGATCACAAGCTAACCCATGACTGATATATGTACCTGTACACTGCAATATATAATGTAATAATGTAGAAAACATGAACATGTAGGCGATAAGGTTCAACTGAATAAAGAATCTGTCAAAACATAATATCCATATGGGTGAAAGATACCCAAAACAGCTGAAAACTGAATCAAATTTGAACATAAGTCTGAATACTAAATCTGAAAGCCTCTAAGTACTTTCTGAATAAGGAGTTGAAGGAACAAGTCTCCAACTAACTCTGTAAACTGATAACTGGCTAAAATAATAATAAATAAATCAAATCATATTGTCCGTGAATGAAGAGGACTCACTGAATCTCTACGACTGGAAATACTACTGCTACTGCTCATCTGGAGCTCGTGTCTCTGAACCTACGGTGTAACATGAAAAGAAAGCACCATAGCACAAATGCATCAGTACGAGGGAATGTACTGAGTATACGAGTGAGGTAGGTTAAATATAAACAGGGTTTACATGCATGAACAATGCTAACTATCTAACTGATATGAATGTAAGAGTACAAACATGCATACATAGTAACTGATATCATGGGTGTATGATAGCTAGTCCTGTATGCTAATACATGGTTTACTGATGGCTAACATGACTGATACTGAAATTCTGATAACATGGGCGACTATATCTGACAATCCTAAAATTGATGGAACTATCTGAGTTCCATACTGTAACTGAGTCTGACTGTATCTGACAGTCCTGATATACTAAAATCTAAAGACCTATCTAAGTTCTTTTACTAAGACTGATTTTAAAACTGTGGGAGGTAGTTGTTTAACTGACATGCCCCAATAATACATATAGCTAAGTTGGGGTCCAATCTCTGCCCCGATTGGAGGGGTGTCAATACCGCACCACTGGTAAGGACAGTTGTGGGTGACCCTTAGTTGGCAGGTATTCAAAAGGAGAACGGTAGGAACCCAAAATTAACAGGTTAAGCCACCTTATCAACCCTAATCTGTCAGCATAAGATGTCTCAACCTACGCTGGCTACGTAGTTCTAGAACATAAGGATAACTACTAAGAATCACACCCTAAACTGGCAGGTGAGTTCCCACCCTTGGGTTCACTCGGTGCTATCTTCTACTCCCATTTGAAGAGACTAAACATGATTCAACTGACTGTACATGGATAGATTAGCTGACTTCTGTTGACTTATGGAGTAGTGCTATTATTCAAGAGTTAACTGAGATCATGAGATTTTTGAGGTTTCCTGAGTCACATGACTGACTGAGTTCTATAGATTATAGCTTGATAGATATTATCATGACAACATAACATGGCTCTAGGCACACAACTATATTTTTTGGGTACGAATACCCCCAGGACTCGATAAAAGGAAACTGACACACATGACATGACTTGATCACAAGATTTGAGTCCACAATTCATAATAGCATAAGTAGGGGATATCATATTTCATATAGTTATTCAACATCTTAAACATTGTAGGGAATGCATGGATATATTTTGTGTACATATTGTATATCTCCATTATCTTACATGCTTCATACCACCACAATAGCAACACATGAAAAGCATGGAATTCATATTGAAGTATATAGCTAGCATGAACTTGTCATTTAGACATCATAAAACCATACAAACATGAATTTCTAGCATCCTAAGAATTTTATCAAATACCTTGCATGCATTCTTTAAGGCATAGGTGAGTTTCATACTTGCACCATATAAAACCACCTAAAGTTCATGGCTTTCAATTAACAAACATATATATTCCATAAAAATACCTTTAGACATCACATTGAAACTTAAACAACAATCGTCAATATGTACATACTCATATCACCATAAAAAGTTTACAAAATAATATTTAAAACATGGTTCTTGAGCTCTATGAATGGATTGGATCAATAGATGAACACTACGAATACCTTAGAAAGGAAACCTTGATGATTTGCTGGAGAGTTCTTGGATTGGGAAATATAACTCTCGATTATCTTGGAAAAAGGATTGAATCTTGCTTTTGAGAGATGAGTTTGATGGAAACCCTAATCTTGTGGTTGAGAGTGTAAGAGAGGGTTTTTGAGATGCTTAACTGAAGAAAAATGGAAAAAATTATGCCTCTTTAGGGTTATAAGTCATGGAAGGTGAAAGAAATGACCAAAATAGCCTTATGAAATAAATTCCTAGTTGCTTAGTGATAGGGCATCACAAATGTGATAAGCTATCACTAATGTCATCACTTAGGAGCTAGTTTCTGCCTAAGGGTGACGACCTTCGTGATAGGGTGTCACAAATGTGATAAGCTATCACGAATGTCGTCACTTAGGAGATGGTTTTGCCTAAGGCCTTCGTGATAGGGAGTTACAAATGTGATAAGCTATCACGAATGTTGTCACACTATTTCCAGCCTGACATGCTGGAGTAAAATAGGAATAACTCTTAGCTTCGATATCTGATTTACGAAAAATTGGTATCGTTGGAAAGATAATTAAATTATATATCTGTTGATAGGTCATGAGATCAAAAATTATAAGTATTATTAGAGATATACTAGTTTGAAGTTGACTATACCAATATCTTTCTCAAGAATTCAATTGGTAAGGAATGTTTAGATTCGTCTGATAGCTGGGAGTTATTTGAAGCCTTAATATACATATAACTTACTCATAAAACTATAAAAGAACCATGATGAACTATGCATGAGCTTGGTACATGGCTCTAATATTGGTTTAGATTTTTTGGGGTATTATAATATCTCCTCCTTGGAAACATTCATCCTCGAATAATGACTGCTTGAGAGGGGAGAAAAGATAAAACGATGCCTACACTGATCATACTCATTTGGTACATGATTTTAGGACTGAATTGAATTCTAAACTGAATATAACCCAATTGAACATGCATATCTGATTCATGACTGATAAGCTGAACTCATGAATCCATGACTGATGTTCAGATGAACTAAAATTTCTCGCAATGAGAATGCATATTTGATGCGTGATCGCTTGACTGAACTGATACATTTTTACATGATAAGCTATGCACTGATACTTGATACCAATTTTATACTGTAATTTTGAACATGTAACTGAATAAGCTTAAGGAAAATGGTTACCTCGAGCTAAGTCTGAATTAACAGAGAAAAGATGAGGGTACTTGGTTCGCATGTATGCTTATGCTTCCCATGTAGCTCCCTCCATGGACTAATTCTACCAATGAACCTTGACTAGAGAGACTTCTTTGTTCCTCAGCCTCTGAGTCTGACAGTCGAGGATTTCGACTAGAATCTCTTCATAAGAGAGGCTATTCTGAATGTCAATGCTCTGAATAAGGACTACAACTGTTGGGTCACCTATGCACTTCTTGAGCAAAGATACATGGAAGACTGGATGAACTGAGGCTAGATCTGAAGGTAATTCGAGCTCATAGGCTACCTTGCCGAAGGGACTGAGAATCCTGAAGGGACCGATATATCAGGGACTGAGCTTTCGCTTCTTGCCGAATCTCTTCACTCTCGTCATGGGAGAGATCTTGAAATAGATATAGTCATCGACCTCAAATTTGAGTTCCATTCTATGAACATCCGCATAAGACTTCTGTCGGCTCAAGGAAGCCCGGAGTCTTACTCTAATCAACTAAACTTTCTCTAAGGTATCGAATACTAAGTCAGGCCCTATGATGGTGGCCTCACTGACTTCGAACCCATCGATCGAAGACCTACATCTCCTACCATAGAGAGCTTCGAATAGAGCCATCTGAATACTGGAGTGATAGCTATTGTTGTATACGATCTCAATCAAAGGCAAGTGGTCATCCCAGCTTCCCTTGAAATCAATTGCACATGCCCTTAGCATATCTTCTAGAGTCTGAATAGTCCTTTCTGCTTGACCATCTGTCTGAGGATGAAATGCTGTACTGAGATGAACTTGGATACGAAGACCCTTTTAGAATGATTTCCAGAAGTGAGAGCTATACTAGGTACCTATGTCTGAGATGATAGATAGTAGAACACCGTGTAATCTGACCAACTCCCTGATATAGAGTTTTGCATAATCCTCGGCTGAGTAAGAGGTACGAACTGGAAGGAAATGAGCTAACTTGGTCATTCTATCTATAATGAACCAAACTGAATCATGCTGATGACGTGTTCTAAGCAAACCCATCATGAAGTCCATGTTCACTTCTTCTGACTTCTAAGTAGGAATAGTGAAATCCTGCATGGAACTACTAGGTTTTGATCCTCTATCTTAACCTACTGATATATTGAGCATTTAGCCACAAGCTCTGCAACGTCTCTCTTCATCCTACTCAACCAATAGATCTCCCGCAAGTTGCGGTACATCTTAGTGGTCCCTGGATGAATAGAGTATTGCGCACCATGCACTTCTGCAAGAATTCGCTTTCTCAAGTTATCTGCACCGGGAATACACAGACGACTAACTCTGAACTGACTCTTTTAGCTTGACAAGGCTAGGATCCCTGTCTTGCTTCTCTTTCACCTCAAAAACTAGAGATGACTCTGAACTACTCTGAATACATACACCACCTTCTGAAGAGTCGACTAAGCAAATGCCTAGTCTGGCAAGCTGATGAATCTCCTGAGCTAATTTCTTATTAATAATCTCAACATGGGAAACACTACCCATATACAGTCTTCTGAGTGTGTCAGCCACTACATTGGCCTTGCCAGGATGATAAAGGACACTCATGTCATAATCCTTCAAGAGCTCTAACCACCTTCCCTGATGAAGATTAAGATTTTTTTGGGAAAAGACATGCCGAAGGCTCTTATAATCTATGAAGACATCTACATAAACACCGTATAGATAATGCCTCCAAATCTTTAAGGCAAAGACAACTGCTGCTAACTCAAGGTAATGAGTAGGATAATTCTTTTCATGGGGCTTTAAGTGTTTGGAGGCGTAGGCTATGACTCTACTATGCTGCATAAGGACACAACCTAAAACCTACTCTGGATGCATCACAATATACTATGAATCCATCAAAACTGTCGGGAAGTGCTAAAACTGGAGCTGAGGTGAGTTGAGTCTTCAACTCTTGAAAACTCTTCTCGCAAGGTTCTGACCACTGAAACTTGACCTTTTTCTGTGTCAATCTAGACATAGGAGATACAATAGAAGAAATTTCCTCGACAAACCATTTGTAATAACTAGCCAAACCCAAGAAACTCCTAATATCTAATGGAGAGATAGGGCGAGGCCAGTTTCTTATCGCTTTAGTTTCTGAGGATCTACTCTAATGCCATCACCAAAAATAATGTGGCCAAGGAATGCTACTTATCTTCACCAAAATTTGCACTTACTGAACTTGGCAAACAACTGGTGATCCTCGAGAGTTTGAAGAACAATTATGAGATGGTTTGAATGATCACGCTCTGTGCGAGAATATACTAGAATATTATCTATGAAGACTATGATGAATGTGTCCAAGTACTGCTTGAATACTCGGTTAATCAAGTCCATGAAAGCTGCAGGGGCATTGGTAAGACCAAAGGACATGACTAGAAATTCAAAGTGACCATATCGAGTATGAAAAATTGTCTTTGGGATGTCATATTCTCTAACTCTGAGCTGATGATAGCCTGATATAAGGTCTATCTTGGAGAAATAACTGGCACCCTGAAATTTGTCAAACAAGACATCTATTCTAGGCAGCGGATATTGTTCTTGACCGTGACTTTGTTGATGACTAATATCTGTACCTATACATTGCAATATATAACGTAATAATGCAGAAAACATAAACATGTAGGCCATAAGGTTCAACTGAATAAAGAATCTGTCAAAACATAATATCCATATGGGTGAAAGATATCCAAAATAGTTGAAAAATAAACCAAATCTGAACATAAGTCTGAATACTAAATTTGAAAGCCTCTAAGTACTATCTGAATAAGGAGTTGAAGGAATATATCTCCAACTAACTCCGTAAACTGATAAATAGCTAAAATAATAATGAATAAATCAAATCATATTGTCCTCAAATGAAGAAGACTAACTGAATCTCTGCGACTGGAAATGCTACTGCTACTGCTAATCTGGAGCTCGTGTCTCTGAACCTATGGTGTAACATGAAAAGAAATCACCATAGCGTATATGCATCAGTAGGAGGGAATATACTGAGTATACGAGTGAGGTAGGCTAAATATAAACAGGGTTTATATGCATGAACAATGCTAACTATCTGACTAATATGAACGCAAGAGTACAAACATGCATACATAGTAATTGAAATTGTGGGTGCATGATAGCTAGTCCTGTATGCTAATACATGGTTTACTAATGGCTAACATGAATGATACTGAAATTCTGATAACATGGACGACTGGATCTGATAATCCTAAATCTGATGGAACTATCTAAGTTCCATACTGTAACTGAGTTTGACTGTATCTGATAGTCCTGATATACTGAAATCTGAAGACCTATCTGAGTTTATTTACTAAGACTAATTCTAAAACTGTGGGAGGTATTTGTTTAACCGATATGCCCTAATAACACATATAGCTAAGTTGGGGTCCAATCTCTACCCCGACTGGAGGGGTATCAATACCGCGCCACTGGTAAGGACAGTTATGGGTAACCCTTAGCTGGTAGGTATTCGATAGGAGAATGGTGGGAACCCTAAACTGACAGGTTAAGCCACCTCATCAACCCTAATCTGAAAGGCTATGATGTCTCAACCTACACTGGCTACGTAGTTCTGGAACACAAGGATGACTGCTAAGAATCACACCCTAAACTGGTAGGTGAGTTCCCATCCTTGGGTTCACTCGGTGCTAACTTATACTCCCATCTGAAGAGACTAAACGTGATTCAACTAACTGTACATGGACAGATTAATTGACTTCCCTTGACTGACGGAGTAGTACTATTATCTGAGAGTTAACTGAGATCATAAGATTTCTGAGGTTTTCTGAGTCACATAACTGACTGAGTTCTATAGATTATAGCTTGACTGAGATTATCATGAAAACATGACATGGCTCTAGGCATACAACTATGTTTTTCGGGTACGAATACCCCCAGGACTCGATAGAAGGAAACTGACACACATGACATGAATTGATCACAAGATTTGAGTCCACAATTCATAATATCATAAGTAGGGGATATCATATTTCATATAGTTATTCAACATCTTAAACATTGTAGTGAATGCATGGATATATTTCGTGTACATATTGTATATCTCCATTATTTTACATGCTTCATACCACCACAATAGCAACATTTAAAAAATATGGAATTTATATTAAAGTATATAACTAACATGGACTTGTCATTTAGGCATCATAAAACCATACAAACATGAATTTCTAGCATCCTAAGCATTTTATCAAACACCTAGCATGCATTCTTTAAGGCATAGGTGGGTTTCATACTTGCACCATATTAAACCACCTAAAGTTCATGGTTTTCAATTAACAAACATATATATTCCATAAAAACACCTTTAGAAATCACATTGAAATTTAAACAACAATCGTCAACATGTACATACTCATATCACCACAAAAAGTTTACAAAATAGTATTTAAAACATGGTTCTTGAGCTCTATAAACGGATTGGATCCATAGATGAACACTATGCATACCTTAGAAAGAAAACCTTGATGATTTGCTGGAGAGTTCTTGTATTTGGAAACTTAATTCTCGATTATCTTGGAAAAAGGCTTGAATCTTGCTTTTGAGAGATGAGTTTGATGGAAACCCTAATTTTGTGGTTGAGAGTGTAAGAGAGGGTTTTTGAGATGCTTAACTAAAGAAAAATGGAAAAAATTATGCCTTTTTAGGGTTATAAGTCATGGAAGGTGAAGGAAATGACCAAAATAGCCTTATGAAATAAATTCCCAGTTGCTGAAAAATCATAGCTGACGACCTTCGTGATAGGGCATCACAAATGTGATAAGCTATCACGACTGTCGTCACTTAGGAGCTGGTTTCTGCCTAAGGATGATGACCTTCGTGATAGGGCGTCACAAATGTGATAAGCTATCACGAATGTTGTCACACTATTTCCAGCCTGACATGCTGGAGTAAAATAGGAATAACTCTTTGCTCCGATATTGGATTTAGGCAAAATTGGTATCGTTGGGAAGATAATTAAATTATATATCTGTGTATAGGTCATGAGCTCAAAAATTTCAAGTATAATGAGAGATATTATTATTTGAAGTTGACTATACCAATAACCTTCTCAAGAATTCAATCGGTAAGGAATGTTTTGATTCGTCTGATAGTTGGAAGTTATTTGAAGCCTTAATATACATCGAACTTACTCATAAAACTATAAAAGAACACTGATGTACTATTTTTGGAGTTTTCGGGGTATTACAACAATGTAGTACAATTTTTAAATTTTAAAATTGAAAAAAAGACAAGGTTGAGGGGGAATTATACAATATAGTACAATTTTTGAGTTTCAAAATTTGAATTTGAAAAGAAGACAAGGTTGAGGAGGAATTGTACAATGTAGTACAATTTTGAATTTCAAAATTGGAAAAAGGATAAGGATGTATGGGAATTGTACAATGTAGTACGGTTTTTGAATTTCAAAATTGAAAAAGGAAACGATTGAGGGGGAATTGTAAAATGTAGTATAATTTTTGAATTTCAAAATTGGAAAAAGGGAAGGTTGAGGGGTAATTGTACAATGCAGTATAATTTTTGAATTTCAAAATTGAAAAACGGACAAGGTTGAGGGGGAATTTTACAATATAGTATAATGTTTGAATTTCAAAAAAAAAAAAACAAGATTAAGGGGGGAATTGTACAATGTAGTACAATTTTTGAATTTCAAAATTTGAATTTTGGTATTTGAATTTGATTTGGTGGGAATTGGGTAGAAATTATGAGTATTTTTGAGAATTTCGGGTTATTTAAAATATAACCCCAATTAGGATTTAAAATTTATCTAAATTTATTTAATTTTGACCAAATTGAAAATCAATTGGCCGATTGCATTGCAATTATGGCCAATTTGATTACAATTATGGACAAATCTAATAGACTGACTAAATTAATTTAAAATTCAATACGAATTAATACTTTCTTTAATCCTGAGTTTCTTGATTTAATATAATTAAATAAATATTTCTCCAAATAAATTAATTTTGAGAACAAATTTTATTTAAATCAAGACTTTATCCGTTTAGATTAATTTTCAAGCTTAATTAGTAAAAGTCCAATTTTGATAAAAATGTTCATTTAAGTAACAAAGTTTATACAATTTTGCATATGTAAATACGAAAATGTATAATCATTAATTAAATTATAAAATTAACCCAAATAAATATTTTAGAGCACATTTATCTGGATGAAATAAATATTTTAATTTTATTAAAAATTGAAGAGATCCAGGGTTAAATTTAGTTGTGGAGGGCAAAAATTAGGTGTCAACAAATACTCTTTAAAATTGAAATATGAAAATAAGGATATGGTGAAAAAGCTGAGAGTTAGCTGAATCAGATGCTAAAGGGAAAAAGAAGCTATCAAGTTAAAAATTGAACTTGAAGAAAAGTTGAAAAACTCTCAGAAGCTCCTTATGACTTCTCTTGAGAACAATGGTATAGGTCTTGAGTATTAGAACAACACTCATTCTCTTAAGCCCCAAGGCAAGTATGTTTCTATTGCTAGCAAAAGTCCCAACAATTCTCTTTGCACTTACTGTGGTAGATATGGTCACAAAAAGGAGCACTACCAGGGATGGCTTAGAGTTAAAATAAATTCAGCTAGGCATTAGAGATAAAATAAAGTCATCTAGGCATATTCATCAGATGTAATCATTTTCCAAGGGATCTATTTCCTCGACATATTTAAAAAGAATAAACTAGCTAGTTGGACCAAGAAAGCTATGATCACTTATTTATCTTCTCCTAAGGAACTTAGACTCAAGTGGGTTCCTAAACATAACAAATGACCTTTATATGCAGGTGGGAGTAAGGAAAAGTAGCCAAAGTTGGTTCATGGATAGTTAATACTCTAAGCACATGACTGGAAGAACTGATTATTTTCTCTCACTCAAGGCACTTGAAGGTGGAGGTGTCTCTTTTAGAAATGGATAGAAAGGATATATCCATGGTGTTGGAAAGATAGGAGAATCCTTAAATTATTCTATTGAGGATGTTTATTATGTAAATGGGGGTAAAGTACAATTTTCTAAGTGTGTCCCAAATCTGTGACAAAGGAAATGAAATAAAGTTTTTATCTGATGGGTGCACTGTGTGCAACTTGAAGATTGGGAAAGTTATACTCAAAGATAAAAGATGCAAGAACATGTAAGTGGCTGATTTAGACACATCAGCTGACTATGAATTGACTTTTTTAAATGCTCAAAGTGAAAATGCTGATCTGCGGCACAAAAGGATGGGACATGTAAGTTCCTCTGTACTTAACAAACTGATCTCAAAGGACCTGGTTCGTGGTGTTCCAAAGTTATAGTTTTCAAATAACAAGGTTCGTGATGCTTGTGTCAAAGAAAAATAAACCAGATCATCCTTTATGCAGAAGAAGCATGTAAACACTATAAGACCTCTTGAATTGTTGCACATGGACTTATGTGGACCTGTCAAAGTCCAAAGCAGATGATGGAAGAGACATGTGTTTATTATTTTGGATGACTATTCTAGATTCACTTGGACTATAATCGTAATAACCAAGGATGAAACATATGAAGTACTGGTGATCTTTGCCAAGTAAATTCAGGTAAAACTGAGAAAACAAGATTGCAGGATTCAGATCTGATCATAGAACTGAGTTTGAGAATATCAAAGTTAAAGAATGTTATACTGAAAATGGAATATTATCAACATTTTTCTCCAAGAACTCCCATCAAAATGGAGTGGTTGAAAGAAAGAATAAGACAGTAATAGAAATTGACAAGACCATGCTGATTGATAGTGGTCTTCCAAAAAATTTTTGAGTTGAAGCTGTCGATACTGCCTGTTATGTGACCAACAAATGCCTGATCAGATCTATCTTAAACAAAACTCTATATGAACTTAGTTTCAGTAAAAAGTCTAAACTTGATTATTTCAGACCATTTGATTGCAAGTGCTTTATTCTAAACAATGGGAAGAACGAGCTTGGGAAGTTTGACTCCAAAAGTGATGAAGCTGTATTTTTAGGTTACTCCTCAACAAGTAAAGCATATAGAGTCTTCAATAAAAGGACCCTGTGTGTGGAAAAAAGTATACATATAGTCTTTGATAAATCAAGAAAGCCTAAAAATCCTGCTGGTGGTGAAGATTCTAATATGGAAGCACTCATTTCTATTTAAAGGAATGGTATAAATGAAGATGAGGTTCAAGAACAGAATGATACAGTTGCTGATGAAGAAGGAGGTAGTGAATTAGGTCCTCAATTGCTGAATCCAAATTTAGAAGAGGAATATCAAGAAGAACCTTTTCAAAATTCTCAAGGACCTAGTCCCAGCAGAACTTAATAAAGAAGATCAAATTGGAGGCACAAGTCTTTTTACCCCCTTGAAAATTTGACCTCTCCATTAGAGCCTGTAATGGAAACAAGGGCTCAAGCCATGAATTTTATGACATACTTAGATTTTTATCCTAAGTTGAGCCTAAAAATGTAAAAGAAGCTCTTAAAAATGCTGATTGGATTAATTTTTTGCAGGAAGAACTTCAGTAATTTAAAAGAAGCAAAGTTTGGCACCTGGTCCACAAGCCTATTGATAGAACTATCATTTGGAGAAAATGGGTGTATAGAAACAAGCCGGATGAACATGGTATTATCAACAGAGATAAAGTAAGGCTTGTTGTACAAGGATACAATCAGGAGAAAGGAACTAACTATGATAAAACCTTTATTCCTGTTGCAAGGATGGAAATGATTAGTATTCTTATTGCTTTTGCATCCTATATAGGTTTCAAACTCTTTTAAATGGATGTAAAGAGTGCCTTATTAATGTTAATCTAAAGGAATAAGTTTATGTCAAACATCCTCTAGGTTTTGAGGATGCTAATTTTCCTACATCATGTGCTTAAGCTGGATAAAACTCTCTATAGGTTGAGGCAGTCACATAGATCTTGGTATGAGAGAATATCAAAGCTTTTTTTGTATAATATCTTTAAAAGAGGGAAAATTGACAATACCCTCTTTCTAAAGTCTAGAGCAAACAACTTGCTAATTGTGCAGATTTATGTTGATGACATAATCTTTTGAGCAACCTTTGAATCCCTGTGTGAAAAATTTGCCGAATTAATGGGAAGTGAGTTTGAAATGAGAATGGTAGGTGAATTTGGTGTCTTCCAGGACTACAAATACATCAAGGACCTATTTAAATACAATATGCGGGATGCCAAGCCAATTGATACTTCCATTGGAACTAGCTCTAAGATGGATAATGATGAACCTAGTCCCTCAGTAAAGAAGACTATGTATAGAGGAATTATTGAGTCCTTGTTATATCTTATTGTAAGCAAGCCTAATATTATGCTTAGTATGGGTATGTGTTCTAGATTTCAGGCATGTCTAAAAGAGTCCCATCTGAAAGCAACCAAGAGAATTCTCACATATCTGAAAGGGACAAGGGACCTAGTCCTGTTCTATCTATGTAAAGATAGTTTTGACCTAATAGAGTATGCTAATGCTGAATATGCTAGGTGCTTGGTTGATTGAAAAAGTATCTCAAGAATGGTTCATTTTCTAGGTTCATCTCTAATTTCCTGGGGTTCTAAGAAGCAAAATTTAGTTTTCTTATCAATTACTGAAGCTGAATATGTAGTTTCAACTTTTTATTGTGCTTAATTATTATAGATAAGATAGCAGTTGAAGGACTTTGGGATTGTCTATGACACTATTCTATTGATGTGTGACAATACTATGCTCTAAATATGTCTAATAATCCTGTACAGTGTAAATGGACAAAGCTTATTTATGCAAGGCATTATTTCTTGAGAGACAATATTGAAAAAAAGGTAATTTGTATGAAGTTCTATAAGACTAAAAAGCAGGTAGTTCATATCTTTATAAAGACTCTTCATAAGAAGCAGTTTGTGAAGAATAGGTTGAGGTTGGGATTGATCAAGATGAATTGATCTGATGGTTGATCGATTTCCTTAATCTTTGGATATGCTTAGGAGAAAGGTATCTTTATTGCAATCTGCATAATTTATTCTAACTCGATACTATACCTTTGCAGGTACACATATATGGTGAGCTATCTTGAAGGAGAACAGATAAAACCGACACTAATTAGAAGTTCCTTCATGCAAAGGAGGGACCTGGTCCTATCCCATAGGTTAGTATCATTCATATGTATTTTAAAAATTGCATAAAATTCCTATCTGAAAAAGCCACGTCCTTTCCCACATGTCTGAAAACTATGAAATCCCTGTAAATTTGAATAGTCGCACCTATTGGGACTAAACACATCTCACACCTTTTAATTCTAAACACTACAATATTTTCTTTCTTTAAAACTAAAATCAAAATCTCTCATCTTATTCACTTTTCCAAATTTAGTTCAAAATCTCTCTCAAAAGAAATCTAAAATTGTCTTTCCTTACATGAAAATAGTCCTTCAAAATATCAATTATAGATAATACTTCATCCTTAAGCTCCATAAAAGAAAGTGAAACTGTTCAATCTCCTTTACCCCAATCTGAAAAATCCATCTATTGTATCTTCTTCTTTACCAATCTTCATGGCTGAGTCCACTATGATAGAAACCCTTGAAATTATTAAATCTAATTATGAGAAAGCCATAACTGTTTACCATAGTAATGGGTTTGGGTCAATAATAGAGGTTGAATTTCCTCAAACCTTCACTCCATCAGAAAACACTAAAATGGATTCCCTTTTGAAACTCAGATTAAAACTGGTTCTCGCACCCCTTTTGGCTTATACCCCATTCTTACACAACTCTTTGATGAAGATCTTTCAGTAAAAAATTGAACCCCTTTAGTAGTGTGTTGGCAGGGGAGGTTTGGGTCGCTGAGAATCTGATGTTACTGGCAAATCATCCTAGGGAGAGTCCTGTAGGGATGGAATAACATATTGTTGGTGATGAAAATGTCTCTTTTTAATTTGACTCAACTCTTAAGTCTGATAAGCATACTACTCCCTTTGTTCAACCTTTTGTGGAGGATTAGCAGATTAATGAGGAAGAATTGCCTCTAAGGTGGTGTGCACTTAGACGAAGAGGAGGCAAAGAGAAGGAGAAAGTGGAAGAGACTTTCTCTCGATGATGTCCAAGCAATACCTCCTTTTAGGTGATAATATAGTCGTTGTCAACATATATTAACCCAACTAAGATTGGGGTCGAATCCCAAAGGAACACGTGGTTTGACATATCTCAGTGGTTATAGTCTATGGGCAAAACAGAAAAGTAAATGACGGGATTTGCTCGTAGTATTCTTGAACTCATAACAATATTAAATTGGTTGAAAATCTGTCATAAGTGAACACGTGAATTGTGTGTTCCCCTGGCATCTCATCTCTCTGTAGGTTTATGTGCGTTGTTGAAATAATTCAATACCCTGTATGCAGAATCGATAAGTTATGTACCTCCTACAGTCTTTTGGATGAGTAAGAGGATTTCACCTTTTACCTATTGAGTCTCAAGATGTCGTGTTACTAACCCTTATCCTGGTCCCAATTAACTATCACCTTTTGGGTCTCAAGTTATTAGATGAAGGCTAATAGTTATTCGCACATACCGTTGTGATGCAATGGGTCGGCTATTAACTCCCCAAAATACTGTTGTCTTTATTTTTTCCTAGTTACTACCCCTTTGTTAGAGCTAGTAGTTATATCCAGGTGGGATCCTAATGTGTGTACCCATCAAGAAATCAATCATATCAAAGATAAAGCAATGCATACCATAACTATCAGTTTCCCATCAACAATTAAACTTTCCCTACTTCGTTAATCTGCCAGGGTTTCCACAACCCTAGCTATGGGTTTTAGCTGCTCATGATTGTGAAGAAATCAATAACATTCAGGTTGGAAATTAAAGATGAAATCACAATGATAAGATGAAAGAAACCCATGATTGTAAACTTAATAATCAAGCAAATTCAATACAAAGAAATCCCAAGATCAAAGATCGACCTTGAAATCAAAATATTTTTTTAAGTGTTAAAAGTGTCGAACCTCTAATAAAAAGTACATAAAGGGTATTTATAGAACAAGAGAAAAAACTAAAAACTATGCCCGAACAAAATAGGAGAAATCAGGGTCGGTGGCCACCCGCTCCCTGTACCTGCAATTTTGTCCTGACCGCGGGTTGTACCTGCGTCTGCCTGGGCGCAAGTACCAACCGAAGGTATCGGATAGGAATTTTCCTAAAAGTTAACTCTCGGGATTTTTGACTTTTTGGTACCTTCTTTGTCTACCTGTGGTCCGTAGGTCAACATGTGGTCTGTAGCTTGACTTAGTAGGTGCCGGGAGTTAGTTTTTCAGCTCTACTTCAAATCTCAAACATGCATTGATCACGATCAATCCTAAAAATATCCCAATCATCCATAGTCTCCACAAAAGTGGCCAAAAGTATCTTTTTTTTAATATTTTCACAAACTTATCATTCAAATCGTGGTTTCCTGCAAAACATACCCAAAACGGATCATATCTAACAAAAAGGCCTCAGAAACTTTCATATTTTCTTCATTTTAAGTGTTAAAAGTGCTATATTTATATATCAAATCAACACCCTCAACTTATAATGTTTGTATGTCAATAGGCAACAAAAATATAACAAAAAAAATGATGCTTAACTAAGAGAATCTAAGATGTTCAAGGCAGTCAATCATCACATCTAGTTCAAATCACAACCCCCCCCATATCTCTTTTTGAAACAAACTGTGTATAAATATGAAACATAACAATGTGACATAAAGGAATCAAGGTATGACAACTACATTAGCAATAGAAAACCACTCATGTACAAATTACACTACCAAACACAGCCAGATAGCTAGCAACATGACTCAAGTTCCCTCACAACAAAAATATCCCACTCACTCATATAAAATCATGCATGTCAATGCAGGGTCTATCAAGAGACATACTCAATGAAGAAGTTCCAGTTAATGCATGAAAAATACCATAGGCTTGCCATTATTTTCTTTACCTTAGTATTCAGATAGTCAAGTTAGGATCACTATAGGACTTTACTCGCTTTGTAATGTAGGCTTGGGGGCTGGTATGATAGATATGGACATTTAGAGTGACTAAGCCTCTTTGGAACTACACTAAATTTGGGTTCTCACTTACTAGCCAATTTACTTTTTATTCCACCCTTATTTCTCCCTTTTTTTTCTGTTATCGCATATTTAGGTTGAGTGGTATTTTTTTCTATGTTATTTTTTTCTTTTTTTTTCTACCACACCCAACCTTATTAATTTTTTTCTCTTATTTTACCCTTCTTCATACCCATTTTACACTATGCACCCCTATGATAGCCACCCTCAACTTAACCTTTTTTCTTGTATTAAGATACACAATGTCCAAGGAGGACCAAGGCCAAAATAGATTCATTGTAATACAAATGAGAAGGTGAATAAGTGAAACAAGAAAAATCGGCTATAAGGCTAAAAAATAGGGATCAAGGGATATAATACACACATGGAAGGTCATTTAGGCTAAAAGTGGACTAAAATTAAAAACAAAGGCCTATGATCCTTTCCTCACCAACTATCTTTCAACCTCGGCAAGACTAACCATACAAGTTTTGAATTTAACATACAAAGGGAACTAGGTGGCATCTCACACTCACATACACAGAGTCAATGTCACTAACTACTACCTGTTCAGTTCATGCAATTGTTAGTAAATGGTTATCATGTCCCTAATACTAGTACCATACAAAGATCTATAGAGATCACATATATGTAGATCAACACACATTTCTAGATCACAAAATTTTAGAGGGTTATCAAAAATCAGTTAAAATCTGACTACTGCCCTAAATACTCAGAATCTCCTAATTATACAAAAACAACACAATACAAAGAAAAATTCAATACGACACAAAATTAACCTAGATAAGTTGATTCTACATCATAACGTGGCCGACAAAAAAAAAGCACAAAAACAAACCCGCGGTGGCATGGCATATCCACCTTCAGCTAAAAATTATGCACTGTCCTCAATACTTACACAAAATAAAATATAATAAAGTAAAGACATACCTGAGACGCACTAAGTGCCTGAGTTAGGAGCCTCCTTAGATGGGGGCATGAAATTTGGTGGAGGCGGTAGTGATGGCGGTGCATTAATAAATGATACACCCACAGCTATAGCATCACGCCTCTACCTATCTGCGAATGTGGTCCCCAATGAATCTTGTCTATTCTTCTTAAGGGCCTCTTCCTTAGTCATAATAGGATCTTGCAAATCATACAAGTGACCTCTCTTGGTCCCAACTGCTGGGACCTCCTCCTAATTTTTTGTGAAAAATTCAAAATATCTCAGCACATGTAGAGGTGATATTTGGACTATAGGGGGTATCATAGAGAGATTAAATGCTACATAGCTCTCTACAAAAGCGCGTACCTCTACACATAGGATACCAAAATCCTTCCTCATCTGAATCTAATTTGGTACACCTATCTCTGTATATTAGGATATAGTCCATCTTTCTTACTCATCAATTCATGTCTCAAAGTCGACACACAGATTTGACAGTGTAGCTCTCTGAGCACCTTCCCTTCTAGCCTCGTCCTACTCAAATCTAGTCCTAACCCTTAATCACATCTACCTGAGAAGTGTAATCATCTCGGTCTCGACAACCTTTAATCGAGAGGCTGTAGCTCTTTATCTATCCACTAGGCTCTATAAAAACTCACTGGATACAAAATCATACCTACCGCTGAAGCTATAGTAGATGGGCGAACAGGCCCTGTAGATGCACCAACTAGGTCTGAGGTCAAAGTCGGGGCTGAAAAAGAAGTGGCCTATATCCCCCTGCCCTGAGTTCTAGAATCTAAGCACCTTTCTTCTCCCCTATCTCCATATCTATAACAATACCTGTCTTATCTCTATGTGACTCATCAGGTGCTGTGGAAACTATTGGGCCCTCAGTATGGGCCTGTGGTACTACTGTCTATTGTCTAAATCTTCTAGAAGTGCCTGAACCTATCAGATTCTTTAGGTTCCTTGTCTGTGTACTAGCAGAAATAATCACCCTCGTATTAATACTTAGTAACTCAGGTACACCTACCTCATCATACATCTTCTGGATTATATTGGGAAATGACAGGTTAGTTAGCTCTCTAAAATCTCTCTCATATAGCTCATCCTAAGTATGACAACAAAATTAATATCATAACCTGCCATCAAGTAGGCAACCAATGCAGCTCCTTCCCATATTAATGCATTATCTAAAGTAGTAGGAATCAAGCGATATCAATTCAACAACTACCAAAATATAACCTCTAGTGTCAATAAACCCTTCTTAATTACAGTTAGCCCCTCAATCCATGGGCCTTCATCACCTTGTGGTGAAATATAACCGGCTATCCACCTAGACATCTCGAGCCTCTCAGCCTTATGCTTAATATCCCACATAATATGATGATCCCATGTGATCCTCAGTCTATGGTCTCAGTTTGTTGTTGATACAAGTGTAATATAATCTGGGTCGAATATGACTTTACAAATAGTCTTTTGTATGACATCAACTTTGACCCCTCTGACTAGTATGTGATCAAGCTGCGTCTGTCGTACAAATCTATTAAATCCTTGATGATGGTGCATAAGAAGGACTACAGTGTCTCTGAAAGATGCATAAAAGACATGCACCATAGCCGATCTATAAAAATTGAGTGGCCTAGTCATCCACCTAAGCTGATGCCTGTTGAATACTGCCCTCAGTTGTGGTAACCTATGCAGCCTCGATAAGTCAATCCTACACTCATCATAGATATATTATGTAGGCCTGCCTAGCCCCCAGATAATGCGATCAAGCTCAGAAAAATATTGCATCCCTTTCACACACAACCTCAGCTGTCCTTCATTGAGAGGTACATCTACGACATGTGCGGGTGTGGGTTCCTACTGTGTAACATGGGATGCCTGTGCTATACCCTTTTCAGACTAGGGTACCTTTGTCTGCTGTATATGAGTAGAGTCCTCTCCTCAGACTGGGGCACCACTGATGACTGCTTCTGCTTAACCTCCTCAGAAGAATTATGGGACCCTTCCTCCTCATTATTATTATTAGGTGGAGGAGTGTGTGGTAGTGAGTTCCTTATAGACTTCATCCTCGATTAGTATGCGACTGTATGATCAGCTTAATGAGTCTATCCTCGTGTGACTCAGTTTGTCACTACAACTATAGAATCAACATAATGATATCTTAGATACCCCTCTACCGAACCGCTATGCTTTGGAGACTCTTCCCATATCCTAAAAGTACGAACTACTTTTTTATTTACTGCTTTAGGTTCCATGTATTCCTGAAAAACCAAACATTAGTTTCCAATAGAAGTGAGGGATAGTGAAAGCTGAAGAAAAACTCAAAATTTAAAAAATTCAATTTTTTTCTCACTTTTTACAGCCCTATAACCTATTTGAAACCCCAAGAGGTCGAATGTATACACACTGATAAAAAATCATGACTTTCAAACCAAAAAACAAGTTCAACTCATGGCATTACTTTTATTCATTCATGTTCAACTTTCGGTTAGGGCCTAAACTTAGAATTTTAATTTGAAACAAGGCCCTACATTGTGATTTTAGATTGTTTCAAGGCTCCCTCATACAAGCATAATAGTTTCAATCTATTTAGAAAT
This sequence comes from Capsicum annuum, assembly GCF_002878395.1. Lineage (NCBI taxonomy): Eukaryota > Viridiplantae > Streptophyta > Magnoliopsida > Solanales > Solanaceae > Capsicum > Capsicum annuum. The sequence continues at coordinate 62,316,716 of NC_061115.1, forward strand.
GCATTACACATATCAAGTTGTTTCAACAATAGATAAAGGATTATATTACCATTAAGAGCCAAGAAAGTTACCTTTTATATAAAAATCCTAAAGAGAATAATAAAGAACTCAAGAAAAACCAAGGTTGAAACTTGTTTCTAGCATGTTGGTACAAGTTGGTATCTTAAAAAAGTGTAAATCTTGCCTTTTCTTAAGCGTGGGGTTGGTTTTTGTTTAAGGTGGGAAGTTTGAATTTAAAGAGAAAATTGAAGTTTTGAGGATTGAGGTGAGTTAGAATGAGGGTTAGGATGTTTTTATATAGGTGAGGGGCTGTAATAGGTCATATTTAAATGTTGGTGGGCTCTAAATTTTAATTAAAAAGTGGGCCAAATTTTTGACCTAGCCGCGACACCTACCCGCACCCTGTACCCGCGGTCGGGTCCTGGGCGCAGGTAGCACCAACGTTCAACAAGTGCTGGGCCAAAATTTTTGGCCTGCTTTTCTGCAACCCGGACTTGTCTAGGTGATAATTTTCTAGATACTAATGGTCCCGCAACCTAAGTTTTAGGTCCCAAAAGTAAAATTAAGTGCCAAAGTCCACAACTTACCATTTTTCATCCTAAAAATTTTGACTTTTAAATTTTTTTCTCAACTTACCGTGTGGAACTTGTGACCATGGTGGGATTATCATACAATCCCCTTTCTTGGAAATCAATGAATGTATCAATGTTTATCGTATTCCATGTTAGGTCCAAATGTTAAAAACCTACAAAAACAAAACAAAAACAACCAAAATCTAAAGACTAAAATATAGTGGGTTGCCTTCCACTCAGAACTTGATTTAACATCACGGCACAACGTAGCTATGTTGGTTACTCAGATTTTACCAACAAACCCATGGGTTTCCTCTCATGCAACACTTAATTTAACATCGCGACACGACGCGGGTATCTTAACTACTCAAAATTCATCAAGATACCCATAGGAATATCCTCCAGGGTCATCAATACAATCAATCGCCGATACTATCCTCATGTCAGTTGGTTACTTCATAGACTTTTGGATGTTGAATATTGTCTCCTCAACATTGACTTAAAATTTTAGCTCACCCTTTTCTATGTTAACCATAGCTCTGCCTATGGACATGAATGGTCTTCCCAAAATGATGGGCATTTCTGTGTCAACCTGACAGTCCAAGATGATGAAGTCAACCAAAAAAATAAATTTATCCATCCTGATTATCACATCACAAGAGATTCTCATAGGCTTCTTTATTGTGCGGTCAACCATCAATAGCCATATCGAAGTTAATTTTGGAGGGTTCAAGACTAGTTGCTTGAAGATGGCTATCAACATCAAATTAATGCTGGCCCATAAATCACACAAGGCTCGGGCAAACTTGGATGAATACATGGTATAGTGAATGCTCTGGGGTCACCCTTTTTCTACGCCAAGGACCTAATCGTGACTGCACTACAGTGGTGCACACCCTCAACATCCTCAAAAGTTGCTCCTTTCTTTCTTGTGATTAACTATTTCATAAACCTGGCGTAACTAGGCATCTGCTCTAATGCCTTAATAAGAGGTATGTTTAGGCTCAACTATTTTAGTATCTCAATAAATTGCTTGAACTTACCTTTCTCTTTCTTCTGCATTAATTGCCTAGAAAAAGGTGAGGGTGGTCTCGAAATCTGTCTCACTGCTAAATCAATGACCAAACCCTTACCTTTATCTTTAGCAATTATATCTCTATCATCTGCTACCCACTCTAACTCAGCAACATATGTCTCAGCATCAACAACTTCTGTAGCAGGCATTGGGGGATCCATACTAATGATACCACTCCTAGTGGTGATAGCAAGTACGTGACCATCATTTTTCTTTTTTTGCACAGTGTTGCTCGAAAAGGTACCTGGCTACCTCTGGTTTAGAGTTACTGATTTTAGCCCAAACTGGTCCTCTAGCTGCTTGATAGCAGTGGCATGTGACTCGACCTTCTGGGTAAGTCCTGAAATATTACCCTTAATCTCTTTAAGGCTGCTATCTTGATTTTCCTTACCCTTCACCAATTTAGAAAGCATCGCTTCCATTCTAGATTGTACATCGTGTCTACTAGGTGGAATGGATCTATCTCCCTTCTCTCTAAAGTTATCCTTTTTACTCCAGTCACCATCTCGCTCTGTGCTATGGTCTCTATACCTTATCATAATAGTTTTGACCTTGGTTCCCTCACCCTTGGTATTGAAAACCCACCATATGAAGATCTAATTAGTTAGATTCCTCTTCTAATTTAGACCTATATGCTTTGGAAGATGACCCCTGTACTGCTACTGATGTTGGGTGTATTTATGCATTCTAGTCTCACTATTCTTGTCGTTTTAACATTTTTTGAGAATTATTATATGCTATATGGGTTGATAATTAGATAAATATGTATCAAAGTCATGTTTTTATAAGGTTCAAAGTGAATTCCAAGCTATTTGGTACTTCAAAGAGTCAATTAGAGTTGAATAGAGAAAACTAGTCTTTCCTGGTTTGAGCTAGTTGCTTGTCTAGTCTATATTGTTGGATCATATTGTGTTATATATGTTCCTTATGGTTTTAAATGTGTCCTTATATGTGGAACAAGTTGTTATGAGTGTAAGAATTTCGAATGACTCAAGGAAAGAGTTGAAACTTGAAGTGAAAGATCATGGAAATCAACTTAGTTTAAGCTCTTGTGTTTGATTCATCGTGATGGATATTGTGTGTTTGAACTTCTAATTCGTGTGGTATGTTCATGTAGGATCCTTTGTGATATAAATATTATTATATATGGATGATATAAAGGCTGGAAAATAATTGGAAAGATACCACAATACAAGGTATGAAAGGAGGAAGGACCAATACTTAACAAAAATTCAGAGGATAACTTCTGGTAGCACCATACAATTTGTATACATCGCATGCTCTATTCCTATGGAATAGAGGGTACATCACATGAAACATTCCATAGGAATAGATGGTGTGACACCTAGTCTACTCTACCCCTGGGCATTTCAAGTTAAATCGACTTCAACATGGACTTGGCTTACCCCTATGCTATAAATATATGTTGTATCACATTTTTACATATATTTTGACATATTTTGGAGATCAAGAGGCTGATATAAATTCATAATTAGTTTTTTTATTATTTTAATTTAGTTTATTCATGTTTTTAGTCATTACAACCTTGTGATTACGATTATGATCATGCGTGGCTAAACACCCTTTTTCGGGGTTGAAGCCAAAAACATGAGTACTTTAGTTTTGAATTGAATTTGTCTAACTTTGTTTATCATTATTGGTTGTGTGTTCATATTTGATTTAACTATTTTAAGCATTCACGACCATTAGAATATATCAATTGTCTACCTGTTAATCTCAGGAGAGAGAATAGGGGATAGAATAAGGAGATGAACAAAGTTTGAGTTTTTATTATTTTATGAAACAAAGAATTTAACTTAGCACCTCGGACAGGGATGTACTTAGGAGCCAAACTTGATTCAAACATAGGATGATATCTTGAATAACCTAGTTCGATCATTACATCCCCGCTCAATGATGTAGTTGTAAGGTCAACTTAGGTAAAGGATTAGAGGTTGGAAAACCATAATCACACAATTAACCCTAGGAATCTACAACCAAGATAAGCAAGTTAACGTATGAAATTCAATAACATAGTATGAATGTTCAAAGTGATTCAACCCTGTGTTTTCTCCTATTGATTTTTTAAGATCTTTAATTTCTGTATTGTTTACTTTTCTATAATTTACAAATTCTAAACTCTCTTTTTGGTTACGCTCGCACTAAATTAATCTAAATTGTGAACTGAAATTGAATCATTGCTGAATCAAGTATCTGTGGGATCAATACTTGGCTTATTGAAGGCAACTATATTACTTGATAAGACCACATACACTTGTGTGTGCGCTTGGGTGCTATCATCCTTCTTCCTTTAGTCACCATCTTACTTTATGCTATGGTCTCTATACCTATCATAATAGTTCCAAACTTGGTTACCTCGCCCTTAGGATTGAAAACCCACTATCTTAGGATCCAGGTAGTTAGACTTATCTTCTAATTCAGACCTATATGCTTTGGATGATGACCCCTATGATGCTAATACATTCACTTTCTCAGAATTAGCCGCTGCAAACTGCTTCACTAGCACCCCTAAATTAGTTCTTAGCAATACAATTTCTTGCACCACTGTATCATCAACTGCTCTCTGGTCGCAAGAAGCACTAATAACATAAGTACCAGATCCCCTCTCTGCCTCTCGAGTTTTCCACCATCGATTAGTGAGTAAGATCTAATCTAATATCTCTAAAGCTGCCTTCCAGCGTAGCCTTACAAAAACTTCTCCAGAGATGGTGTCTGCCATGGCTCTAGAGCTGATGTTTAGGGCTTTGTAAATTAGGTCCAATAGGATTTTCCTTGGATATTGATGATTGGGCACCATATTCAGCTTCTTCTTAAACCTAAACCAAGCCTTCTACATTCATTCTGATTGCAACTACCTGAAATAATAAATCTCATCCTTAAGCTACAACATCCTTGATGGAGGGAAGAACCTATTTATGAATTGCTGCGCAACTCATTTCAAGTTATGATAAAGCCTTTTAGCAAATCACCTAACCATAAAGATGCTTCTCCTGTAAGTAAGAAGGGGAAAAACCTCAGTCCAAATGCTTCTTGATTTACCCCTGGATTGGTATATGTGTTACAGATCCCAAGGAAATTTACAAGGTGCAAATTTGTATCATCGGTAGGCAATTCTACAAACACACCTTTAAAATTTAGAAGTTGGATCATGGCACTCGTAATGTCAATTTTTTATGCTTTGGGGCAAAATAGGAGGTACTATGGATCCATTTTCTATTGACTCAACATATCCCAATCTTCCTCATCATCTATATATGGCTGCACGTACTGATATGCTGGGATAACTTGAACACAGTCACCTCTACCTCTATTTTAATTCCCACCAAGTGCTGCTCGGTGGTCTGCTTCTTGTCTCTGCTCAGCTAGATCTGCATCCCTAGCTATCTTTTGAGCTTCTTTCTCTGCTTTCTTTTTGGCTTTCATTTGAGCTAAAAGTTGAACTCTTTTTGGCTCGAACATCCTACTATATATTTGTAGGATCGTCTATGGATTTAGATTTACTGGGAATAAGGGATTATATCTACTCCATATATTAGGCATACACCGGCATAAGCCCAACTAAGAATGACAAGAAAAGTTAAAAACCCAAAAACTGCAATAACGTTAATCCACAAATCTATACCATTTTCCCTTACAACGATGCCAATTTGCTCTCGATGACATCTAAGTAGCATATCCTTTTAGGTGATGATATGATCACTATCAAGATATATTAACCCAACTAAGGTTGGGGTTGAATTCTAATGGAACACATGGTTTGACAGATCTTAGTGGTTACAGTCTATGGGAAAATTAGGAAATTAAATGGGGGGATTTATTTATAGTAGTATCGAACAAATAATAGTATTAACTTGGTTAAAAATCAATCGTAAGTGCACACTAGGATTGTGTGTTCCCCTGATATCTCAATTTGTAGGTTTATGTGTGTTGTTGAACCAACTCAATTCCCTGCATAAAGAACCGATAAGTTATGTACCTCCTACAATCTGTTAGATGAGCAGGAGGATTTCAACCTTTACCTATTAAGTCCCAGGATGCCGTGTTACTAACCCTTACCCTGGTCCAAATTAACTATCACCTTTTGGATCTCAAGTTATTAGATAAAAGGTAATAGTCATTTGCATATACTGTTGTGCTGCAATGGATCGGCTATTAACTCCCCAAATTACTGTTGTCTTTATCTTTTCCTAGTTACTACCCCTTTGTTGAGCAAGTAGTAATATCTAAGTGAGATTATATTGTGTGCATCCTTCCAAAAATCAATCATATCAAAGATAAAGTAATGCTTGCCATAGGTATTGGTTTTCCATCAACAATAAACTTCTCTTACTTCGTTAATCTGCCAGGGTTTCCACAACCCTAGCTATGGGTTTTAGCCAGTCATGATTGTAAAGAAATCAATAACATTCATGTTGGAAATTAAAGATGAAATCACAATGATAAGATGAAAGAAACCCACAGCCATAAACTGAATAATCAAGCAAAGTCAATACAAAGAAATCCAAGATCATAGATGGATCTTGAAATCAAAATATGTTTCTAAGTATTAAAAGTGACGAACCTTTAATAAAAAGTATATAAAGGGTATTTATTGTAACAGAGAAATCCCTAAAAGCTAAGACCGAATGAAATAGGAGAAATTAGGGTTGGTGGCCACCCGCTCCTTGTACCTGCAGTTTGGTCTTGACTCAAAAGTAGGTGGAATATTTTTGGCTGGTGTGAGAAATAAATTTATCAAGAGTGAATTCCAGTTTGTTTTTGAGTTTATGAACAAGATAGTCTCACCTAGGTATGATAAAAAGACAGTAGCCTCATCTGTTGAGCTATTTGTTATTGAGTGACTGAGTAAGTTTGAACTTATAGTTTACATCCATTAATGATAGAGCATATGTATAAGGTTATCTATGTTAAGGAAGGGAGACATGTCATGCCTTATGGTTATTTTCTTAACCTGCTATTTATTACTTTGAAGTTGTTGGTTAGAAGGAGACTCCTGGAACTGCAAAATAGATGTTTACTTTGAGAACCTTGATAGAGAATGTATGTGTAGAAGGAAAACTGGGGACCATGTCCCAGGTGTTAGAATTAATATCTATCCAGGATAAGTTAAGCAAAGAGGTTGAGAAGAAGAGGATTAAGTAAAGGGGTTGAGGAGAGGAGGATTAAGCAAAGAGGCTGAGGAGAGAATGATTAACTTGGCAACTAAAGATGATGAAATTCTGCATTTGAAGATAAGAAATCAACAGATTTCTACTAAAGGACTTGGTGCTGCGGAGACACTAAGAACTGAAAAGGTAGAATTGAAGGCCTAGGACTCTGCACTCATAGAGGAGGTTCAAGGATTGAATGTAGAAGTAAAGGACCTCACTAAGCAGTTGTTTACCTCTCATGCTATAGAAAGTGCAAGAATAGAAAAGCTGCTTAAGTTCTTCTCTCACAAACCTTTATTTTATTAAGCCTCCCTTTTTAATTTCCATATTAATCCCTATGCCAGTTTTATCCATTATTTCTAGTATTTTATTTGGAATTTTATGTTACTTTTATGCATTATATGGTACTTACCTTGCTTTCAAATGAATCTATTTTCTGCTTCTCCTTTATATTAGTTGTTTATTTATGTTAGTATTGCTTCAGTGGCCATGAGTTAACCTAATTATGCCTGTTGTTATCTTGGTTTACTGTTCTAACTTTTTTATGATTCCAGAAAGGGGAATTGAATTCACTAAGGCAAGGACCAGGTACTAAGTAATGTAGAAGTGTTAATGATAGGGGGAATATTGACAAGGGGAATACACACTGAGTATGTGTATGTGATATTATGATATGTGAATAAGAGAGAGTTTAGAAACGATCTAAAAATGTAAAGAGAGAGTGAAGGGATGCTGCTGATAAGGGGAATTCTGGTGTATGTGTAGATGAGGTTGCTCCAAACTTAATGAACTTTTATGCTTTGTGAACATGGTTTGTTATCATAAAAAAGGGGAAAATTGTTGACTTACATTTTGATGATAACTAGGTGATACTCATAGGACCGGATCCATTACTTATATTGCCCAGGCATGGTTATCATACTTTGCACAGATTTGTTTGCTAGTGCATTAACTGTACAAATGCACAACATGCCTAAATAGATTCCTGGTTTAATCAAAATTCAATCATACAAGTCTAAACTACTGTAAATACCTAAGGATGCTCTTTTCTTAATAGTTTTTGCAATTCAAGGATTCTACTATAGCGGTAAAAACCCTCTATAAGTTCAAGTTCATATTACTTATTGTATTGATGTACTTCAGTCGAGTCTTGTAATTGATTTACTCCAAAGATAGTGAGTAAAGTTTTTCTTTTTGATTTTAAGCTTCTTAGGTAGAGTTACCTGAGGTTGTACTAGCTAGAGTTAGTCAGTTTTGAGAAAGGTTTTGATAGAGTTATCAAGAGAAGATTGTGGTAGAGTTATTACAATCTAGTAAAACTTAGAGCTAAGTTCTAACAGAGTCTATAATCATGATTGATTCTGATTATATTGGATATTGAGAAAGCCTGTGAGTACAGGTCATGGTTTTCCTCCCTTGAGCAAGGAGGATTCCACGTAAAATTGTTGTGTTGATTTATTTACTGCATTCTTTGTGTGTTACTATTTTATTGCCATATATTTCATTTCAAGGATATGATCCCTTAGCGATGGTGTACTCCTACATTTCAACATAATTAGAATGATTTTATTTTTTAAATCATAACTAGGTTTATCCTAGTTTTGTGCAAACAAGGTAATATGCCATAATTATTTAACTTGTTATATTTAGTCATAACTAATTAAATTGAGTTCCAAATAGCTGTACTAGGGCTTCTACCTTAGGTATCTCAATTAGGCGTTATCCTTTTTGACTACCTAATTTTTGTTTACCCTTAAAAGGTTACAGTAAGAATTAAATTCTAAATATGGTTAAAAAGCAAACAAATTAAATTCACCGTAGAATGAATTACATAGAGAAATAAATAACAATAATTAAATGATAAATTAAAAAAGAATAATAACAAATGAATTAAAGGTGGAATAGATAAGGATATTGATATAAATATGTGCACTTATCAAGAGAGATAAGGTTAGCAATGAGCTTATTTGATGAAAGGTGAGAGTGACTTTGATGGAAGACAAAATGCGAAAAGCAAGGTTGCAATGGTTCAGACATGTGATGAGGAGGTGCATGGATTATCCATTACGAAGGTATGATAGGCTGGCTATAGATGGTTTTAGGCAGCGTAAAGGTAGAACAAAGAAATATTGATGGAAGGTAATTAGGCATGAAATAGAGAGGTTAAAACTTACAAAGGACATGCCCCTTGAAAGAAAGGTGTAAAAAATGCGAATTAGGATAGAGGGCTAGTGGGTATGTGTGTGTTTAAAATAGTAGTGAGGAGTGATTTGTTTGTATCTATGGCTATAGTTTCTTGTTTGTAGTGTTCTAGTGATGTTTTGATTTTTAATAGATAGCTTTAGTATTACTTTGTCGGTATCTGGATTCTTTATTATTTAGCGGTGTTTTTTTTTATTTTGTTGTTTATTTTTATGTTTTTAGTTTTATGTTTTTTTTATACTCTTATTTGTCCAGAGCTGGGGGTCTATTAGAAACAACCTCTCTACTTCACATGAGGTAGTGGTATGGACTGCATACAATTTATCCTTCCCGAATCCTACTTTATAGGAATACACTAAGTATGTTGTTATTGTAGAATGGTATGTATAGAATACGTCTAAAATATAACCCATAAGGATAATGATACGTAGGTAAAATGGGTGCATCATGCGTACTTGAAGGACTAAGGTTAGTGGAAGTACATACACCCTCAGATTGTTGTTGGTACTAGAAATAGGTGTATATAATTTGAGACATTTTTTCACCAGGCTATGTGCAGTAAGGATGGATAAAGGTACATGGAACCTATACCATAGGCAGTGGCTATGAATGAAGAAGGGGTGATATTGAGTCATGGCCATGGCATAGATGGATATGGAGAAGAGGAAACCTCCATTGGTTAGCTATGCATGAGGGACTTTAAACTACAGACAAATTATATAAAATATGAGTGAGTTAGGATGAGATGTGTTTACTACGTGAAATGCTCGAAAATCTATGCCGCATCTCTTTTTTGATTGCCTTTTTTTCACCAATTCTTAATATAGATCCTGCAATGGATCGACAATAGAATTCAGAACAGGGAAATGATGGGTGTGTGGCATAAGCCAGTTAGGTGTGTAGTGGGAAGGCAATGTCGTGAGATAGTAATTGCAGTGCTTTCAAGCTTGATCTATAAAATTTGAAAGACACACAACATATCTCTTTGGGAAAAAACTTTCCTAGACCAACATGGTTTGTTGACCAGCTACAAAATAAATGTAAGGAAAAGAGAGATACTTTCTTATCCTAGAGATGGAGCAATACACAAAAGGAATGGATGTGTGCTTAGTGGGGTAGTGTGATATATTTAGATAATTTTGTATAGTTAATGAGAACACTGTAAATACATAGCATAGAGGGAATTAGAGAATCTATGAGTTTAATAGCATTTTAATTCTTCGCATGGAGATTAGTAAAATTTTGTTCTTCACCATAAAAAAAGATCTCGATAATGAGCCTGTGTTTCTTGAGACAGCGTAATCCAAAAAATATGAGAACAAAGAGCTTTGTTGTTTAAGCTTGTGTGATGGTGAAAAATTAAGAGCTTATGATGAACAAGTAAAGGTTTATATATCTCTAAACCTTAGAGTTCTATTTGCATAAATCCCTTCGACATCAGTATCATGTCTAAGGATCTGAGTTTAACGGGCTTAACACTAACCCCATATGCTTCTACACTACATGTTGCTTCAAGTTTATTCCCCAATTTGATTACCATTCGGCTCCTAGTTTTATCCTATACAATGTTAGGTATTTAATTTGAATTTGATTAATTTCAATTGTATCAAATAATATCATTTAAATATTAAAGCTTCATATCAATAGTTTTTCATCTCATAATTCAAATTTGAAACTTCTATTTTTATAAAAGAAAATTTTATACATCCATACAAGTAATTAGTGTAGTTGCTTTTCTTATTTTTGTTGAAATTGAGTTTCTAACTTTTGAGACATTGTAGGGATGTTGAAAAATAAAATCATGTTTCTACGTGTGTTATCACACCTTTAGTCAACAAAAAGTAGTCCTCATTCTGCTCAAGAAAAAGACATTAGAATTATTTATTGATAATCCTAATAACTTTTTATAATGACATTTCCAAATTATTTTCAATTTTTTTATTAATCATTGTAAGTTGTTAAACTATAATTTATATTATTTCTCAATACGTAATTTTATTTTTACATTTAATAAGTAGAGTTATCTTAATAATTAATCTAGTCTAGAATGTTTTAATTTGATGTTGTGAGTGGGGAACCAGACATGTTTGTATTGAAAGCTTATGTGCCAAGTATGATGCATAAGAAAATATATTAACACCCATGATTACACCATATTGACACTTTTCTTTCATACTTCCTCCTTTACAATAAAAGAGGGCCAAAACCAAATAGAGTGGCTTGACTATGAAAATGGGGGTGAAGTTGATGCATATGAGAGTTTGGAGTGGTGGGAATGCAAACAATATATTAAATAGGATGTTTGGTTGTATTAGGGAAGTATAGAGAGGTTTTAAGGTTCTCAAGAGGTAGACTTGGTGGGCATTGGGGGGGCATTGGTGGTGAAATGGAAAAGTCTAAGTAAAGGTGGACAATTAATTAAAAGATGGTGTATGCAAAGTTGGTGGATAAAAGGAAAAGGAGGAAAAGCGAATGAATAAAGAAAGGTATAAGGTGGGGAATTGTAACGACCCTTCCTTCATTATGGTATTTCCTGACATGAAAAAATTTGAGTTAAGTTTTTTTTCTGGATAAAATTTTCGAAACATTAGGGTACGCTAGTTTTGAATAAATCTGTGGTGTTGTGTGGTCTAGGTAAGTCTGGTGTTTGATGCAGTGTTGGTTTATGAATTTGAGATGATATCGTGTAAGCTAAAGAGATTAGGGAGTTCACAAAAAATTTTGAAATGAAATTGGGGTTAATATAATTTCAGTATCATATTTGGTATAAAAGGATTAGTTTGTAATATTGAAATTTGAGTATTGTGTTGTAATATTACCAAAATCACGTCATGAGTTTATGCATCGCTTCCCATTATAACGAAAAATAACGCCATTGTAGTTGTCCCGCTATAGCGAAATTTATGCCACTAAAGTAGAAATCAGTTTTGGTCAGCAGTGAGATAGTGGGCTTATCCCATTATAATGGAATAGGACCACTATATTGGGTTCAACACATTAAAATAACAGTTTCAGAGTAAAAATATTATTTTTCATTCAAAAATGTTCAAAGGTGGAACAAGGGTAAAAATGGGCAATTTTCTACAATTTCTACGTGAGTTCTACATCTAACTTGGTTTTGATCATTAAAACCTTAAAATCAACAAAAAATGATGATGGTGAGAATGGAGGGTGTAAGCCTAGGTTAAAAAGCATGAAGTTATTTTGTTAATTATGGATTAAAATTTCTTGTTAATGGTTTAAAAGTATTAAATTAAGTGTTCTAAATTAAAATTAGACCTATTAATCCTAAAGTATGGAGAATTTTTGTGTATGAAGAGTAGAAAATCCTAGAATAGTGGAATTATCCTTGAACATGGCCTTAAAAACAATGAATTTAGGTAATACTATCAAGATTTGGTATAACATTGGTTGAAGTTTTCTTTATTTATTGTGTTTAGGCCAAGATCAAGAGAGACTACAATAAAGGACAAGACACAAGTCATTTAGAGCAAAGCAAGGCTTGGATCAGGGTAAATTATAGTGAATTGGAGTTAAGACTCAATTTGGTTATATGTGTGCTTGTTAACCTGATTGTTTGTTTATTTAGTTGCAACATATGCTTATAAGTGATGACCTTGTTAATTATTAAATACAAGTATGAGAATTGATAGCCTATAATGTGATTAATAGAGGGATTTATTGATTGGAAGTGTTGTTGATTTGAACTTTCTTTATTATTGTACTTGTAAATAGTACTTGGTTATTATTGTGAGATGATTTAGTAAATATTGGTTGTGATTGAGTTTCTAGATTTGAGGTGGTATAAGGGTGGGGATGCAAGGTAAGGGGTGCATAATATTCATTTTGGGATAAGAATGGCAATACACCAGTTGTCTAGTATATTTTTTTCATGGATTAAGCTCGTCCCCTACAGGTCATGGCTAGTAGGAAATCATAAGACCTATAAGATATGTGTACACCATACGATGAGTTTGATGGTTCTTTTAGTAAGTTGGGTTATATTTTGTTGTATATATATATTGAGTTCCTTATGTGGACCACTAGTTATTCATATCTGGGCTCCTTGAGAAAGCTGGGGGTATCGACTTAATTTTATATATTGCCTTGAAGCGAGCTATTACTTTAGGATGAAAGATAATAAGATGTATATTAAGTAATAGGTAAAATACTTTGATCTACTAGATCTTCTCGTGGATTGAGTATTAATATGTCTAACTTTGAAATTGTTTACTTTATGGGCTTGGTTGATACTTATAAAAGGATTGTTGTGGAAAAACTGACTTGAGTACAAAAAGTTAAAGTGAAATGTTTGCTATTTTTAACAAACTTTTAGTTAGAAGTGTTTACATTGATTAAGTTAGGTTGGCCTATGATACTTATCAATACATAGTGATTTGTACTGATATTACCATGTGATCTTTTTTTTTTATTGAGTGCAGAGCATATTCTATTGACTTCTATGAGATCACACATGTCGACATTAGAGCGATATCAGATTCAAGGGTCAGAATTCATCTTTTCGGCATCCGTGGGTCGCTCTTATCTTGATCTTGTTCTTTTTGTTTTGAAAAACAAAATTTTAACCTTGTTAGTGGTGTTTTCTGGGTTGTACCCAAAGACATGTTGTAGTTTAAGTTCTGGCATGGTGGCACTCAGTTACTGGAGATTGTTTTTAGATATTATGGACAATTTTAGTATTTATTCAAATTGTTAGAGATCATTATTTTATTTAATGGATATGATTTATTTCTTATTTAAAATAACTAAGTATTTTGGGATATTTAGGTTAGATGATTCTCCCATTAGAGAGTTAGTATGGGTGCCACTCATGATGTTTTTGGATTCTTACAATGTTAATATCAGAGCTCTAGTTATACTGATCTCATTACCAGAATAAGTCTAATTGAGTCTCCCAAAATGGTATAGAGGCGTATGTACTTTTCTTTGAGAGGATACAAGACTTTAGGAAAACTTCACTTTCTTCTTACCTTCATGCTATGACTTAATTTCAATTGGTATTTGATAATCAAAATTGGTATCTAACATCTTCATTCTATTCCCACAGATGTGAATATGAGATTAGATGGATTTATAGCAAGGGATCCAAAACTAGTTTCTTTAGTTGTTGAGGCCGTTGTTAGAGGTTGAGGATGTGGAAGAGGAATTAAAGGAGGTAGGGTAGCACCCGCTAGGGGTAGAGCCATAATTACAGCTAGTCCAACCAGCCAGAGGTCAACATCACTAATACTGCCCAAGAAACATCCCAAAGAGGTGGTGAATGATGAGATACCTCAGTATATAAGTAGATATCACTGGTTCATATATCAACACAATTGATTCAATAGGTTTTAGGTTTCTTAAGTGGGATGGTCAATATTGGGGTTATGCCTGCAATTCCTATTTATTAGAGATTAGGGGTATAACATATTGCCATAGCATCCCCTAGGATTGATGAAGCTTCATAGATTGGTGCTTTTAATTATATGATATTGGGTTCAACAATGCCCAGAAGTGAGCATGAGTTGTTGTGTAAGATCATGAAAATGAAATCACCACTCTTTCTTGGTTCTGAGATGGAAGATTCTTTTGAGTTTATTATGGATTGTCATGTGAGGTTGCACAAAATGGGTACAGTAGAACAACATGAGTTGGAGTTTGTGATCTTCAAGTTGCAAGGAGATGCTAAGTAGTAGCGGATGTCATATGTTGAGTATTATTCTTTATTGTTAATTTTGTTGACTTAAGTCTAGTTTTATACTCAATTTCTGGAGAAGTATGTGCCATGCACTTTGTGCAATAAGAAAAAAGATGAGTTCCTCACCCTTGAACAGGGCAATATAACTGTTATAGCTTATAAGGCTAAGTCTAATGTCTTTTACAGATTTACTACTCAGATTCTTGATATAGAGAAAGAGTGGATTCACCACTTTGTGAAACATCAAACACTAATCTACAGACTTTATCACTTTAAATGACTTACTCAGTGAAGTCCTTCAATGAGATGGTAGATTTGTTAAGAAAATAGAGGGAGTTAGATAGGAGGCTATGCAAAAATAGCTGGGAAGAAGGCTTAACTTTACGATCAACTTTAGTAGGTGATAATCTAGAGGCCATAGTTCTCAAGCCTACCCTACCCATACTATTTAGTATGTCTTGCTATTCTCGATAGGAGGTTTGTCAGGGACCATTCAGCACCCTTTAAGTGTGGATAATTAAGTAGGTTCATACTCTTTTCTTCATCGACCTCTTTTGGATTGAGATGATATGCTTATGGTTGGATTGGACACTTGAATATGAATTTTCCTAGTGTCAGATAGTCAGGTTTCTAGAGTCAATAGTAGTCTAGAGCCTTATTTCCAGCAAGTAGAGGGGAGAAAATGCTAGAGATCATCCTTAGGGTGGCATAACAGTTATCAAGCAGGTCAAAATGGTAATGAAAGAGGTAGTAATATGGGTAGCAATGGTGCACCACCTATTAAAGACACTCAGATTGATGACAAGGTACATTGTTATGCCTTTTCGGGCATATATGAGGTTGAGGCATCAGATGCGTTTATCATAGGTACCATACTATCTGTGACCGAATAGCTTCAGTCTTGTTTGATCTAGGTTCTATCTTTTTATATATTTATATTAGATTTACTTTAGGGTTGAAAATATTTTGAGACATGCTTGTTTCACCTATTTATGTACCCAATCCAGTTGGGGATTCTGTTATAGTAACTTAGGTTTATCGTGCTTGTTCAGTAATGCTTAATAGTTTTCCAACATAGGTGGATTTGGTGATTGGATATGTAAGACTTTCATATCATCTTGGGTATGACTTGGTTGTCTCTTCATTATTCCGTTTTAGATTATTATGCCAAGATTGTGACTTTAGCTATGCCAGAGATGAATAGGCTAGAGAGAGGGTGTCTATATACCTGCTCCTATTAAAATCATTTCTTTTATTTATGACAAGAAGTTAGTAGGGAAATCTTGTTTAACCTTTTTAGCTCACTTTTGGAAAACTATTATTGACATCCCATCTCTTGAGTCAGTTCATGTGATGTATGAATTTCAGGAAGTATTCCCTGATTTGCCTAGTATGCCTTTAAATTCAAACATTAATTTTTGTGTTTATTTAGAGCCTTCACTTTTTCTGTTCCTCCCTATAAGATGGCTCTGGTCGAGTTAAGAGAGTTTAAGACTTAGTTACAGGAGTCATTTGATAAAGGTTTTTTGTCCTAATGCTTTGTCATAGGGTGCTCCAGTATTATCTATCAAAAATGAAAATGGTAGTCTTTGAACGTTCATAGATTACTAGCATTTGAATAAGGTTAACATCCCTAATTTTTATCCATTGCCTAGGATATGTGATTTGTTTAATCAGTTAAGGTGTTTTGGTATTCTCAAAGATATATCTAAGGTAAAGGTACCATCAACTAAAAATATAGCCTAATGATATTCCTAAGGCAACCTATCAAACTCTTTATGAGCATTTATGAGTATGATGAATGGTGTCCTGAAATACTTTTTGGATTTATTTGTTATTGTATTTATTGATAATATTTAGTGTATTCTAAGAGTAAGAGAGACCATTTAGGGTATTTGCATATTGTCTTGGATCTATTAAAGGAGAAAAAGATTTATACAAAATTTTCCAAGTGTGAATTTTGGATGATATCTGTATGGTTAAGAATTGGGCTAGGCCCACCTTAGTGATTGAAGTTTATAGTTTCGTGGATTTGGATAGTTATTATTATAAGTTTGTTAAAGGTGTTACTTCTATTGCTACTCACTTGACAAGATTGATTCAAAAGGTGGTCCATTTCATTTGGTTTGATAAATGTGAAAAGAGCTTCCAAAAACTTACGTCTCTTTTCACCATAACTCATATTTCTTACCTTACTTGTTGAAGGTAAACACTTTATAGCATTTTGTGATGCTTCAAATTCTTGATTGGGTGTTTTATTGATGAAGAATAAGAATGTAATTTCCTACACTTCAGGGTAATATAAGGTTCATGGGGGGAACTATCTGACTTAAAGCTGGCGTCGATGGTGTTTCTATTTAAAATATGGAGGCACTACTTATATGGCCTTAAGTGTGAGGTTTTCATAAATCACCATAGTTTATAGAATGTGTTCACTTAGAAAGACTTAAATTGAGACAATGGCAGTGGATGAATTTGTTAAAAAATGATAATGTTACCATCCAGTATCATTCAGAAAAGGCTCATGTGGTGGCAGATGAATTGAATAGGAAACTATAAGTATGGGAATTTTTGCTTGTTTGAAAGTAACAAGGTGTCATTTAACTAGAGGTATTCAATCTCTAGTGTTGTAATTTATACAGTTTATGGTTTTAAAAAGAGAGAGAGTGTTTTTTAGTTTTAAGGCAAGGTCAACATTCCTCAATCAAATTAAGGCAAGTCAGTTTAAGGATATAAGGTTGAATAAATTTTAGAATATGGTAGTGTGTGGTGAGGCCCAAGAGGACACTCTTAATGTTGGGATGTTTTAAGGGTATGAGGGTAAGTTGTGCTGTCTATTGATGATTTAATTACTATTTTGCTAGCATAAGCTCATTACTCAACGTACTTTATACATCCTGGAGCAACCAAGATGACTGTGGTTTGAGATGACTTTATTAGTGGCCCTGAATGAAAAAAGACACTAGTAGATAATGTGGCAAAGTGTTAAAATTGCCAGTAGGTGAACTATTAGTATTAGAAGCATGCGGGTCTACTTCAGTGAATGATCATTCTAGAATGAAAGTGAGACACGATTCCCAGACATTGTGGTAGGTATTTTTAAGACCTTAGGGGTAGTATGATTCAATTTGGATCATTGTTGACATGCTAACTAAGTGCGCATATTTTGTTCTACTCAAGGTGAATTAAAATACAAAGAAGTTAGTTTGGATTTTTATTAAGCAGGTCTTGCAATTTCTTGGAGTTCTAGCCTCTATCATATTTGATAGAGGTACGCAATTTCTGTAATACCTTGGGAAATTTTTCATTGAAATTTTGTGAGTAATTGTGTTGGGTTCTATCTTCTAGAATGAATTATAAATTTTCCGTGTAGAATGTATTAGATTATAACCCACCATTGGATAGAGTATCGAATGATATTTCCAACGATATGTGGATCATCCAAAACGGACACCCGAGCGACGAGTTATGAACATTCCGATCGAACCGTGAATAGTAGTGAACAGTAAAACGTGCAGGAAAAAGTACTGAGGCCTGACTTATTTTTGCTCCAACCATAAACGATCATAACTCCTTATACATAATGATCTGCGTGATCTACTATATATCAAAGGAAAGCTCTATGAGTCCTCTTTCCAATGAAATTGGTTTCATCCAATTTGTCTATTGGAACAAAAAGTTATGGTCGATCTACTTCAGCCTACCAAAAGTGAATTTTTGGGTCAAATTCAAATGATCATAACTCTTTGTACACAATGATCTGGGTGATATACTATATCTCAACGGAAATATATGAGAGTCCTCTTTCTAATGAAATTGGTTTCATCCCATTTGGATATCGGAGTAAAACATTATGGTTGATCTACTTCAGACTATCAAAACAGTCCACCAAAGGACAGATTCAAGAAATTTTTATTTCACGGGCGTTTTGGCCATTCCCCCTCACCCAAAATCTGTCCAAACCCTATATTAAAGCCTATTAGAAGTATTATATGTTATCTTTCATCAAATTCTCTCAAAAAGAAAACCCTAAGCTCCTACATCCAACTTCAAGAACCTCCAAAGTTCACCATTAATTCTGCAAATTTATTCAAGATTCCACGTTCCTAGTTCAAGAACTCCAAGAACCATTATTCAAAGGCACAATTAACATCTCAAAAATGAGTATCGATCTAAAGTTCATCATTCAAGGTATGTGGGGTTTTTCAACAAGAACTCTCTTTCATCTTGTGCCCAAAAGTAATTTTCTTTACAAAGGCATGATTTTTATTTGATTTTTTTTATGAATTTGAAGCATGAACCCATATCTTAAGATGATTATTATGAAATCTTGATGTTTATGATTTTGAAAGATTAATTTACATGTGTGGAGATATAAAGCATGAATCTTGAACGATATTTATCATGATTTTGATATTTGAATCGTGAATCCCCATTGGAAATTGTGTTTTTTTAAGAAAGTGTGTGTTATAAGCACGTTGATGTTGATTATTTAAGATATTTTGAATGATTTGACCTTTTGGTCTTAATGGAGTTGTTTTGAACTCGAGTGTGAAAGAAATCCACAACATGGTTGATTTTGATAGATGGGAAGCATGATGGCTCCTGATGTATATTTATATATTATTGAAATTGTTTTGTTGTGGATTGTCTTTGAAATGATTTGATCTAAGTTTGGGAGAAATCTTTAGCACTGAGTGGGAGGTATAAAGCGACCTTACTTTCCTAGAACTACATGCCCCCGTAGGAGTGAGCCTGAGGCTGATTTATATAGTGATCACTAGTTTGTGTGGATTTGATATCAATAGTCCTGCTCCGATGGAAAGGATAGGACGACTCTCCCCAACGTGGGTTGTACGTTAGACTCCATGTAGCTCACATGGTTTATGTCGGTTATAGGATCTCCAGTGTGTATGTGTTTCCTTGTGTCTATGGTGAATGGTGAAGTGATTTGAAAGTGGAATTGTGAAAGTTATTCTTTCGAAAGATTTAAATGATATTTGCAATATGAGAATTGACATTCTTGATGAACTGAAAGTGATTGACAAATTATATGATGACTCACATGTGTTATTGTATTTATTTCATCCTCTCATGATTATGATAAATTTTTTGGGCTATGTGAGTCTTTCATACATCCTGCATATTTCTTATAAATATTTATGATGACGATGTTTATACAACTGCATACACCCCCAAATACTCGATTCCTTTCCATGGTACTGATCCACATCTTTGGATGTGGGCTGCATTTTCTCGTAATGTAGGTTCAGGTGCTCAGTTCCAGGTTTGACAGTGATTCTTCAGGCACACTGTTCTACATCCTCTGTTGTGGTGAGTCCTCATGTTCTGAGGATGTGATGTCTGATGTTGGTTTCATGGAATCGTTTACATTTGATAACTGAGTATGAGTCAGTTGGGGCATGTCTCAATGGCTCACTGATTTTATTGATTTTCTTAGAGGCTTGTCAGACTAGTATAGATATTGGGAGTTGACTAATAAGTCGTATTTTGTTATCTTTCTGAAATTCTTTTATTCTTGGATGATGATTACTCTGTTGATATTTGAGGGTTATTTACGGAAACCCCGTTGATTTGTGTTGAACTGAATGAAAATGGCTCAAATGGTCACCGTGTGACACTCCGGGACCCGTTTTCTGGGGTGTTACAATTTCCCTCCAAATTTTGGAATACGTTGCATGAGAAGTTAGGTACTTAGTTAGACCTCAACACTGTTTTTTGTCCTTAATCAAATGGGTGGCCTGCAAGGACTATTTAGGTACTAAATAACATGCTTTGGGCATGTGTGGCTGACTGTTGGGGTTATTGAGATTAATTTTTTCCATTGTGCAATATACAATAAAAGTTATCACTCTAGTATTGACATTACCGAATTTGAGGCTCTATATTGGAGGAGATGTAGATCGTCTATAGGCTAGTTTGAGATGGGTGGTGGGAAGTTTTTAGGAACTAATTTGTTAAGGGAGTCTTAAGAGAAGGTAAGGTTTATCCAAGAAAAGCAATTAGTAGCCCAAAGTCAACAGATGGAATACGCAGATCGTAAAGTGAGAGACATGTTCTTCAAGAAGGGTGAATTTGCACTATTTAAGGTTTCTCATATGAAGGGAGTGATGCCATTTGACAAGTGATCAAGATTAGCTTAGATACATTGGTTTATTTGAAATTCTTGAGGATATTGGTTGTTAAGTCATCAAATTGAGACTCATTTATCCAAAAACTACGGAGAAAGCATGCCCCCAATGCTATATTGAAACGTTTTTAATGTTAATATGTCTTGCTTTTAGGGTAAAGGCCTAGAAGTGAGCAAAATAGATTAAAAAGAGGCAAAAATATGAATGATGGAAGCAAAAATTGCACAAATGCATAAATGGGACACTTCGACATATTGCCTAAGTGATTGGTGGATTACCCATTAAGCACATCCATTGCTAAATCTGATGATAAAAGTTCAATAAAAATAGAACATATTGGTGAAAAAATATATCAGTGCATCACCGACTTAATTGGTAGACCAAATATTGCATTACCAAAAGAAAAAGAAGCTAACTTCTGGAGCGTGACATATTGACAAATCGGTGAACCATATGCAATTCAATGCATCGATGAACTATTCGGTAATGGAATCATGTCAACCAATTTTTCACACTGTGGAAATTCTATAATTAGGTTTCTCAATTCCCCTAATGCTATTTAACCCCTTTTTGGCCATTGGAACCCTATCTCTTATCAATTTGGCAATTGTTCAAGTTTGTAATAAAACCCTAATCTTTGAATCCAGTACTTCTAGCTGAGAATTTGGAATTTTCTTGGATATTCTAACATTATTTGGCAAACATGGATGAAGAATTCGGTATACTTTCTTCTTCTTTTACTATGAGTAGCCTAACTCCATACTTGGGGTTATGCATAATTAAGTCTTGATCGCGTATGGACAATGATTATTTACCTTTGGATTAGTTTGTGTTTAATGATTTTAGCTAAATCTCTATGGTCTAATTTATAGATTAAGGTTGTAAACTTAGTCTATGCTTGAATCTTTTATATTTCCTGAAAAGGGGTACAAGAGTGATGGGAGGTGGCTAACGAGACTTGATTTACACAAGTTATTAAATGATAGTTCTAGTGATAGATTACCCACATCGAGGCTAATAATTATTTGGTAGTGTAAATATTTGTGTGTTCGAGAGAAACCCTTGTAAAGTTTGGTCATGAATTGAAAAATCATTTCTAATATCTAAAGTCATGCCTATAATAACTATCAATTAAATTTTAGGTGTATTTTAACTCACCCAAATGTGCAATCATCCTTAAGGCAGCGTAACCCCAAGTTCTTACTTCACTTAATTACAATCTTGTTGTTTTTAGCTTTGATAAACCAATCATTAACACTCTTACCTTGTTACTAGCAATCATTCAAACACAAAACTCCAATTTTACTTTAACGTTTAATTTTAACATTGTGTGCAAACCTAGAGTAGATTGTGACACTTGAAAGTGAAGCTAACACTCTCAATCCCTGTGGATACGACCCCGACTCTTGTTGGGAATGAACTTGACAACTATCTCTATACTTCAGTAGTATAATTTGAGCCTTATCAAAAATGACATTGTCATATCCTATTTTCTTCAATCTTAGACAAAACATGACCAATCTATGGACTCTAAAAGAATTGAATTTTACGCAGAGTCATCACATAATTTTTTTTTAGAAAAATAAGGAAATGTATTTAATTATTAACATTTGTCACTTATGTTTTAGTCTATGAAAATCATTTAAATTCAAGGTAAGGGTTCCCATTTCTTTGAAGGAAAGGGGTTTGGCACCCTTCAGAATCCATAAAATGTGGAACCCGACTGAACTAAATTTATCAAAGAAGGAGGAGGTAAAAATTATTTTTTGAAAATATAAATAATGTAAAAGATGTATGTGTATTAAGTATATAAATAAATCTATTTTTGTAAGGAAATGCCTAATAATGTACGAAATACGTGTGAAAAAGAAAAAGCACTTTGTAACGTATGAAAAGAAAAGTATGTACTATAAAAAAGTATTTTGCAAATAATACTTTTTACTTGACTAAAATCATGGGGATAAAAAAAATTTATTTGAGAAAAAAATACTACACTATATTTATAATGAAAATATATGAATTAATTGATCAAATATCCAAATCAATTTAACTCCATTATTAAGGCATAAGTTTTGCCCAAATGTGAGTTAATAAATATGCAAGTATGGGATGTCCCCACCGGACACCCCAAAAAGTAAAGTTTTCACTATAGTTTTATCTTTATGTACAATTCTACGAATGAGAAATAAAAATATAAACGTAGTGCTCAAAACTCCCTTTTAAATGCCACTTCAGAGTATGTTACCGACAACATATATAAGCAATTGATAGAAAATATTAAGAATGAACAAACAATCATTAAAGTAAATAAAAATTATGTGTACGTATATGTAGATGTATATATATATAAATATAATTTTACTATAAAGTGGGCTCAGATTAAATTTTAGATCTGCCATGGCTATGAAGTGGTTGCTCAATTTATTGGCCGTCTTAAATCGCCTTGCCAAGATACGAACCTTTGTGTTGTCGTGATATTATAAAAATTTTGTCATCGCCCAAAATTATTTATTTTTGTTACGTATTTGTATATGTAATGCCCGTTATTTTTTTATGGAAAAGTCTAAAAAATCAACGAGAGTTTCTTCATTAACCATGTGTTTATAATTAATATAAAATAAGTAAAATTAAGAAAATAGAATCCGTCTCTTTATTATAGGGCGACCTCAAAAATTCGGTGAAGAGATATTATTATTGGCCATATGTATGGTATTTGGTTCCTTACTGGCTGTAATTATAACACCCCACATTTTTGGGCTAGAACTTGAATCATCCGTCCTACGAAAAATAGACTCGAACCCAATAATTTTTATTTATATATAAGTGTCGATAACAATTCTTTATTGTGGAAAAATCTTTGGAGATGAGTATAAGTCATAAAAATCTCCTAGCTCAAAGTTAAGTTGAGCACTTTTCTATCAATTGAATTTTAGTTGACGTTTTTAATTGGGTCAACTTTCAATTATCATTCATCATAGAATATAATAAGTTATGTAGCCTTCTATATGTCAAATTAATTCCTTTTGAGTCTTTTTTCCAATGCAACTGACCATTTTTTAATCTGAGTTCGGAGCAAAAAAATATAGTTATTTTAGTGAGACACTGTCCAGGGTGTGCAATGGGCCACGCGGGGCAAGGCTCTTTCTACGATTAGGGTTGTCGGGCACAGCTGGAACTATGTGATTGGGCCCACAGCGCGACCCTTCCTTCTAGACGTTAAACTATGTTTTTCCCTTATTAAATCAAGGGCAAAATGATCATTGCATCCCTTATAACTCCCTCAATCCATTTTTATAATACTAAATTCATCTTAAACTAGTAGAGGTCAGCAAAATCTTTATTCTCTTCCTCCCAATAACATCAAGGGAAATTTCATAATTTCAAGGCTTGTGGTTTCCAATCTCAAGGTTCTTCTTTAATTTTCCTCTGTCAAAAGCTATGTAAACTATCTCAATGTTCATGCACTTGAAAATATGTTTTATAGTACTCTAAATTGTGTTTATATGTACATGGAACATACACCATGAACCCCTTTTATGATGAAATTATGTATTTACTATTGGGGTCTTCCATAAACTTGAGTTATATTTAAGAGTATATATGTTATGAGTTTCGAGAATTGATTTAAGAGCATGATTTATGAAATTCCCCCTCTCATGATGAAATCTATTTGTCTTAACATGTTATGGGTATTTCATGAATGAATAAAATCTTGAGTTTAAATGCTTTACCATTATTTATTAATTGACATTATTTTATGTTCCAATGAGAGGGTGTTTTCTTGTTTTCTAAATGCTATTTTATTTTAATGGAAGAATTCATGCGATTTATGCAAGAGATGGCCACCATATGTTAAAGTCTTGAAAAGAGAATGTTTTGCATAAGTTTTCATATGCTATTTGAAATAAGAACTCTGATGTGGTGTTTAACTCTTTTGGTGTTGTTAACATGATTTTGAGTGAAAGGGATATGGAAATGATTTGATATAATATGGCTTGCAAGTATAGGTATAACATTCCCTAATATGGAATGCCATTAACATAGAAGAAGTAAAGATTTTTAATCATGAAACATAATTTTAAAAGGCTAAAATTAAGCTTTAAGAGGGATAGATGATTTTCCAAAGAAAGTATTAAGTGAAAGGAAAAGGGATCATTGTTGGAAATCATATTTTTCCGATGCTGAAATTATGATATATTGTCCTAAAAAGGGAATTATTTAGGTGTACTGAAAGGGGAATGCCCACAGTATGCCTGAAAGGGGGTATTCCATTATGCAGAAACTCTAATCCTTATGACTAACTTGGATTTGGGTCTTGGACGATGAGTTAATGGTGGATTCTATATAGCCCGTGGGATAATAGACTTGTAGGGTATACCATCTAGCTCAGAGCTAAAGCAAAGAGCTGTGTAAATGTTTTACAAGAATGATTTGAAGCTCTGTAATTATGCCCATGTATTTTGACCACTATTATGTTAAACTATTTTCACAATCCTCTCGATTATTTTATATTAAAATATATGTTGTTTTTGGATTGTTGTGTATACCAATATATTCCAAGTATTTACCATCCTTAGGAAGCTACATTGTCTCAAAATGTTGATTCTGAGGCCTATGGTCAATCATAAAGTAGAGATTTTAGATATGTTAGAGTTGGTGAGCAATGTATCTTTCGGAAGGCATTCTATTCATATGTTTATTTTTCTATTTATGGTCCAACCGGCCCGGCCTAAACAGTTAGTCTTTAATAGAGGCTTTGTAAATAAGATTTGGTTATTATTTTGTCATAAATTTATCAAAATAGTCTAATTATAAGGTTTTCTTTAAATTTCATTATATCTTCTGCAATTTCTTTTTGTATGAATTATGCTTATGATAGTATGCTAAAGGGTCTCTTGGGCCTTCGTGGTTTGGGATGCCCATTGTGGCCAGGGGCTCATCTTAGGTCATGACAAGATTGGTATCAGATTATAGTTCAGGGCCTCAGTGTGTCTACAAAGCCGTGTCTAGTAGAGTCTTGCTTATGGGTGTGTTGTGCACCACACTTATAATCAGGAAGCTATCAGGCATTTAGGAGATGTTTCACATTCTTTTATACTCTGGATCATGCAATAGTGTTGTCCATATGAAAGTTATCCAAATTCTATTCTTGGCCTAATTTTATTGTCTATGTATTAATGTCAAGGTGATACAAGTGTAAACGCTTAGATTCCTAATGAGGTGGTCCTTTCCGATTGAGTCATTACAAAGTTATAAAATGACACAAGGACTTAAGAGGAGTCCATTAGTGCGTCAAAGTGTATTGATTCAAGTGTATACCTCTATTTTCATAAATTGTATATTTCAACCTGAAGTAAGATGTCTATTTAGTCCCATTCAAAAGCTTTATTACAAATGTCACACTTACGGGTAAAGTTATGTGTCTGAATGTTAGGAATGGTATTTCATTCTAAAGTTAGTGATATGGAGTCATAAGTTTAGAAGTTATAGTGATGGAAACTTTTGAGTAAAGAAGGTAGCTATAGTTTTGTAACCTTTGAGTGGAGGGTGGTGTTCTTTTTTATAGAGATTGGCTAAAGCTGTAGCAAAATTTATAGATTTATGGTAGTTAGAAGAGGATATGATTAGTTATGTTAATTTAGTTTCTATTTGAAATAGGGAAAGAGCTCATGATGGATACTTAGTGTAGTAGTGAAATTAATCATAGGTTGTGATTGGAAGGGGTAGATTGGGTAATAATTTATAAGTTTAGCATTAACTTAGGGAAATCTTAGAAAATAAGGGAGACTTATTGATGTTTATAGAATTTTGAAGAAAGTTAGGATGTATGCATGGGTAAGTAAATATGATGTGAGAAAGTAGAATATGCTAATAGATCGTAATGGGTTATATTATAAGATTAAGATTGACTATCCTTATTATGTGACTTTACCCCCTTGATTCTCATTTTTTCTAGTAGTTGTAAGCTAGTAAAGTATGTGAGAAGGCGTGTAATGAATATTAAGGTGTAGTATATTTGGTGGATTTCTTTATTCGGTGGACTAGTATATTATGCAGGATGTTTCATCAGTTGTACATGATTGGTTCTAGACACTAGGTTTGAACTTTAGATGTGGATTGTGGTGATAAGAATGTTAGTTCGAAGATAGTAGTAATGTGATATTTATGGGAGTGAATAAGGAGGCTTGATATAATGTGTGAAAGATCCTACGTTGATAACTTATAAAATGTTTGAGCGGATTATGTGAGGACTAGTGTTGTTACAATGAATTTGTAGCACCTCGGGTGTTTGGGGAGTTTAAATCAAGCTTAAAATGAGCATTCATGGTCCCTAGATCGAATATAGGATGCCTCAAAATGGGTTCTAATAAATTGGGGGAAGTGTGGGAATGAAATGAAAGGTTATCTATAATGAGGGGGATGATTTATGATGGCCCCCCACCGCGAAGGAACCTGCAAGGGGTCACCGACTCACCTTTGAGCCACGCAAAGCACTGCATAGGGGAAGTCCCATGTTAGGCCTCATGCTGCAATGTTAGATCGCCGTGATTGGGGTTCGCACCGTAAATCCCCTCCCCTATGTCGATGGGTACATGTATTTTTAAATATTATAAAGAGTACTTAGGTATTTTTGTGCCCTATTAATCGTCTACCTTCACTTAAACCATTTCTAATCTTTAAAACATCCATAATAACGTAAAAGCGGATATTCTTCTCTTCAAAACTCATCTTAAAATCTTTAAGGTTGGGGTTCAAGCTTGGAGACTAGAGTAAGTTAAGAGTAGTTCCCCTGGAAGAAGTGTCATAGTAACAAGTTAGTACTTTTTCCTAAAATAGTTTATTAAGGCGAGTCTATCATTTATGTGTGCAGTGATATCCTTATGGTGCTAAGTGTTGTGCTTATAGTTTTACATGGGGGGGGGGGCATCTGTGCAAGTATAGTATAGTGACCTTTGAGCTAAGGGGGAGATGATGAACCAAGGTAGGTCTTGAATTTCCTTATGTGGGCGAGTGTAACACCCTAATTTTCTAAACCGGAATGCTACACTGTGCTTATGACCCTGAAGGACCACAAGCTAACCCATGACTGATATCTGTACCTGTGCACTGCAATATATAATGTAATAATGCGGAAAACATGAACATGTAGGCCATAAGGTTCAACTGAATAAAGAATCTGTAAAATAGTAACATCCGTGTGGGTGAAAGATACCTAAAACAACTAAAAGCTGAATCTGAAAGCTAAATCTGAGCGTAAATCTGAAAGCCTCTAAGTACTGTCTGAAATAAGGAGTTGAAGGAACATGTTTCCAACTAACTCCATAAAACTGAACTGAAGAAATAAATGAATAAATCAAATAATGTCGTCCTCGAATGAAGAGGGCTCACTGCAACTCTGTATGCTGAATGCAACTGTTACTGCTGGTCTGGGACTTATGCCTCTGAACCTATGGTGTAACATGAAAAGAAAGCACCATAGTGCAAATGCGTCAGTACAACTAGAGTACTGAGTATACAAGTGAGGTAGGCTAATGCAAGGGTTTACGTGCATGAATAATACTACCGACTGATTGATATGAACGTAAGAGTACAAACATACATACATAGTAACTAAGATCATGAGTACATGATGGCTAAATCTATATGCTAATACATGGCTGGAACCATAGTTCTGATAACATGGATGACTGGATCTGACAACCCTGAATATAGTTGAACTCTCAGAGTTCCGTGCTATAACTGAATTTGACCGTATCTAACAGTCCTGGTATATTGATATCTGAAGAACTATCTGAGTTCTTTTATTGAAACTGATACTAAAACTGTGGGAGGTAGTTGTTTAACCGACATGCCCCGTATGTGCCATTATGGCTAAGATAGGGTCAAATTTCTGCCCTGACTGGAAGGGTGTCAATACCGTGCCACTGGTAACGACAACATGTGAGCAACCCTCAAATAATAGGTAACTATAGTGAGAATGGTGGGAACCCTCATATAATAGGTTAAGCCACCTCATCTACCCTCATATAACAGGCTGCAATGTCTCAAACTATTCTAGCTACATAGTTCTGGAATGTAAGGATGACTGCTAAGAATCACACCCTCATATATAGGTGAGTTCCAATTCTTGGGTTCACTCTATGCTAAATACTACTCCCATCTGAAGAGACTAAACATGATTCAACTGACTGTACATGGATAGATTAATTGACTTCCGTTGACTGATAGAATTGTACTATTATCTGAGATTTAATTGGGATCATGAGATTTCTGAGGTTTCCTGAGTCACATGACTGACTGAGTTCTATAGATTATAGCTTGACTGAGATTATCATGATCACATTACATGGCTCTAGGCACACAACTATGTTTTTTTGGGTACAAATACCCCCAGGACTCGATAGAAGAAAACTGACACACATGACATGACTTGATCACAAGATTGGAGTCCACAATTCGCTATATCATAAGTAGGGGATAGTATACTTCATGTATTTAATCAACACCTCAAACATCGTAGGGAAAGCATGGATATAATTTCCACACAAAATTCATATTTCCATCATCATACATACTTCATGCCATCACTATAAGAATACATAAATAGCATGGGCATTCATATTGAAGTGTATTGCTAACATGGACTTGTCATTTAGATATCATGAAATCATGTAAATATAAACTTATAACATCCTAGGCATTTTATCAAACACCTTACATGCATTCTTTCAGGCATAGGTGGATTTTATACTTGCATTAGTTCAACCCACCCAAAGTTCATGATTTTCAACCAACAATCACATATATTCTATGAAAAACATCCTTAGATATCATCTTGAAACTTGAACAACAATCATCAATGTGTACATGCTTATATCATCACAAAAGTTTACAAAATAACATTTAAAAGCATGGTTCTTGAACTCTATGAATGAATTGAATCCATAGATGAACACTACGCATACCTTAAAGCTTGATCTTGAAAGAGATCTAATGTTTCTGAAGGTTCCTAAAGAAATCCTTAGGCTTGCCCTTGATTTTTTCTTGACTAGGGTTTAACCCCTTTGGGAAAGAATGTTCTTGTTCCTGAGGAGATGATCTTGAGAGAAAACCCTAATTTGTGGTTGAAAGTGTAAGAGAGGGTTTTTAAGATGTTTTAACTAAAAAGAATGGAAGATAATACATTTCTTGAGGGTTATAAGTCATGGGAAGTGAAGTAAAAATACCAAAATACCCTTATGAAATAAATTCCTAGTTGCTAAAAATCATAGCTGATGATATTTGTGACAAGGCGCCAAAGTGTGGTAAGCCGTCAAAAATGTTATCATACAGGAGCTAGAACTGATGGTTTCTGCCTAAGTCTAACGACATTCATGGTAGGGAATCATAAATATGGTAAGCTACCACGAATTTCATCACTTAGGAGCTGGCTTCTGCCTAAGGCTGACGACCTTCGTGGTAGGGCATCACAAATATGGTAAGCTACCATGAATGTTGTCATACAGGAGTTAGATTCTGCCTAAGGCTGATGACCTTTGTGGTAGGGCGTAACAAATGTGGTAAGCTACCATGAATTTCGTCACACAGGAGTTAGATTCTGCCTAAGGCTGACGACCTTCGTGGTAGGGCATCACAAATATGGTAAGCTACCACGAATGCCGTCACACAGTTTCTAGCCTGAAATGATTGAGTAAAATAGGAATAACTCTTTGATTCGATATCAGATTTAGGAAAAATTGGTATCGTTAGAAATCTAATTCAATTATCTATCTGTTGATAGGTTATGAGCTCAAAAATTACAAGTATAATGAGAGATATGCTCATTTGAAGTTGACTATACCAATATCCTTCTCAAGACTTCAATCGGTAAGGAATGTTTTGATTCGTCTGATAGCTGAGAGTTGTTTGAAACCTTAATATACATCTAATTTACTCATAAAACTATAAAATAACCATGATGTACTATGCATGAGCTTGGTACATGGCTCTAATATTGGTTTTGATTTTTTGGGGTATTACAACAAGTTTAAGGTTAGAGCCATGATAGATTATTATGCTAGCAAAGTTATCCTACTTCAATTTAAGAGGACATTTTACCAGTATCTTATGTATTTAAATTGTTCCTATGCTAATGTTCGAATTATGTATACAGCTTATGTCTAGGTTTCAACCTCCAAACTAGAAGTAATGGCGTCTCTTAGAAATCAAAGCTTCTAAATATTCAAGATCTACATTATGAGTATCATGATTCTCAAATCCATGTTTCACTTTATTCTTAGTTCTAAGAAATTGTACTTTATGTATATACTGACTCATTTTATATCATGTATAGCCTAAAGCAATAATATCTATTCATGATCATTCCCAGTTCTTAAAATAAGAAGCAATAGCTTTAAGAAGCACTCCTTGTCATATTCCTCGAATTTATGAATCCTAATTTTATGCTATACAACTCATGATATATATGCTCTTGTTTCTCACAGTGCCCAATGCTAAGAACTCATGCTATGTTATGTGTATTCCTGAATGACCTTCTATTTATAATCTAGGTGGCTGTTATATGAAACACTTCATACCTAATTTATTGTATATTACCTCACAGACCCCACATTGAGTAGTGAAACAAATATAAATCATAATGGAATAGTGTCACTCCCATTCTTGATGCTTTTACTCTAGTCCCTGAATGACCCTCCTTATGTTAAGATGATAGTTATTATGGAAGCGTAGTAATATTTTAGATAACAGAGTAGATGTTCTTTATTGTAAAAATTTTGGTGTGACTACTCGAGCTAAGACTATAGATAGAGAAGGAAGAAGGATATGAATGTTAGTTATGTTAAATAGTTAGGAAGAGGCTATATGACAATTTTTTTGTGAAAGTGATTGAAGTTGTTGGTTTTGGTGGGGAGATCCATAAAATAGGTGTAGTAAGGATAGGTTTGAATGATGTGATTGCAAGATGGAAAAATCATTATGTTATGTGTCTAGTACTACTGGATTAATACATGAGATTGTGTGATTATAGTGATATGGCGGAGTAGTATTCTTGAAGGAATATATAATGTAGGATCCCATATCTTAAGCTAGCACCTGTTAACTGTGGATTAGGTCTCAACTTGGAAGTATTATGCATTGGGACTCAGACTCTTATAGTTAGGTGTATTGTGGGGGGAAACTATAAGTTGGAACTAAAGAATGTGTTATTCCTTGTAGATTGCATAGTTGAGAAGTGTTGTTAAATTTAAGGGCAATTGGTCGTATTATTTAAGGTAGAGGATACCTCCATTCGTATGTCCCACAAAAATCATATCTCATTTTTAGTATCGATGTAAATTAGAACCTATAGTAACCAAATAAAGTCATGTTTTACGTTGTTATAGTTATGTTCTATAGAACTTATGTCCAAGACTATCTCTGTGTCAAGTTTCATTATCTCATGCCTCGTGCTTACACAAATCACTTGGTGATGTCATGAAGCTCTTCTTGATGCCTATGTATGTTTTGTTGAGGGAAAATTTGTACTATAAAGTTACGTCTTTTTTTCGATAATTCTAGAGCTTCAAAAAGTTCCTATCCATCATTCGAGGATGAATGATCCCAAGGGGGAGATAATGTAACACCCCACATTTTTAGGCTAGAACTTGAATCGCCCTTCCTATAAAAAATTGATCCAAACCCAATAAATTTTATTTTTATATAAGTTTGAATAACAATTTCTTAGTGCGGGAACATCTTTGGAGATGAGTGTATGTTATAAGAATATCCTAGCTCAAAGTTAAGTTGAGAACTTTCCTATCGATTGAATTTTAGTTGACGTATTTACTTGGTAAACTTCCAAAAACCATTACTCCTAGACTATAATGAGTTATGTAACATTCTATATATCAAATTTTAAATCCATTTGAGTCTTCTTTTCAATGCAATTGAGCATTTGTCAATCCAAGTTTGGAGCAAAAAGTTATAGGACTTTTAGTGAGACATTGTCCAGGGTGGGTGATGGGTCACATAGGGCAAGGCTCTTACTACATGATTGGAGTTGTCGGGCATAACTGAAGCCATTTGATTGGGCCCGTGCCATAACTCTCCCTTACCAAATGTTAAAATATGTTTTTCCTTTATAAAATCAAGGGCAAAATGGTCCTTGCCCCCCCATAACTCCCCCAATCCATTTTTTTAACCTTAAAGTTGTCTTAAACTAGTAGAAGTCACCCAAATCCCCATTTTCTTCCTTGCAAGAAAATCGAGGGGAATTTTCCATTTTCAAGGCTTGTGGTTTCCAATCTCAAGGCTTGTGGTTTCCAATCTCAAGGTTCTTCTTTAATTTTTCTGCATTAAAGGTATGTAGGACTATCCTACTATTCATGGTCTTGAAAAATATATTTTATAGTACTCTAAATTGTTTTTATATGCACATGGTATGGATTTTGAAATTGTTTGACGAGCATGCATTATGAATCACTTTTATGACGAAATTATGTATTGACTATGGTTTTTTTTTCATAAACTTGAGTTATATTCATGGGTATATATGTTATGAATTTTGAGAATTGATTTAAGAGAACGATTGATGAAATTCCCCCTCTCATGATGAAATCTATTTGTCTTAACATGTTATGGATTGTTCAAATGGATGAACTAAAGATCCCCCTCTCATCATGAAATCTATTTGTCTTAACATGTTATGGGTTGTTCAAATGGATGAACTAAAGCTTGATTTTAAATACGTTACTATGATTAATGGATTGCCATTGTGTTATGTTCCAATGAGAAGGTGTTTTCTTATTTTCTAATTGCTCTTATATTTTAATGAAAGATTTCATTTGATTTATGCAAGAGATGGCCACTATATGTTAAAGTCTTGAAAAGAGAATGTTTTGCATAAGTTTTTATATGCTATTTGAAATAAGAACTTTCATGTGGTATTTAACTCTTTTGATGGTCGTTAACATGATTTTGAATGAAAGGGCTATGGACATTATTTGATAAAATATGGCTTGCAAGTCTAGGTATGACGGTATGTAATATGGAATGCCCTTAAAATGGAAGAAGTAAAGCCTTTTAAACATGAAACATGGTTTTAAAAGTCTAAAATAAGGCTTTAAGAGAGATAGATGATTTCATAGAGAAAGTATTGAGTGAAAGGGCTCATTGCTGGAAATCGTGTTTTGTCGATGCCAAAATTATGATATATTATACTGAAAGGGGGATAATTTAGGTGTCTTGAAAGGGGGTATACCATTATGCGAAAACTCTAATCCTTGCGGCAAATTTGGATTGAGGGCTTGACCGATGATTTAATGGTGAATTTCATATAGCCCATGGGATTGTAGACTTGTAAGGTGTACCATCTAGCTCAGAACTAATGCAAATGGGTTGTATAAATATTTTAAAATAATGATTTGAACATCTTTAATCATGCCCATGTGTTTTAACCTTTATTATGGTGAACTGTTTTCACAATGCTCTCGATTATTTTATATGTAATATATGCTGTTTTTGGATTGTTCTGCATTCCAATACATTCCAAGTATTGATCGTCCTCAGGCGGCTACATTGTCTCATAATATAGGTTTTGAGGCCCATGATCCATCACATTAGTAGAATTTTAGATATGTCAGAGTTGGTGATCCATCCATCTTCCCAAAGTCATTCTATTAATATGTTTATTTCTCAGTTTATGGTCCAGCCGGGGGCCTTATCCCGGCCTAGATAATTAGTCTTTATTACAGGCTTTGCAGAAGATATTTGGTTATTTTTTTGTCATGACTTTATCGATAGAGTCTGATTATAAGGTTTTCCTTAAATTTTATTATATCTTTTTCTATTTTGATTCATATGAATTATGCTTATGATAATACACTAAGGGATCTTTTGAGCCTTGTTGTTCGGGATGTCAGTTACAGCCAGGGCCTCGTCTTGGGTCATGATAGTAACTCATATGTCATCACCTCTGGTGATACATTAGTGAAAAAAGGGAAAAAATATATCAGTCGCATCACAATGGCGGTAGCAATGGAAGATGAGTGCACCAACTAATGATTAATTCTGATGGGGTAGCGGTGAGAGATAGCAGAGAGAGATTAGTGGCATAGAGAAGAAGGGGAAGAGGAGTGGTTTGTGGTGTTATTGGGGTGTTGATGTATTATCCTTTTTTTGTATTAAAAATGATTTACCTGCTCCTCTATTTATAATAGAAAATGGCATCCCCTATTAATTAAACTATAAAAAGATTTTTCATTGTTTTAACCAACACATAAATTTATTATTCAAAAGATAGTGTCATTTTGTAGTCCTTGTTAGATGTGACAAGACATTATTGTGTTGTCCCAGGTAGATGTGAAAAGACACTATTGTGTAGTCTTGTAAGATATGACAACACATTAAACTATTATGCTGCATACTAAAATAACTGATCCAACTTACCATTTGCGGACTGTATTAAATAATTTACAAAAATATAGGTATCGATAGGTAATTACAAAAAATATACAGAAAATTGACAATGTAATTGATTGAATATGATAATAAATTGATTAAATCCTAAAATAAGAATGACTACCAATAATTTATTAACTATTATAAACAAATGTGTGCAAATTATGCCCTTTAACAATCAGGAAGCCTGAAGCGTTAATTCTAAGCACGTAAAGCTAAAATTGGGTGTCAACAATTTCTTCTTTTTTTGTTTAAAGACAATGTAAAAGTTTTCAGACAAATATGTTGATATGTATCGATTTTTCTCGACAAAAAATTATTTTTGATAAAATTTTGACCAAACACTAATTTAGAGTTGCCTATATACCTCGAGTTGCTTGAGTATCAAGTCGCGTATAGTTCAAAATTATAGGCAAATTGCCTTCTGCACTATTATCAAGAGTGAACGATCATGTGAGATGATTATTGAGAGGACTCTTTAGGAATGAAAGTGTTCACATAGTCTTTATACTTCTTTTGAAATTGCCCTAATATCAAGCTATGAGATGCTAGGGATGAAAGATTGTGTACTTGTGTAATACCCCGTACTTTTTTACAGCTTAAATTCATCTTAAGAATGTCAAAGATTTGCTTCTGAGATGAATAACTTTCTATTTCATGAGGTATTTTCAAGATTTCGACTTCCATTATGTGGGAAATAAAATAAGCTTTCCATCGATATAAGATTCACCCAAATACGACACTCAGTGAAGGGGTTATGGTATCTCTAAGTTGCCAGTGTGCCACCTGGGCACTTAGCGCGTCGCGGAGAAGGTAAAATCCATAATTATCGAATTCTAGTGGCCCTCCGTGATAGCCTCACAACATGGAGAAGCTCATTTTCCCAATTGTCCCTTTCCAGTAAGATTCCATGATTCTGGTGCATTAAGGGCCAAAATGGCAATCTACGGGGCACCATGATTGTGGTTCATTGCGGTGAACGCCCAGTTCGTGCTCATTGTTTTTCCAGAGAGCCACTGTGATAGTGACGTGTCGTGGTGGCCCAGTTAACCTGTATTTTTGGTCAATTTCTAGTTAGGATTTAAAGTTTAATAGGGGCATTTTGGTCAATCCCCAGGGCCCCAATCCCTCTAAAACACATCATTAAGCATATACCAAAGCACTTTATACTTATTTCATCACTTTTCTCTCAAAAGAAAACCCTAGTTCATCAAAGTTTCTTCTCCAAGAAACCTAATTCTTCCATTAATTCTCCAAGAAAATTCAAGATTAAGGATTCCCAATACAAGAACCCTAAGAATTCATCTTCAAAGCATCAATAAAGATCTAACATTCAAGTTTTAGCATCTATTTCATCAATTGAGGTATGTGGGGTTATGAACAAGGATACTCCTTTCATCCTTGTGCCCAAAACTTATTTTAATTATGGATTTACCAAATTTTATATGATTTATGATGAAATTGAAGCTAGAGTTTATACCCATTAATGTTATTTACAAGCTTAAGAGTTTTCCAATGATTTAGAAGTTGAATCACATGATTATGTTCATATTTACATACATATTGCTGAAATTTTCAGATGTTGAATTAATTTATCAATGTTTACATTATCAAGAATGAACATTTTGATAATTTAACGTGATATTTATGCATGGGTCATTAATACCTAAGTAAAGATTGTTATTTCAAAGATTTGATTGTGCTAAGATTGTTATTTCAAAGATTTGATTGTGCTATAAGCACCCTATAACTAGATTTCTTTCAGATTCTGTTAAAGATTTGACCTTTTGGTCTCAGAATAGATATGAAATCTACTTTCCAGATTCACATTACAGATTTAGCTTTACAGATATACAGTTGGTTTTCATTATAAATAGTTATACTATTTTAAAGTGAATTTCCATCAGAATTAGCATACAAATTTAATGAGAGTAGTATTACCACCGAGTTGGGTATGTTACTACGGTTTCATACCCCAAAACAACGTGCCAATGTAGGATTAAGATTATTCCCACTTCTAAGTGGATGACTAAGATTATGATCACTTAGGTTATACTCCGTGGCAAGAGTATGACTCCTCTTCCCAACGTGAGGATTCCTCCTTAGGGGGATAAGAATGTTGGACTCCCTAAATGCTCACATAGTTTATGTCAGTTAGAAGAGCCTCCCATGCAAAATAAGTTTTCAAATTTCTAAAACCCTTAAGATAAAGTATTTTCTCTAATAGAAAAGAATAACAGAAAAGCTTTTAGAAAACTAAGTGTAAAGGCTCACAAGTTTTACCTAGATTACGTTTTAAAGAAAGACAGTAGCTTCAAATTTCAATTATCAGAACTCAAATTTTAGAGTGAGTCCTTTCTACATTTAGATAGTATGATTTAAAGAGAGAATACAAGTATAACTTTTAAAACTAAATGTTATGGCTCACGAGATTTATAAAGTGTGTTTTACTCCTTATTGCTACATATTTTAGTATTTCAGATATTTCAGCTTATGTGAGTCATTTACATTTAGCATTCATTATTTTATAAAAGATAATTATGAGATGATGTTTTACTTATGCATCCACCCCCATAAACTCAGCACATGCTCAAGGTACTGATACACATATACATGTATGTACTACATTGTCTCATAATGTAGGTTTGATTTGTAGCACACATACCATATTCAGAAATTTGTAGATTCCAGCCAGCAGATGATGAGTCTTCCTACTTTGGGTTCTTTAATTAGATGTTATTCATGTACTGTACTTTATTAGTCATATATATTGATTACTTATAGTTGGAGTTGCGTCCCAACTATCTTTAGTCAGTATAGGAGAGGCTTCACAGATGTCAGTTAGAGTCAGTCCTGTAAATTAAATTTTCAGTCCTTCTTTCCAGATTTTATCAGAATGTAAAAATTGTATCAATATTGTATTTAAACAGATTCATCCTTATTATGTTCCCGCATTGCAAATTCAGTCATTTTATACGTATTTTAGACAGTTACTTAGCAGTATGCTAGTAGAAGGGTTAGCTTGGGATCACTTGTGGTCCTTAGCACCATGTGTCATCTCAGGACCATTTTTAGGGCGTTACAACTTGCTAGGGAAAAAGAATGGTTATTGCATTTTGACGATCAAACTCTACACAAAACTTCCTACATATCTTGAGTATCATCAAAATCAGGTCAATGTAGTTCAAATGAGAAAATAGGGTAAATTTTGAGGGGGTTCTCAAAATTTGCCTAGTGTATGATCTATGGCTAACAATGGACTCTTTGAAAGAAATTTTAAAAATGTCTTGTTGTTGGGGATTGGTTGAAAATATGGATGATATCTCTAATTGTGTACGGGGACTTGAGGATAAATGACGTCTTTGATTATTTATGGGGAATTGAGGATGAATGTTATCTTTGATTATCTATGGGGACTTGATGAATGACATTTCCAATTGTCTATGAAGACTAATGTTGATTGTCATCTTCGATTGTCTATGAAGACTAATGTTGATTGTAGTCTCTAATTGTTTATGAAAACTGATGTTGATTGTCGTCTTTGATTGTCCACTAAGAATATGTTGCTTCTTGTAAAATCCTCCAATTCAATTCGAGAACCTAATACATACTATTTCCAGTTGTCTACAGAGACTGATATTGATTGTTGTAAAGTCCTTCGGTTATCTTCGGTGACTTAATTCATGAAATCTTCAATTATCTACAGAGACCTAATGATAGATGAATACTCCGATTATCTGCAGAGACTATGTGATGAATGTTGTCTTCATTTGTTTATGAAGACTACAAATAAAATCTCAAATTTTCTAAAGACTAATGCTGATTAGGGTAAAGTTCTATGGTTGTCTTCGGGGACTTAATTCATGACATCTCCTATTGTCTACAGATACTTAATATTAAAATAATGCTTCTAATTACCTATAGAGACTACGTGGTGAATGATGCCTTTGATTGTCTATGAAAACTATGCATGGCATCCCTAATTATTTATGAAGACTAATGTTGATTGTAGTAAAGTCCTCCGATTGTATTTAGGAACTTAATGCATGACATCTCCAATTGTCTATGGAGGCTTGATGATAAATAATGCCTCCAATTGTCTACAAAGACTATGTGATGAATGATGTCTTCAATTATCTACGAAGACATGATGTATGGTATCTTTAATTGTCTATGAAGACTGATGTTGATTGTGGTAAAGTCCTCCAATTGTGTTTGGGGACTTAATGCATAATATCTTTGATTGTCTATGGAGTCCCGATGAAACATGACTC
The DNA here is from genome assembly GCF_002878395.1 of Capsicum annuum. NCBI lineage: Eukaryota > Viridiplantae > Streptophyta > Magnoliopsida > Solanales > Solanaceae > Capsicum > Capsicum annuum. The sequence goes on from NC_061115.1 coordinate 62,356,299, forward strand.
CTCTGATTATCTATAGAGACTATGTAAAGAATGATTTCTTTGATTGTCTATAAAGACTTGATGCACGACATCTCTGACTGTCTATGGAGACTGATGTTTATGGTTATCCTTAGTTGTCTATGAAGACTAAAACTCTCAACTAGTGAGGTGATTGAAATATAACAGCCTCTTGACTGACAAAATAACTAAAAGGTAATAGCCTTTCGACTAGCGGGGTAATTAAAATTAAAGAGCTTACAACTGGTGGAACAATTGAAAGGTAATAGCCTCTCGACTGATGGGGTTATGAAAACTAAGAGCTTTTGATTGATGGGGCTATTAAAATCTAAGAGCTCTCAGTAGGCGAAGCTATTTGAAAGGTAATTATCTCTCGACTGATGGGGTTATTGAAACATAATATCTCTCGACTAGTAGAACTATTAAAAGGTAATAGCCTCTCGACTGGCAGGGCTATTGAATCTAAGAGCTCTCGATTGGTAGAGCTATTTGAAAGGTAATAGCCTCTCAACTAATGGGGTTATTAAAATCTAAAAGCTTTCAACTAACAAAGTTATTAAAAGGTAATAACCTCTCTAATGGTAGGGCTATGGAACCTACGAGATCTTGACTGGTAAAGTTATTTGAAAGGTAATAGCCTCTCTATTGGAGGGGCTATTGGAACCTAAGAGCTTTCGACTGATACATCTATTGAAAGGTTGTTGCCTGTCGAGTAACAGCGTTATTAAAATCTAAGAGCTCTTGACTATCAGAGCTATTTGAAAAGCAATAACCTCTTGACTGGAGGGGATATTGAAATGTAATATCTCTTGACTATGGAGCTATTGATATCAAAGAGCTCTTGACTAGAAGAGCAACTGAAAAATAACAGTCTCTCGACTGACAAAGCAGTTGAAGTTAATAGCCTCTAGGCTGAAGTGGCTATTGGAATCTAAGAGCTCTTGAATAACAGAGTAATTAAAAGGTAATAGACTCTTGACTAGTGAGGGTATTGAAATATAAGAGCTCTTGGCTCGCAGAGCTATTTGAAAAGTAGAAGTCTCTCAACTGGTGGGGCTAAGGAAAAATGTAAAATATCCAAATTAGGAGGACACCTAACAAAAAAGTAAAATGTTCATGTTTGAAGGCAAGATCTATAAAAGAAATGTCAATTGCCTATATTTAGAGGTGGGCTCCTTGGATGGAAATACTACATGTATTTAAAAATAAGCGTCACGAAAAAGAAAGAAACTTATTTGTATTTTCTTTGTAAGAAATGTTGAAAGGTGAAGAAAGCATAATCGTGTCTTAACTTCAGTTGGTACCAATATTTACTAGTGTGTATAAGAATTCCGCCATATCCTTCCAAGATAACTAAGATCGACTTTAGTAAAACTTCTATAGTTTCAAGTGGCACCTCCGACATACCTAAGTATAGATAGTATTTTTTTATCTTGCTTCAAACAAAGATTTTGAACTGTGCCTATTCTCATGTTTTAAGTGTTCTCTTAAGAAAGAAAGTCTTATTTTCACATCTATTTGAGTATTTTCTCTTTGAATTTAGGGGCGTCTAGATATATACACTCGCACTAAGAAAGAAGTTCCATGAATGCAATTGTGATGCTATAGGGTTGGCCTTCATGTATGTATCCACTAATGTGAGATCACTCATAATGAGATCATGTAGGACTTGTTATCATCTTTGTTTGCGAATGGGCAGGATGATATTTGGAATGAAAGGGACTAATTCCTCAATGAGCATTACACTATATTTGTGTTTTCGACATTTGTTGCACTTTGACGTTTGATCTTATTTGTTGTGCTTTGTTTCCCCTTGTTTTGCATTAGTTTTGACTTTGGTGGAATCTTTTGTTGGATTTCCCCCCCTTTTTTCAATAAATATATTTTTATTTTTTTTGATGATTCTCCATCTTTGTTGGAGTTATCTTTTTTTTGTGTGGGTTTTTTTATTCCTCCTTCCTTGATGTTGTCTTTTTATTTTTGTTCTTCTGGGACTATATATCCTTTGCCTTTGACAACTTTGATCTTAAATCCTTGTTCGTAATTTACATATATTTGGTGCACTCAGGGAGGTAGGATAAGAGAGGGATAATGCATGTAAGAACTCAATAGGGTATAGGCTCAGATGCAGTTGTATAAAGAAAAGGTTTTAGGAATAAAGGGGAGAATGCTAGGGATTAATGTCATTTGGTGGGATATTCTAGGCACAGTTAGGTCAAAATAGTCCTACAATCCTTTTCTAAACTAAGTGTAACTCAGAATTTTGCCTCAACAGACATTTAGGCCAAGTTTTATATCAATAATTCAATGCAATAAATTAATCTAAAGCTCACCACACAATGTACATGAAACAATGAGGCTGACATCATTCTAGCCTTAGATGTATGGAAGAGAATTTTACAAGTGTCAGTTAGGTTTGAATTAAAGGTTTCAAAAGAATTTATGGTTTTCTGTAAAGTCGGTCCTCTCCACATACCAATTTATTCTTTCTTATGTATACTCCAAACTATGATGGTACCAATTAAGTCATTTATTTTTTTAGAAAAAAGAATGGGACGGGACCGAACCCAAATGAGGGTTGCCTATGTATCTTGTGAAAATAAGAATCAATTTTGTATAGGTCAGGCGAATTTGTGAATTCGTACGTATGATTATCACAATGTGGTAGTCCTCTTTGAAAATTATATGAAAGACAATCATGAAGGAATTGCTTATAGCATCAAAATTACTTTGATCCAACAGTCAAGAGGATGGATTTCAAGCATGAGCAGAGCTTTGACACTCTTTAGTATGTCACAAGATTGAGAATGTTAGACATTCAAGAATTTATGGCACTATTTTACCGCAGTTGGCATGATTGTTATGACTAAAAGAGTGTTGAACCCTTGCTTTTGAAATTTGAGGATCGATACATCATAAATTTAATGGTTTATGATGTTCAAAAGAAGAATCTAGGTATTAGCAAATCAAAATAGTGTGAGGATTTGGAGGTAGGCCGGTTAGGCACTAATATTATTGAGATTTGAATTTAAGGATTTATTTATTCATGTCTTTTGAAGACCTTTGGAGATCGTCTTAGAACTATTTCAAAAATTACTCTAGTTTGAGTACTAGAGAAATTATTTTGAAATAGTGAAGAGACCAAACCTTGATATAGGTTTGCCTACGTATCTTGTTAGGATAAGAATTAGGTCAAAATGTAGTTCAAACAAATTCGTGAATTTGTATATAGCGTGGTCTATTTCTAGAATAGAAGTTTTCCTAAATAGTTTAGTGTGGGACTGAATAATTGAGAGATGGCACAGTAACCTAAATGCATCAACAATGAAACTAAGAAATCCAAAGAAGGCTCGAAGGAGTGCAGGACACCCCTTGCGTATTCATTGTGTTTTTTTGTACGATCAAAGTCTTGATAGAATCGTAATTATGATTAAATAAAGTGAAAAATAACGTGTAACAATTTTACAATATACAAATAGAGTGTATTAAACAATTAATGAATCAAGGAATTGATTAGACAACAAAACTAATTTGTGGAAATAATGTAAAGAATTTATGAGCTAATTCACACAACTTGCTGTCTGTGAAACAGATAAAGAATTAAAGAATTTAATAATTAGCATATGAAAAAAATATAAAAATACCTCCCTTAATTGAAAAATTGAGTCTATCATGGCTAGAACCTGTTGGTAATCCCTAGCAGAGTCACCATTCTACAATGTCCTATTTCTGTCAAGGTTAAAGAAAACATGACCTATCTAGGGACCCTCCAGACGCTAGGTGTTGTGATAATCATACATACGAATTCTAGAGGGTGCCTAACACCTTTTCTTCATGTACTATTGCTATGTAATGAAACACAACATTAATTCTTTTTAGTGTTATAGGTAACTTTGAGTTGGATGCTTGTTTACTTTACATTTGTTGTTACTTTTTTGTCATATATGCAAAAAATGAGTCAACATAGTTGTGCGTTAGCTACTTTTGATAGGCATCTCAATGATGAGGATCACCTCGGAGATGTCGGGTGAGCTAGAGCCATTTTGATACTGTCTATAGGGGAATAATGTATTTTACATTACTAATGTGATCCTTTATTTACTTTAGATAAAGAGATTATTTGGGGAAACAAGTCCATGAAGTCGGCAACCTTAATTTGAAGAATTTCATTGATGCATGTATTTTGTTCGATATCGCACACATATTTAAAAAATCCATCCGATTGTGACTTTTATCATTCTTATTAATGGGAGAAGTGGTGATATGATTACGAAAGTTGCCTGCGGATTCTATCACCTAATGGGTTGAACTAATGGAAGCATTTTTGGATCAGTTCTTTCCTCCATCATGGATGTTATAATTAAGGGATAAAATCATTAATTTTCACCAATTTAGAAATGAATCACTCCATATGGCTCGGCAAAGGTTTAATAAGTAGTAGTTGTAATTCCCTAATCATAAGGTCCAAGAAAAAGTGCTCATTCAAATGCTTTATCAAACATTGTATCAATTGAAGAAAATGGTGGCAAATAATGCGGCTAGTAGTCTACAGTAAAGCAAACTTATGGTGTTACAGCGACATTATTAGTTCAAGTGTCCAAGAAAACTAGAAGTTGGCATACAAGGGATACCGAGGTGGCCATGGGGGATCTATCCACCCCTCTTATGATACAAGAACAAATAAAGAAGGATAAGATGAGAGATGAGAATATGGTCAAGGTTATGGCATAATTAGACCTCCTTGCCAAACATATGTTGGGACGATGCCAAAAGCGATCAATGTCGTTGATTCTAAGCGTACCAAAGCATATGATGATGACGAAGTGTGGTCTCTTGATAAAGAAATTTGGTTCATATCAAACCAAATAGGGGGAGGGTCCCATCTTACCAATCAAATATAAGACAAGAATCAAGGTTAGAAGGAAAGGGACTGTGATTGGAAAAAATGTGAGTGGAAAAATCATGATTGAAATAGAGATCGAGAGATAAGAAAAGAGATCAAGATCATGATTTGGAGAGATAAGAATCATGACAATGATAGGTATAACCCTCCATAAGAATGGGTGAAAGGTAAAAATTCAACCTACATTGATCCAGAAAAGTATAAAATTAAAGATGTGCTTGCGCATATGCTTATGGGGTTTGAAGGGAGTGATGCTAAGAGGGATGGAAAACAAAAATTTGAAACTCAATCAAATCATCACTTCATACTTGGCATCGATCAAACAACTTGAAACCTGATTGGTTCATATTTTTTTATTTTAATACAAAACAAAAAGAGGGACTTCCTCATGATATGGTAGCAAATTTGAAGAATGACACTCATGTCATAGAAATAGTCACTAGGAGTGGAAACACTCTAGGTAGTAATATTTTAAATCTTGATGAAGACCCTAATGAGAAGAGAGTTGAGGAACATGTAAGAAGAAAGAATAACTTGATACGTTAAATGAAAAGGTACTATGTCAAAAGAGCCTAGTATGGAGAAGCCGCGAATTGTAAAAAAAAAGAGTGAAAATGAAGAACAAACATAAATGGTTGATGATGAAGTTCCAAATTCAAATAAAGACCTAGTTGTCTCAAAGCCACAAATTAAAATTTCTCCTCTGTTTTCTCAAAGGCCCGCGAAGAGTGAAGATGATTGAAAATTTAAGAAGTTCCTTGCTAAATTAGTAACCTTTTGATCAACATTCCATTATTGGTAGCCTCACAAGATATGCTCGGGTATGCTAAATTAATGAAAGACTTGGTGATGAAAAAGTGAGTCATAGCTTTTAAAATAATTGAGGTATCATAAAATTATAGTGCAATAATGACTGCCAACATGGTTGTAAATAAAGAAGATATAGTTTCTTTCACCATCCCACGTACCATTGAAGTATAAAATTTAGAGAGGCTTTGTATGATCTTGGTGCTAGTATTAATTTTATATCATTGGCCGTGTTTTACAAGTTAAGATAGGGTAACCCCAAGCCACCATAATGAGTCTTCTTATGGAAGATCGTTCTATAAAGAAGGCGGTAGTTGTGCTATACGATGCACTTATAAGGGTCAACCATTTTATTTTCCCATCCGACTTTGTAATCTTGGATCATGAAATTGACCATAAGGTCCTCATTATTCTTAGTTGTCTATTTTTAGCTATCGATTAGGAGTTGATCAGTATTAAGTGTGTAGAGATGAAATTTTGAGTACTAATAAGGAAGTTTCCTCCAATGTATGTTAGTATTTGAAAAAACCTATGAACTTACAAGAGGTCTTCATTAGCAACGTTATTGATAATGAAGTGGTTAATGTAATGGAAGTTAATTTCTTAAGTGATCCATTAGTAGGTGTTTTGTGGAACTTCGGAAAGTATGAAGTTGAGAAATATGGTAAGGTAGTTGCATAATTGAATGGTCTTGTTTCTTATACTAAGAACCCATGTAAGTTGAACATCAACTTACAAAATTGAGAAACTCTTCCTGCCAAACCCTCAATAATCGAACCCTCTAAACTCGAGCTAAAGTCATTGCCTCTTCATCTTTGGAATATCTTTTTAGGTAAAGGTAATACTTTGCCTATCATTGCCATGGAAGACCTTTTACCTCGGCAAGTGAAGTCATTAGATCTATTGTGAGAAAGTCATCCAAGCCATAGGGTGGTCCATAAAGGACATCATCAGAATGGATACTAAGATTTGTATTCGAAAATTATGTTGGAGATTTATTATGTGCCTAGTGTGGAAGGATAAACCTACCAATTCAAAAGGTTGTCAAGAAGGAAATTATCAAATGCTTGAAGTGGGTGTTGCATACCCAATTTTGGATAGTACATGGGTTTGTCTAATCTAAAGTGTTCCTGAGAAAGGTTGTATCATAGTGGTCCCAAATACAAATAATGATCTTGTACCTATTTGTTTGGTCATGAGATGGAGGGTGTGTATGTATTATTGTAAATTGATTTTTTATATGAAAAGAGAGAAATTACCTATGTAGTTCATGGAAAAAATATGATGGGTTGGCTGGTGTGGATGGTATTATTTTCTCGACAGGTACTCCAAATATAATCAAAGTTGGATTGCTCGAGAAAACTACTTTTACATGCCCTTACTAGACTTTTGCCTTCAAACACATGGGTTTGGACTATTCAATGCACCCACCACATTTCAAAGGTGTATGTTGTTTATATTTGCGGATATGGTTGAGGAAACTATGGAAGTATTCATGGATGACATCTCTGTTGTTGGTGGCTTATTTAAATCTAGCCTTGAGCACTTGTGTAATGTCCTTTAGCGGTCTGTAAAAGCGAACCTTATATTAAATTAGAAAAAGTGCCATTTGATTGTAAAATAAGGTATTATTCTCGAATACAAAATCTTGGGTTAAGGCATTAAAGTTGATCATGGAAAGGTAGAGGTTATTTCTAAGTTACCTTCCCAATTTCTAAAAAGGTGTTAGAAGTTTTCTTGGTTGTTTTGACCTTTATAGATGATTTTTAAAAGATTTCTCCAAAATTTCTCACCCCATGTGTAAGATTCCTGAGAAAGAAGAGAAGTTTGAATTTTGATAGTTAAGATTCTTTAAAAAGAAGTAAAGTTTGAATTTTATGGTGATTACCGAAGAGCGTTCACTTGTCTCAAGAAGAAGCTCATATCAACTCTTATCATTGTGGAGCTGGATTGGGCATCACCATTTTAATTAATGTGTGATGAAAGTGTGTTAGCATTGGGTGTGGTAGTTCAATGGAAAGAAAAACTTTTTCACCCTGTCTATTATGTTATCAAGTCTTTAAATGATGCCCAACACACTTATACAGTGACAAAGTAAGAGTTGATTATTATGGTCTACGCTTTCAAATAATTTTGTGCTTATATTCTGGGTACAAAGGTGGTGGTGCACATGAATTATGCAACTCTTCATTATTTAATGGCCATGAAATAAGCAAAATCGAGATTGATTAGGTGTATCTTACTCATATAAGAGTTTGAGTTAAAAGTTAAAGATCAAAAGAGATGTCAAAATCATGTTGCTGACTGCTTGTCTCATTTTGAATTGAATAAAGGGTGTAAGAATGAATTTGAGATCAATGAGGAGTTTTATAATGAATTTGTGATAGATATGTTAGAGAAGGTGGTGCCTTGGTATGTTGATTTTATATATAGCGTGTGGGACACTCTCCAATAACCTAAAGTTCCATCAAAAGAATAAAGTTCTCCATGACGTGAAATGTACTATCGAGTTGAGCCTTACCTATTTAGAGAGTTTTTGGGTGAAGTAATTCAGCGCGTGTTATGGAGGGAGAAATAAGAGACATTCGATGCATGTCACTTTTCACCAGTTAGAAGCCATTATGGTGGTGTGAATGCAACTAATAAAGTTGTACATAGTGGATTCTACTAGTGAATATTATATCGTGATGCACATGAATTAGTGATTGCATGTGAGCAATGTCAATGGCAAGAAGGGACTCGAGGCAATATGAAATTCCCTTGAAACCAAGCATTGATGTTGATTGTTTTATTTATGGGGGTTAAACTTCATAGGCCCCTTTATGAGTTGGTATGGAAACCTTAACATCTTGGTAGTAGTTGATTATGTTTCTATATGGATTAAAGCAGTTTCCCTGCCAGACAATAAATCTAAAAGTGTTACTTTATTCTTTAAAAAGAATATTTTTCACCCAGTTTGGCGCCCCTCATGCTATTTTACGTGATGAGGGATCTCACTTTTGCAATCAATTATTTCGGTCCTTGATTACTAAATACTGGGTCAAGCATAAGGTGACATCTCCATACCATCGTCAAGCCAATAGGTTGGGGAAAGTGTCAAATCAAGAAATAAAGGAGATTATGGTGAAGAGAGTAAATGCAAGTAGAACAGATTGTTCCCATAATCTTGATGATGCTTTAGCTTATTAGACCGTATTTATAACCCCCATTATCATTTCTCCCTATAAATTGGTGTTTAAAAAAGCATTCCACCTTTCCATCGAACATGAACATAAGGCATTGTGGGCCCTGTGGAGGTTGAATATGGATTAGAAGGATGATTCCAAGTTGAGGGTAGACTAACTTGATGATATGGATGAGTTTTGTTTGAAGTCCTATGGAAGTTCTACTCTCTATATGGAATAGTTGAAGAGATGACATGATGCTAAGATTCTAAAATGAGAGTTCAAGGTGGGTAATTATGTCTTGTTGCTCAACTGGAAGGGTAAGTTGTTTATGAGTAAACTCAAAATAAGGGGGTCGGGTTCCTTCAAAGTGGTTAACTGTCTTCCTAATGGAGTGGTCGAATTAGGGAACGATTCGATGTCCCAATTTACCATGAATGGGCAACAAGTTAAACATCACCAAAGGTTGCTCCCAAAGGAGGGATTTTTGGAGGTTATCTACCTCAATGATGCTTGATAAATGATGGAAAACATCATGCCTCTAGGATAACAAATGTGCTTCTTGGGAGACAACCCAAGTTTATTTTGTTCTTTAGAATAACGTTTATTGATGTGTACAGGTGAATCATGGAGCGAAAGCATGGGAAATTTGATAAGAATTAAGTCAGAGAAGAAAAAGTTTGAAAAAAGTGCGCCAAGCTCAAGTGAAGAGGCTTTGGAGATATTCCAAGAAAACCGGTGCATCACTGAAGGGATTTCCAAACTTAGCATGATATGTTACATTCTGCAATAATGGGTACAAATTGGCTCATCACTGATATCTTGGGCGACACAAACCCATCATTGATTTTTATTTCCAAAATGATGACAAAGGTTCCAAAATACTATTATATTTTGCAATGTAACTCCACATTGGTGCATCACCAATGTAGTCTGCAATGGAAAAGTCATGTAGAACTCGAGTGGATTTTAAAGTGACGATTTGAATTTCTTGATCTTTGACATTCCATTACCCTTTGAACATTGATATTTATTCAAAAAAATTTTATTTCCCTCATTTTCTTCTCTCTTTTTACTCTCTCACTTCAACAACTCAGACAAATACACACACATTTAATTCTTCGAATCTTAATTTGATAGCACACAGGCACTGTGGGTCCTTGTTCTTGAAGTTCTTCATCAATTTCTACACACAACTTGAAAGGTTAGCATTCATTTTTGCAAATATCGGTTAGAATTATGGATAAAGTAAGTGTTCATATTAATTTTAGGTTTAATTCATGATGCGTATATATATTCATTTATTTTGCTCTTGAGAACTTACGTATTGTTTCCTTTTGCTTCATGATTAATGTTTATATGTTGGAGATGGTAATTGTTGGCATGAGTTTTGCTTGTTTTTGAAATGTCTTTGATGAAAATAGTTGGTTATTATTGTGGATCATTGTTTAATCGACTGATTTCATCCAATGATAGATTGGGTGATGTCGTTCTTACGGTAAAAATTGTCATATGGTTATGCACGTAATGAAACCTGGGAAAGTCTAAGTACCCATGGTCAAAAAGTATGAAAATCCCAATTAAAAGACAAGGGTCACAAATTGGAGCTTAGGGAAGATGAATTTTCAGCAAAGGGCTGAGAACTTAAGCAATACGCCAAATTGTATGGCTCATTGCCAAACTAATCCCCTTAATTTTCAAAATTTACCAATTAGTTGACAAAGTTAGGTGCAAATCAGTAATGCCTTAGTGAATTGGCGATGCACGAGGAGTATCATTGAATCCTTTATCATATCGCTGATTTTCCACTTTTCTTCACCAATTTCCCCTAAATTCTCTGTGCATTTTGGTGATAGCAACACGTATCCACAGATCTAATTGACGATGCACTAATTTACTTGATAATGCATAAATATAATTCAATAATTATGTTGTTTTGTTAACACTGGCTAAGACCATTTCTACTTTTATGTGAAGAGATGCCTAGGATGAAGTTTAAATCAAAGAAGCGGGCCAAATCTCCTCCTCCTACCTCAATGTTTCAAGGGGTGATAATCCTTAGAAGGGAAACTTTTGAGAATCTACAAGCAAAAGATATCTGTGAAGAGCAAACCTAAGGCTATTGTTTCCTCTGAAGAGAGCTCATTAAATAGCTCAACCTCCTAGTGGCACAACCTCAATTCACCTGAAAAAGGCAACTCCACACCCATTTATGAGCCTCATCGCACACTTGAGGCAACACCATCTAAGAAGAAAAGAGTTGATATGCCTCTACCCCTACAGCAGTGGCCTTCATACACCATCCAGGAGGCTAACATATTTTAAGTCGTCTAAAAGTGCAACATTAGTATACTATTATACAAGAGCAATGTCTGAGCTTTTATGGTCTAGAAGGAAAACATCTTTGGGTTCTTTCATCCTTCCAGTATCATGTTTTCTAGTATTTACTAAACCCTTTAGGCCTTATGTGGATAATTGGGTTAGGGAATTTTATACAGCATATAGGTAATTATTACCTAAAAAGAAAAGAAGGGGTCCTTAATTGAAAGTATGTTGTGAGAATGAGAAGAGTCAACATAGTTTGTGATAAATCTACCATTAATGAAGTATCAAGATGTAAGAAGGTGAATGAGTATTACTTTGTAGCTTAGGTGAAAGATTCAGGTGAGGATGTGCTAGCTTGGTTAGCCCCTTTGCTAAGTGATGTCTCATCCAAGTGTCTTAACCCTGTTGTCTAAATACAAAAGGGGGACCTTCACTTAGAAGCTTGATATTGGTTTAGATTTATGTATAGAAACATCTAACTCTCTCAGAATCAATCCATTTTAGTGAGTCCCTGATATATACTTATTGGTTCAATCATTGCTAAAGTGGAGCTAAATTTAGGATCACTTATAGTTGCGGACATTACCAGTCGAGCTCAGCAAAATCGAACCTCCCTTTTCTTTCCATGTTTGATCATTAAGTTATATCGCCATGTAAAGGTACCGTTTACCAAAAAAGGATTTCAAATACACCATGTCTCCTAAGTTGATATTACAAGGATAGACTTAGTAGATGAAGTTAGAAAGAAAAAATTTTGGGAAGAAGGTGCTAGTAATATATTTGACTTTAACTGATAGTGGTGCCAGCCAGCCCACTCCTATGTCTAGTCTAGATTTCACCTCTCCTGAGTCCACTCTCACTATTACTACCTTAGCTACAAGTCCATCTCCACAACCACCTTAACCAAGTGGTCCCACTCCTTAGTCTTCCACTACTGTGGGTTTCTCGAGAGCCTTATTGACTTAGGCTGACATTATTAGGATAGGTCTAATATCCTATACAAGAGATACTAGGCTAGCCAGATTCGAGAGAGATATTTTGGGTATAATTAATTATTCTTTGAAAGTTCCTATGGAAACGGTACATAAGGAGATGCATAACTTTCAGAAGACTTTTGAGGAATTTTGGGAAGAAGCTGGATGAGTTGAGTACCCCTCAATAGTCTATTCCACCAGATGTTATTACTATCATGTAGGGTGAGTTTTATTTCCTTTAAAAGAATTTTGATGGGCTCTAATTCCTTGATGTGACTTGTTTATGGGGAGATTCATTTGAGACACCAACCCAGAGCATGCACCTATTTGTGAAACTACGCCAGTGATGGATGAGGAAGGGGTAGATAAGTTAGACCGCACTTCAAATAATGTAGTAGATAATAATGAGATAGATGGTTTCATCAATGATGAGGGATATATTGGTATTTAGGTTGACCCATAGATAGTAGAGAATTCTTATAGGCAAGATATTGATGATGCTATACTTGCTGTCACTATGGAGGGGTTTGTTTGTAAGACTTCATAGATTAGAACCTCTATCTGAATTTCTTCCTTGGATAATGATGTTGTATTAGATCCACCCTATCAGGTAGATAGAGTTGTGCCAGTCCTTGATGCACAGATAGCGTCCACTTCACTGAGCCATTCGCTACCTCAAACTTAGCCACTTTCAGATGGACCCTTACTCACTATCTCTCTCTCTCTCTTTCTGCTATTTTTAGTTCTATTGCATTGAAGATAATGCATACTTTATAGTTAGGGGTGGGGTGTTATTTTTTTGGATCTAAATTATCATTGTCCAATTCTCATTTTAGTTATTTTGACACTTTTTTTGTTTCTTATTCTAGTGTGTGGTTTCACATTTGAATACGTATTTTATTTTTATTTTGGTTGAAATAATTAGATTGGTGCTTTGGGTTTTATTTTATATCTTTCGAGGTGTAATGTGTGATTTTTATTTCTTTGTTATCTCATTTTGATTTTTAGATAAGTAGTTTTAGTTTCATTGCACATAAAAAATCATTTTAGCAAGCATTCTCAAGAGGAACATGTACTAGCAATAGAACACTTTGACTCCGATGGTACACTTGGGTAGATTTTTCTCATGCATAATTTTTGAATTTATTTATCATTATGGTGGGTATTTCAACTTTTTCAAAAATATGCCCATTTTTTAAAAGCTTCAATTGGTCTAGTTAAGCTAGTTAGGCTCTCATTTTTGTGAAATCTTACATCTTGTTTTATATACTTGAATACCTTTCTTGATATGTACTATGAATGCGGTATGACAATTGAGGAAAAGTACTTTAAATAGGCGATTGAGTACCACATGCAGTAAGGTTTTGATTTGGTCTTATTCATGGAGGCCACCAAGAACTTGCCCAGTTTCTTTGTTTTGAAAATAAAGTGTGTGCAATATTGGAGATATCTTAGGATATTAATTGAGAGCAGAATGGCCTTTGTGATCAAAATTAAGCCATCCCTTGGTGAGTAGAGAGACCAATTTTGTCCCTCATTGAGCCTTGGAATCCATTTTCTTGAATAACCTTATTACAAACCAAAATAATTTCTCTCAAATCCCTCTCTTAAACCAAACCTTTTGAAAGTCTAGGTGAGGTAAAATACCAACTTAGGCCAAAAGTCTAAGTTGGGGGTAGAGGAGACCTCAGAATTGCATGTGGTCGGTAGTTTATAAATATAGGAACCGCAAACTTCCTCTTTTTGTTATCCTTGTATCCTTGGTAGATATATATATAAAATGGTTATAACTTTTCTCTTGTTGTAAATATATGCAGTTATTTAAATTTTAAAAGGATTGTAAATGAAAATAGTTTGAAAGGTTTTGAAAGATTGGTCTTAAAAAGCGTTACAGAGAGGGCAAAATATATGAATGAAGGGTTCTGTAGATGCTTTGTTGAGAAAGAGTCACTATAACCTTAATCTTCCCCATCTTACCATTACCAACACTACAAGTTAAACTAAGACCTAGGTGGTCTTCAAATTTGCATGCTTTAATGTTGTTAAATGAAGCTTATGGGCAAGCTTATGGTGTGGCACTTGTATTTTTAGTCTTATTTAGGAGAATGAGTGATTCGTGTAGTTCTAAGAGTTGTTGATAATTGTGTTTGAGGGAAGATATTTCATTACGTGAGGGTGTTTAATTGTCATGCTTTCGTATTCTTAAATCTTGGTTGAAGTTTATGAGCATGTACTTGGCTTGGTAATATTTAGCCAACGCTTGATGATTGTTGTTGAAAAATTGTGATCTTTATCAAGAAAACACGGGCCTTGGTATTCAAAATGATGAGGGCAAAAGAGTTTTGAAAAAAACATTGTGTTTCTAAGCTCCCAAGTTGTAATATTTGTAGGCATTGATAGTTTTGTTATGTGTACGTTAATTTACGTGAGGACAAGCAATAATTTAAGTTGTAGGTATTAATGAGTCATCAAATTATGACTCATTTACCCTATAAATAGGGAGAAAACATGTTTACAATGCTAAATTGAAGCATTTTTAATGTTATTTAAATTGATTTCAGGGTAAAGGCCTATAAGTGAACAAAATAGCAAAAAAGAGCACAAAACAAGGATAGAAGATGGAAGAAAAATTACACAATGGCATAAAAGAGCCACTTTAGCATATCATCAAAGTGATTAACGGATGCCAATCAAGCATCTTCATCTCTAAACAGAAATATAATGGCGATACAAAGAATATATTGATGCATCCCCAATTTGAACGGTAGACCAAACATTGTCACTCAAAGGAGAATAAGACAATCCTTACAGCATGACATGTTGATGAATCGATGAACCATTTTCTCATGAGCTGAACTAGGGTCTGGTCATGACGGGTGCCTCAAGTCCAACGAGGATCGAAGATTGATGTGTTATAGAAATATAGAACTTTCGACGCTTAAATCAAAGAAAATATGAAAGTTTCTGAGGTTATTTTATAGATATGATGCTTTATGGTTATATTTTATTGGAAATCATTTTTTGGATGCTAAGTTTGTGAAAAAGGTGAAAAGGGTGTTTTTGGCTACTTTTTGGAGCAATTATGGATGTTCGGGACACTTTTTGTCCTGATCATGATTAAAAAATATTTGAGAATCGAAGAAGAGCTGAAAAAATGACTCCCGGCATCTACTAAATCAACCTATGGACCACATGTAGGACTTATGGACTGCAGGTAGGTAAAGCAAGTGCTAGAAGTCCAAAATACCGAGAGCTGAACTTGTAGGATATTTTCTTCTGCTACTGCACTCTGTACCTGCACCTAGGGTCAAGACCTCAAGTACCGCCTGCGCCCGAGGTCTGAGCACAAGTACAGATCACATTTGGCCACCAACTTGATTTTCTCCTATTTTATTAGGGATTTGGTTTTAGGGTTTCCTCGTGTACTATAAATACCCTTTATGTGTGTTTTAGTAGGAGTTACACACTTTTGAAACTCACAAATATATTATGATTCCAATATCCAATTTTGATCTCGGGATTCTCTTGTATTAACTTCAGTTGATTAATTCACTTTCGATTATGGGTTTTTATACTTCCTATCATTGTGATTTCATATATGCTTTCAATTTTGAATGATATTTTCTCGAGATTACTACACAAAAAAAACCCCATTTACTTTTTATCTTCTGCCCATTGACTGCAATTGCTAAGATCTGAAATTCCATATATTCCCTTGGGATTTGACCCCAACATTTGTTGGGTTACTATATTTTAACAATGACCATATCATCACCTGAGAGGAGGTGTTATTTGGATGTCATCAAAATCTTGGCGCCGTTGCCGGGGAACACGGTGTTGATTTATGATTTGAAATTGTTTCAGTTTTTGTTTTTTGTTTTTGTTCATAGTTGGGTATACACCGGCATATGATTGGAACACGGAATAGAGGAAATACCTTACTCCCAATAAATCTGAATCTAGAGAGGATCCTACAAATACCTAGTAGGATGTCTAAGTAGAAAAGAGATGAACCTCCTGAAGGGGTTCATGATTTTGTACCTCCCCCTCCTCACAAAAAAGTATAGGATATTGTTGATCAACAGACTAGTGAAAAAGTAGCTCAAGACGATAGGAGGTAAATGAAAGAATCTAAGTCGGTATCTACGGAGGCAGACTAGTTGAGCAGAGATAAGCAGTAGACTACCGAGCAGTACTTGGTGGGAATCAGAACAGAGCTACAGGTTCCCATGTTCAAGTAATCCCATCATATCAGTATGTGCAGCCATATATAGCTGATGAAGAAGAATTAGGATATGCTGATCTAGCAGAGATTGGACCCATCATTTCTCTTGTTTTACCCGCAGGCATCAAGTTTGATATCACGAGCGCAATGATCCAGCTTCTAAATCAGAAGGGTGTATTTGTAGACCTGCCTATAGGTTATGCAAACCTTCACCTTGCTAATTTTATCAGGATCTATAGTTTGTATACAAATCCATGAGTGAATCAGGAAGCACCTAAACTGAGGTTGTTCCTTTTCTTATTTACATGAGCAATATCTTTATGGTTAGGGGAAATGCCAAGAGGCTCTATCGCTACATAGAATGAGTTATATAGGCAATTCTTGAACATGTTCTTTCCTCTAACTAGGATGTTGTAGATTAAGGATGAGATTTATAATTTTAGGCAACGGTAATCAGAGTCTATGTACGAGGCTTGGTTCAAGTTCAAGAAGAAGCTAAGTATCGTGCCCAATCATCGATTGTCAGTGATGAGCTTACTGGATATATTCTACAGAGGCCTGACTATCAGCTCCAAAGCCATAGAAGATGCCTTATCTAGAGGAGATTTTATGAGACTACGCTAGGAGACTTCTTTGAAGATGTTAAATCAGATCTTTCTCACTAACCGAGGGTGGCAAACTCGGGAGGCTGAGAGGGGATCTGACAGTTATACTATTGGTGTCTCCTGTGACCAAAAAGTAGTTGATAAAATAGTAGTGCAAGATATTGCGTTGATAATAATTGATCTTCAGGTACTAGCAAAGCATCTTATAATAGTGACTTTTAAGAAAGTGAAGGCAGTAGAAGCATAACGGTCAACTTCAAAAGATTACAATTTAGAATTGGAGGAGGAAGAAAATTGTTTGGATTGTCAGTTAGCGGGTTTTGAGCCCAAGGGAAAGGGAATCAAGGTCGGAAATACTATAACAAATACAAAGACCATAGTAGTGAGCAAGATAATGACTGTAGAAATAAGGATGACTATAGAGTAAAGGGAGATATATGTATTCCACCTGGCAGACGAGATATAAAATTCAGAATGGAAGAGAAGTTGGCTAAGCTGGTGAAGGGTCAGGAAAATCAAGAGATCAACCTTAAGGAGATTAAGGCCGATAATCTGGGATTGACCCAGAAGGTCAAATCATATGCCACTGCTATCAAGCAGTTGGGGCACCCGTTTGGAAAAATGTCCGTAACTCTGAATTAGAGGCGAGGTACCTTTTTGAGCAACATAGTTAAAAATCCAAAAAATGATAGTCATATACTTTCTATTACTATGAGAAGTGGTATAACTACTATGGATCTATCTAAAATTGCTTTTAAGACAAAGGTAAGGGTCGGGTCATTGAGTTAGAAATCAATCAAATTCTGAAACCTCTCCCACCTTATCCTTAGAGATTGAGGTAAAAGAAACAGAAAGGTAAGTTTAAGTAATTCATTGAGATACTGAAAGAATTGAGCTTAAACATACCTCTTCTTGAGGCATTAGAGTAGATGCCTTGATACGCTAGCTTTATGAAACAATTGGTCACAAGGAAGAAAGGAGCGACAATTGATGATATTGATAGTGTGCACCACTGTAGTATAGTAACGACTAGGTCTTTGGCACTGGAAAAAGGGTGATCTCAGAGCATTCACTATACCATGCACTATTGGGTCATCCGAATTTTCCAGAGCCATGTGTGATTTAGGGGCCAACATTAATTTGATGTCCTGGCCATATTGGGAAATCTATTTATGGACACAAGTAGAGCTATGATTGATATGGAGAAAGGTGAGCTGAAATTCCAAGTCAATAATGAGGAGGCTACATTTAAAATATAAAAGTCAATGAAGCAGCCAACTGACATGAGGGTAGTGTTAGTGATTGATTGTATTGATTACCCTAGAGGATACTTCTATGAGTATCTAGATAAATTTTGAGTAGTCAAGATACCCGTGTCGTGCCATGATGTTAAATTAAGCGCTGCATGAGAGGCAACCCATAGGAATATTGGTGAAGTTTGAGCAACCAACATAGCCATGCCATGCCACCATGTTAAATCAAAACTGAGTGGGAGGTTACCCACTATTGTTAGTGTTCATGTTTTTGTTATTTTTTCTTTTTGTAGGTTGTTAGCTCTTGGACTTACCAAGAAAATGGTAAAAATGGGCTACATTCATCAATTTCTAGGTAAGTGGCCTGTGTGATAAACCCTTCATGGTCACAAGTCCTATACAATAAGTTGTGTAATAAGTTGAGGATGAAAAATGGAAAGTTGTGGACTTTTGCATCTAATTTTACTTTTGGGACCAAAAACTTAGGTTAAGAGATCATAAGTAGCTGGAAAAATATCGAAATGCCAAGTATTGATTGCAGTAAAGCGGGCCAAAATTTTTGGCTTGTCTCATGTACCATCACCTGCTGGCAAAAGCCTGGCCGGAAATGGTGGACGCGGTACAAGTCGTGGCTAGGTCAAAAATTGGCCCACATTTTAATTTAAATTTGGGCCCACCAATACTTATATATGTCCTAAAACAAACCCCATCTATACTTAAACAAACTTAACCTTAGTCTAACTCATTCTAATTCTCAAAACATCACATTTCTCTTTGAATTCTAACATTCCTCTTAAAACATAAACTAACCCCACATTTAAGTAAAGGATAGATTGACCTTTATTTGAGATACCAACATATAACAACACGCTAAAAACAAGTTTAAACTTTGTTTTTTCCTTCATTATTCACTTTCGATTATTCATAAAAGAGGTAACTTTCTCGTCTCCTAATGGTTATGTCTTGATTTATTCATTATTTCAACAAGTTGATATGTGTATTCCATTGTAAAAGATATATAATATATCATGCTTGTATGTAGGATCCTTGAAGTAGCCTAAAATAATAATGTAGGGCCTTGTTTTGAAGGAAAATCTAAAGTTAGGACCTAACAAGAAATTGAACTTGAATGACTTTAAGAACAACAACTAGTTGAGCATGTTTTTTTTCTTTGAAAGCTGTGATTTATGATAGGTGTGTGCACATTGGCCTTGTTGGGAGTTCAAACAGGTCATAGGGGTGTGAAAATTCAGAAAAAATTCAAACTATTAAATTTTTTAGTTTTTCTTCAACTTTTGCTATCCCTCAATTTTGTTAGAAACTAACAATTTTTTTTAGGTACATATGACACCTAAAGCTATGAATAAAATGAAGGTCGCTACCTCTAAGAGACGGGCAGAGTCTCTCAAGCCTAGTTGAAACTCCTCAAACTTTGTCCTTTACAAATTTCTTGAGTTTTTGAACTCTCTATTAATTATGCAACTCACACCCTAAGTCATATGGTGTAGTGACAGGTCTAGGGACCCTAGTCGTATGTTTGTTAGTATTTTTTTTCCAAATTCTATCCTATCTATTAGCAATTTTATACAAGTCATACGGTAATGTGATGAGAAGGTTGGGTCTAATTGTATGTTGTTCAGTGACTAGCCTTTGATGTTCTACCTTGGTTATGACTTGATGGTACTAGTCGTATGGTCTAGTGATGAGTTGAGAAAGGGAGTCATTTGTTGGACTGATTGTGTTATCCAACTTTCTGATCTTGTGATGACTTGAAGGTACCACTCGTATATTATGGTGATGAGTTTGATGGTCAACTCATACCCACCTATGAGTTTTCAACAACTTTTAATCTGAGGGTATTTTGTAAATTTCCCACCCCAAGACCTTAAGACCCCATATCTTATAACACTTATTGGGCATTCATTCTACTCTTAGCAAGATTAAAACACTCTCTAAACTCTCTCTAAAACTTCTCAAGAAAGATTGGGATAATTTTCTTGAAGGTGGTCATCTAGAAGCTTAAGGATCAAGATCTCTCCATGAATCTTCATAACTCAGGTAAGTGACTCTTCTTTCATTGTTAGATCATAAAAATCATGTGTTTAAACAATATTCTTGAATCATTAATGGTTGTTTTTAAAATCATGGTTGAGGTTTTGAATGAATAATGTTGATTATTGTTTTCTCTTGGTTTAAATTATGATTATACATGTTTTGATAATGGTTTTGCACATGTGGTTTCTTGGGAAGTTTTACAATAAGGGATCATGGTTAGCCCTAACTTGATGGTTTTCGTCTTGAATAATTATTTGATAATTGTATGCCTTCAATCTGTTTGTGAATATGTCAATGAGAATGATCTTGTCACATGTTGAATTATGTTTTGTACTAAGGTATTGGCCTATGAAAGTTAATGATTAGTAAATGGTTTCATGAGGGCTTTGTTGGCTCTACATTTATTTGAATCATAACCTTAGTGGTTTAATCGGCTAAATGTGTTCAAGTTCCTAAATGTTGAATTGAATTAATGTCTTAGTTTAGACAATGGTTTTGAGTCTGAAATTTGATTAATAATGGTTATGGCATGTTGTATACTTGCAAGTTATGTTGGTATGATGATACCAAATGGAAACTTTTGGTAAGTAATTAGCCTAATGGTTGTGTATATGAAATAAATGTTTTAATTAGGCTTTAAAGTGAGATGTGTAGTCAGACCATGAAAGTGGAGTTCGAAGGACTAACACTGGAAACCACGTTAGCCAATGTGGGTGTCTATATAAATAGGATGTTTGAGTCCTCTGAATGGATATATAAATGGGTGCTTTGAGTCCCTTATATTGTATACATTGGCGCTTGAGTCACCTTGATTATGCCTGGAGGTTTGAGTCCTCTATAAAGGCATATACAGATATGGATATTCTCTAGTTTGTGTAACTACACATACTGGGGCCCTTCCATCTTAAGGAGACCTAGTCCCATAATTCTCGTGGGTTTTTTATTTTATGATGGTTATGCTACATAGCCCAGGTTAAGGTTGTAAAGGCATTCTAACCCATGTTCGCTATCCCGACATGATATATATATGTATATGAGTGATTGTATATGGTTATCTTACTTGGTTTGAATGATAGCATTATTTTATACCTTTATCCTTGTGTTACATCCTAGCGCTCCAACCTCTAACCATCTCTGGAGTATATCCCCATATAATGCAGCTAGCAGAACCTTTTCTACTTTTCCTGTGTAGTAACAAGGCTTTCAAGTGGTTTGCGAGTTAACATTAAAGTGGTGAGCTTTCTTACTTTAGAAGGTTTTATTTTATGGTCTTTATATTTTATGTATTAGACTTTGTTTAGACCTTGTTTTTTGGCTATTGTCTGGGGCATATCCCAATATTTTATTTAATTGGGATTTATAGAGGCTTTGTTGGATTACTGTTGACTTGGGTGTGCTATTTTGGTGGATTGGTTCAATGATGGACAGTTTTCCGGTTACCGATAGTTTGTTTAGACAACTCATAAATAAATATTAGTCTTTGTTTATACTATCTTTCTATATGTTCATAATTAATCTGACACTAGAGGTTGTTGAGCAGACTAGGTTAGGTGAAGGGGGAATCTCTGATCCATGTAGGACTTGAGATATCCGTCATCGCCAGGACTTAGTTTGGGTCATGAAAAAGTTGGTATCTGATCCTAGGTTCATGGTCAACTAGGTATCCACAAAGCCGTGTTGAGTAGAGTCTCTTTTATGGGTGTGTTGTATGCTACACTTATAAGAGAAAGGCTATGAGACATATAGAAATGTTTCCCTTTACTATTGCCTTACTTTGAGATATAGGTTAAGGTTTTGGCTTCTTCTAATTCCTGTTTTCTCTCTTTTTCAGATCATGCCTCCCAAATGATCTAAAATTATGGAAACTTCTTTGTTCCATTTGGGGACACTGCTTATCGGATACATACTATTTATGGGGTTCAGACCTAGTCTAGGGGTCCAATTCCTGATTGCTCTCCTGGAGTTCCACTAATTCCCTCTAGCCCTCTTTGAGCTCCTCAGGCTGATGTGATAAATGCTGAGTTAGTCTATTCATATATTGGCTCAGTAGGCAACTTTTTAGTCTGAGCGTGGTACTTCTATTACTCCATCTTTTAAGGCCACAAGGGTTGGCCAATTCATGAGGCCAAGTCTCTAACTTTTACTGGTGTTAAGGTTAAGGAGGATCCTCAAGATTTTATTGATGAGATGGAGAAAATTTTATAGATTATGCATTCTTTAGATATTGATGGTGTGGAATTTGCTACCTACTAATTAACGGATGTGGCGTACCAGTGGTACGAATAGTGGGAGCAATCTAGGGGAAGTGATGCTTACTCTGAATTATAGGATGACTTCTCTAGTGCCTTTTGGACTGCTTATTTCCTCAAGAGTTTAGAGAGGCAAAAGTAGATGAATTTGTTTACTTAAATTAAGGTAGGATGACGGTGAAGGAGTACGCCTTAAAATTCCATCAATTATCCAGGTATACTCTTGAGTTGATATCTAGCATATGGTCTAACTATATAAGTTTGCTTCTAGATTGTCTCGTGAGTTGATTCTAGAGAGTAAAGTGGTCTTGATAAACCAGGATATGGATATTTCTTGGCTTGTGGTTTATATTCAATAGGTTGAGAAAGAAAATAAGAAAAAGGCTAAGATTGGTAAGAGGCAGAGTAAGAAATTTAGATTTTCTAATCAGGGTAGAGGCCAGCAGTAGAGTGGTAGAGATGGGTGAAAATGGCCTTAGAATAAGTGAAGGGGTTTTGGTTCTTTCTCTACAGTAAGTACTCTTTACCCGAAGCCATTGAGTGATAATTTTTCTCAGCATGATGGAGGGTATAGGGCAAAGGGTGTCCAATCTCAGGCTGGTGGGGCTTAGTTCGCTCTATCATATCCTCCTTACAAATTTTATGGTAAGACGCATTATGGCTAATGTGAGAAGGGGAGGAATTGATATTTTAATTATGGTCAAATTATCCATATGCAGCGTGATTGTCTTTCTAATGTTGCTTTTGGGGCCAATAAAGTTCCTATTTCCTCTTCATCAGCTCCTGTACCAAAGGGTGCTGCTTCTGCATCTAGTACTGACACTGTTCAAAATTGCTTATACATACTTACTTCTCGTTAGGACTCTGAGGCATCTCCCGATATTGTTACTGGTATGTTGTAAATCTTTGACCATGATATGTACTGTTTACTTGATCTAGGGTCTACTTTCTCTTATATGACCTCATTTGTGGCTATGCATTTTGGTTTTGGTTCTGGTGGGAAACTCTATGGTTGTCAGAAGAGTCTATAGAGGCTGTATGGTATCTATTGGTAATTAAGACACTCTAGTAAACTTGATAGAGTTAGACATAGTTGAATTTAATGTTATCTTAGGAATGAACTGGTTGCACTCATACTATGCTTCTTTAGACGGTTGGACCCTTAAGGTCATCTTAAATTTCTTAATGAGTCAATTATTGAATGGGATGGTAGTTCCCTAGCTCTTAAGGGGAGGTTCATATCATATCTTAGAGATAAGAGATTGATCTCCAAGGGGTGTTTTTATCATCTAGTATGGGTTAAAGATTCTAATTCGGAGTGTCCTTCTTTCCATTCTATCCCGGTGGAGAATGAATTTCCCAAGGTATTCCCTAATGACCTCCCTATTATTCCTTCTAATAGGGAGATTGATTTTGGTATAAACCTTGTTCTGGATGCTCATCCTATATCTATCCCTTATATAGAATGGCTCCGACTGAGTTAAAGGAGCTTAAGGAGAAATTAAGGGATCTTTTAGATAAGGGTTTCATCTGTCCTAACGTGTCTTCATGGGGTGCACCGGTGTTATTCATGCATAAGAAAGATGGTTCTCTTTGGATATGTATTGATTATCGATAACTGAATAAGGTGATAGTAAAGAACAAGTACCCTCTTTCGAGGATAAATGGTTTGCTTGATTAGCTTCAGGGTGCTAAGTTCTTCTCTAAGATTGATCATCAGTTTGGGTATCATCAGTTATACATTAGGGAGGTGGATATCCCTAAGACAACTTTCCATAAACTGGTATGGAATTTTGAGTTCTTGGTCATGTCTTCTGTCAGTTTCTAAACCTGTTTGTGATTGTCGTCATTGATGATATTTTAGTATACCCTAAGAGTAAGGAGGATCATGTCGATCACCTTTGTCTTGTGTCCATGGACCTTGAAAGATCTGCAGTTGTATGGTAAGTTCTCTAAATGTGAATTCTGGTTGAACGCAGTTACATTTTTGGGTCAAGTGGTGTCTAATAAAGGGATCATGGTGGATCCTTAGAAGGTTGTTGTGGTTAAGAAATATCCTAGACCCATGACTCTAATCAATATTCAAAACTTTTTGGGTTTAGCCAGTTATTATAGGAGGTTTGTGGAAAATTTTTCTTCTATTGCTGCACCACTGACCAAGTGAGTCAAAAGAAGGTAAAGTTCTTGTGGTCTGATGCTTGTGAGGGTAGTTTTGAGAAGTTGAAAGATAAATTTACTTCAGCCTCGATCTTGACTCTACCTGAGGATACCGAGGGTTTCATCGTCTATTGTGATGGATCCTGGGATAGTTTGGATTGTGTGTTGATGTAGCATGGCAAGGTGGTTGCTTATTTCTCTAGATAGTTGAAGGTTCATAAGAAAAATTATTTGACTCATGACTAGGAGATATTGGCTTTGGTATTCGCATTGAAAATTTGGCATCATTATCTATATGGGGTGTATATTGATATCTTTTTTTATCATAAGAGCCTGCAGTATGTGTTCTCTTAGAAAGAGCTTAATCTCAGGCAAAGAAAGTGGCTTGAGTTGCTAAAGGACTATGATATGAGTCTTCACTACTATCTAGGTAGAGATATTGTAGTTGTTGATGCTCTAAGAAGGTTATCAATGGAGAGTCTAGCTCATGTGGATAAGGATAAGGGTAGGTGGGAATTGGTGAGGGATATTCACCATTTGGCTAACCTTGGAGTTCATCTCTTGGACTTTGAGAATAGTGGTGTATTTGTGCAATAGGTGGCACAATCATCTCTTGGTTAAAAAATAAAGGAGTAACAGGTATCATGTGTTCTCTTGATAAAAATCAAGGATAATATGGGTAAGCCGAAGGTGATGACTTCCGAGATTGGCAGTGATGGTATCTTGAGGTACCAAGGGAGGCTATGTGTCTTCGATGTAGATGGGATGCAAGGCAGGATTGTGGATGAGGCCCATAAATCATAGTATATGGTTCATCCTAGTTCAACAAATATGTATCACGACCCTAAGGAGATGTGTTGGTGGAATAATATGAAACGGGATGTAGCCAACTTTGTGGGTAAGTGTATGGTATGTTAGCAAGTGAAGGTGGAGAACATGAGGCCTGGTGGGCTACTTTAAGAGATTGAATTGCTGGTGTGGAAAAGGGAGGTAATTAATATAGATTTTGTTATCGTCCTTCCACGGTTACAAAATCAGTGTGACTCTATATGGATCAGCATGGATAGGATGACTAAGTTTACTCACTTCTTACCAGTGAGAATTACTTATTCAGCTGAGGATTATGTGAAGTTGTTTCTTCGAGAAGTAGTAAAGTTGCATGGTGCACCTATCCCAATTATTTTGGATTGCGATACTCAATTCTCGTCGCATTTCTGTCACTCATTTCAGTGTGGTTTAGGGACTAAAATGAGTCTTAGTAAGACTTTTCACCCATAGTCAAATGGGCAAACTGAAAGGACTATTCAGACTTTTGAAGATATATTACGACCTGTGTGATTGAATTTGGTGGTATTTGGTTCGACCATTTGTCTCTGATTGAATTTGCTTATAATAATAGTTACCATTCTAGGCTTGGTATGGCACCATTTGAGGCATTATATGAAAGGTGGTGTAGATCTCCTATTGGGTTGTTTGAGATTGGTGAAGTGGAGATATTTCACCTGTATTTGGTTCACCAAGCCATGGAGAAGGTGAATGTGGTTTGGGATAGACTTATGACCACCCAAAGTCGCTAAAAATCCTAAGTGGACATAAGACGAAAGGACTTACAGTTTGAGCTTGGATATTGCATGTTCTTGAAGGTGTTTTCCATAAAGGTAGTAATCCGGTTTGAGAAAAAAGGGAAGATCAGTCCGTAGTATGTTGGCCCGTACTGGGTTTTGAGAAAGATTGGTAGTGTTTCATATGAGTTGGATTTTCCCCATAGCATGCATTCCATTCATTGGGTATTGCATGTGTCCATGTTGCGGAAATGCATGGGTGATCCTTCATTTGTTGTTTTTTTGGAGAACATTGGTATTTCTGATTCTTTGTCCTATGAGGAGGTCCCGGTAAGGATCTTGGATCGACAAATTTGTTGGTTACAAACTAAATACGTGGCTTCGGTAAAGGTTCTATGGCAGAACCAAAAGTTTGAGGATGCTACTTGGGAAGCCGAACAGGACATGAAGTCCAAGTATCCATTCCTATTCTTGATTTTGGAAATTTGTGCTTGAGGTATTTGTTGTTCTCAACATCATTGTTTTCTATCTTTGTTAAAAGAAAAGGCTGGTTTAATTGGAATCTTTGTTTTCTAACTTAGCTACAGGTAAGAGTAGAGGTGTATAGAGTCCAAATCGTGTTTGCATTGCCTTGTTCCATCATTCGAGGATGAAAGATCCTATGTGGAGAAGACAGAAACACCCTGAACTTTGGCCCTTGCAAATATCTTGAGTTTTTGAACTCTCTGTTAATAGTATGATACACACCCTAAGTCCTATGGTGCGGTGAAGGGTCTAGGGACCCTAGTTGCATCTTGCTCAGTGAGTTGTTAGAAAAATTCTATCCTAGCTACGAGAGACTCCATACGAGTTGTATGGTAATATGATGAGAAGGTAGGGTCCAATCGTATATTGTCCAGTGTCTAGCCCTTGATGTTCTGCCTAGGATACAACTTAATGCTACTAGTTGTATGGTCTAGTGACGAGTTAAGCAAGGGAGTCGTATGTTGGACAGAATGTGGTGTCCAACTTTCTGATCTTGTGATGACTTGAAGGTGCCACTCGTATGTTGTGTGATGAGTTGGAGGTTCAACTCGTACCCACCTGTTAGTTTTCTACAACTTTTAAGTTGAAGGTATTTTGGACATTTCCCACCCCAAGCCCTTCAGACCCCACGTCTTATAACACTTATTGGGCATTTATTCTATAGTTAGCAAGATTTAAACCCTCTCAAAAACTTCTCAAGAAAAATTGGGCTAGGGTTTCTTTAAGGTGGTCATCTAGAGGCTTAAGGATCAAGATCTTTCATGAATCTTCATAGCTCAGGCATTTTACTCTTTCTTAATTATTAATTCACAAAAATTAGATATTTTAAACATTGTTAATTAATCGTTAATGGTGGTTTTGAAAACCATGGTTGAGGGTTTGAATGCATAATGTTTAGTATTGCTTTCTCATAGTTTAAATTATGATTATACATGTTTTGATAATGGTTTTGCACATGTGGTTGCTTGGGAATATTTATTTACACTAAGGGGTCATGGTTAACCCTAACTTGATAGTTTTTGGCTTGAATAATGGTTTGATAATGGTATGCCCTCAGCCTGTTTCTGAAAATGTCAATGAGAATGATCTTGTCAAATATTGAATTATGTTTTGAACTGAGGCATTGGCATATGAATGTTGATGATTGGTAAGTGGATTCATGAAGGCGTTGTTGGCCATAAATTGATTTGAAACATAACCTTCGAGGTTTAATTGCCTAAATGGGTTCGAGTCCCTAAATGTTGAATTGAATTGATATCTTGGTTTAGACAATGGGTTTAAGTCCCAAAGTTGATTAATAATTGTTATGGCATGTTGTACACTTGCTATTTGTGTTGGTATGACGATACCAACAGGATGCCTCTGGTAAGTAATTGGAATAATGGTTGTGTATGTGAAATGAATGTCTTAATTGGGCTTTAAAGCAGGATATGTACTCGGGCCATGAAAGTGGAGTCTCAAGGATTAATACTGGAAACTGCGCTAGCCGATGCGGGTTTCTATATGACTGGGAGATTTGAGTCCCCCGAATGGATATATGACTGGGATGTTCGAGTACCCTATATTGTATACATTGGTGCTTAAGTCCCCTTGATTATGCGGGAGGTTCGAATCCCCATAAAGGCATGTACAGATATGCATATTCTCTGGTTCGTGCATCTACACGTACTTGGTCCCTTCTATTTAGGGGAGAGCTTGGCCCTTATTGCCCGTGGGTGCCTTATTTTATGAAGGTTATGCCACACAACCTAGGTTATTGTTTTAAATGCTTGCCAATCCTTGTTCCCTGTCCTGGCACAATATGTGCTACCCAACTTGGTTTGAATAATAGTATTATTTTATTCCTCTATCCCTGAGTTACATGCTTGCACTCCAACCACTAATCATCTCTGGACAATGTGTCCCGACGTGATGCAGGTACCAAAACCTCTTCTACTTTTCCTACGCAGTAACTAGGCATTTGAGTGGTTCGTGAGTTGACATTGAAGTCGTGAGCTTCCATACTTCGGAAGGCCTCATTTATTAGTCTTTATATTTTATGCCTTAGACTTTGCTTAGACCTTATTTTTTGGCCACTGTCGGGGGCATGTCCTGACATCAACCTCATGCCCTTTGCTGTATTTATATAGTTAGGGTCGGGAGCTCCCAAACCCACTACCATAAGACTAGTAAAGGTGGACAGGACAGTAAAGAAGCCAGTTGGTATCTTTTATGATGTTTTAGTAAAAGTGTATTCTTTCATATTTTCTGTTGATTTTGTTATATTAGATTGTGAAATGGACTTTCAAGTCCCCATTATTTTGAGAAGACCATTTTTGGCTATAGGTAGGACACTGATTGATCTAGATAAAGGGCATCTGATGCTGCGACTTAATGATGAACATGTGACATTCATCATAAACAAATCTATGGAGCAGCCTGATGAATTGAGAGTGGTGTCTGTGATTGATATAGATGATGAGGAGACAGATTCATTCCATGATGTTGATGCAGTTACTTTATAGAATTATGGTTCTAACATGATTATTCCTGTTGAAGAGAGTTAGATGTCGAAGCTCTTGCAGCTGTGATTATGAATTTAGATTCTAAAGGTATCGAGGAGTATGAGGAGTTAGTGGGTGCCTTGCATACTGATGGTTATAATTATGCACCAAAGAAGATGAATCCAGATTTAAAGAATCAAACTACTCCACCTGCTCGCCCATCCATTGAGGAACCATCGGCGTTAGAATTAAAAACCCTCCTATCTCGCTTGCAATATGCATTTTTAGGGGGCCAACAATACTTTATCGGTTATTATTGCAGCTGATCTAAGACAGCTAGAGGTAGAAACATTATTGTCAGTGTTGCAGAATTTCAAGTGGGCCATTGGATGGTCCATTACGGATATTATTGGTATTCCACCTGGTTTGTGTACTCACAAAATTCAACTTAAGACGGACTGTGTTCCATCTATTGAATACGAGCATCAACCTAATCCTCCTATGCAGGAAGTGGTTAAGAAGGAGATCATCAAGTGTTAGAATAATAGTGTAGGATTTCCCATTGCAGATAGCAAGTGGGTTAGTTCGGTTCAATGCATTTTGAAGAAGGGTAGAATGACTATCGTACCTAATGAGAAGAATGAGCTAGTGCCTATGAGACCAGTAATTGGATGAAGAGTGTTTATAGATTATAGGAAGTTGAATGCATGGTCTCAGAAGGACCATTTTTCTATGTCGTTCATGGACCAGGTGCTGGACCGGTTAGCAGGCAGAGGATGGCATTTTTTTCTTGATGGATACTCAAGTTATAATCAGATCACTATTGCACCTAAGACCAAGAGAAGAATACCTTTACATGTCCTTATGGGACCTTTTTATTTAAATGAATGCCATTTTGGCTATGCAATCCTCTTGCCGTATTTCAGAGATGTATGATGTCCATTTTTTCTGATATGGTTGAAGACACTATTATAGTTTTTAGGGATGATTTTTTAGTTTTTGGTGACTCTTTTGATAATTGTCTCATTTACTGGGCGAAGTCTCTACAAAGGTGTGAAGAATGTAACTTGGTACTTAATTAGGAGAAGTGCCATTTCATGGTCAAATAAGGAATTGTGCTTGGGAAAAAATTTTTAAGAGAGGCATAGAGGTTGATTGAGCAAAGATTGAGGTGATTGAAAAATTACCTTATCCAATTTTTGTGAAGGGAATTCAGAGTTTTCTAGGGTATGTAGGTTCTTATAGGCTATTTATCAAGGACTTCTCGAAGATTGCTAGTCCAATTTGCAAGCTTCTTGAGAAGGAGGTAAAATTTGATTTTGAAGATGCATGTAAGAAGGCCTTTGAAAGCCTACAAGAGAAGTTGGTGTCTACTCCATTCATCGTGTCTCCTCTTCATCTTTTGAAATTATGTGTAATGCTAGCGGATTGGCCTTAGGGGCTATACTAGGTCAATGAAAAAAAAAGTTCCTTCATCCCATCTACCATGCTAGTAAGGCACTAAATCCTACTTAAAAGAACTATACCGTGATGGAATAAGAGTTATTGGCAATGGTTTTTACCTTTGAAAAGTTTAGATCTTTTTTTATTGGGACAAAGGTGATTGTGCACACAGACCATGTTGCATTGCGGTGTTAACAACTTAAGAATGCAAAGTCGAGGATTGTCCATTGGGTGATACTTTTGCAAGAATTTGATTTCAAGGTGAAGGATAGAAAAGGCACAAAAAATTAAGTTGCAGATCACTTGTCTAGACTAGAGGAGGAAGCTATGAAGAAGGTTGTTATAGGGTTGGAGATATATGACAGTTTTCCATATGAACAGATATTGGCAGTTTACCAAGATTTAATTCCATGGTTCACAGATTATTCAAATTATGTATCAAGTGATCTATTCCCAGAATATCTTTCATATCAACAAAGGAAGAAGTTCATGAATGAGGTAAGGAAATATTTTTAGGATGAACCTTATCTTTTTAAAATTTTTCCAAATGGAGTCATTTACAGATACATACCTGAAGTGGATATGATGAGCATACTTGAAGCTTGTCACTCATCTCCAGTTGGGTCATCATGGACGGGCCTGCATAGCTCATAAGATCCTATAATGCAGCTACTATTGGCTGACCATATACAAAGATGCTCATAACTATGTTGCCTCATATTATTAATGTCAACGACAAGGTACTATTTCTAGAAGACATGAAGTACTTATGATCCCTATCTTAGAATTGAAGTGTTTGATGTATGGGGCATAGATTTCATGGGATATTTTGTGATTTCGTATGGCATGAATTACATACTTGTGGATGTTGACTATGTTTCAAAGTGGTTGGAGGCAATTGCGCTTCCTAACAATAAAGCAAGGAGTGTCACCACATTTTTAGGAAGAACATTTTCTCTTGATATGGTATGCCATGTTCAATTATTAGTGATGGAGGGTCACATTTTTGCAATCATCTATCCAAGAGTCTGCTTGACAAATATGAGGTGAATCATAATGTGGAAACAGCTTATCATCCGCAGACTAGCGGACAAGTTGAAATGTCCAATAGAGAAATTAAGTCCATATTGGCAGACTATAACTGTCAATTAGACTGATTGGGCAAGAAAGTTAGATGATGCATTATGGGCTAACCGTACTTCTTAAAAAAACTATAGGTGCTTCAACTTATCAGCTTGTGTATGGCAAAGCTTGCCATTTACCAATTGATCTTGAGCATAAGGCGTTATGGGCGTTGAAAAAGTTGAATTTAGAATGGAAGGATGCAACCAAGTCAAGGTTGAATAACATCAATGAATTGGATGAATTGCAACTTCGGGCATATGTAAGTTCAGTACCTTACAAGGAAAAGATAAAGTTTCATCATGACCGAAATATTTAGAAGAGGGTATTTGAAAAGGGTGACAAAGTACGACTATGCAATTCCAGGCTTCATTTGTTTCTAGGTAAGCTAAAGTCAAGATGGCATGTCCCATTCAAAGTAACAAAGGTTTCTCCCTATGGTGCTTTAGAAATAAAGAAGGATAGTGCAAGCACATTCATGGTAAACGGACATAGAGTAAAGCACTATATAGGAAATATAGAAGAGGTGAAGGAAGTAGCTAATATTGACCTTGATAAAGTATGAGTAATCAAGGTAATTGTGTCGTACCACGATGTTAAATCAAGTGCTACATGGGAGGCAACCCATGAGGCTAGTTAGTGAACTCTAAGTATCCAACTTAGCCACGTCATGCCGCGATGTTAAATCAAGCATTTTGTGGGAGGCAACCCATGTTTTTGTACTTATTTCATTTGTATGGTAATGTGTTTCTTCAATGTGCAGGGATAAATAATGCTAGAAAAATTCAGAGAATTTTAACAGGTATCATACAAACTCTTTGCGGTCATTTCTATACGATACGACTCATGAGGCAGAGTCGTATTGGCCTAGGAGAATAATCAAAATTAGAGTCATTTTTGGGAATGCATACAACTCCTAGTACGAGTCATGCCCTTTGGGTACGGTTTGTACCCAAGAGTCGTACCCCTTCTAGAACCAAGGTAAGATCCCACGGCCATACAAGTAAAAGAAATTACCTGTAAGCCTGGGTACGAGTCGTATAGACCACTCGTACCCCGACTTACTAGGGAAGATCTTGGGTTTTACCCGGCCTAGCTCCTAGATTAAAAAGGGAAAAGAAAAACCGATCTGTTACCCCAGACCTTCAAAGCATACCCGACACATTTCTCATATAAATTCTAAATAAAAAATGGCAAAATCAACTTGTTTTAAAGTAAATTAACTTACCAACAACCTTAACTCATTCCTATTTTGTAATTTAAACTCAAAATTGACACGTACTAAGATCGGAAAATAAGAAATCATTTCTTCAACTCATTAAGTTCCCATTTTCATTCTCTCTACTTTACAAGTTGAAATGAAGTAGATGTGATATTATTAATTTGGTTTAAGTAGAATTTCTACATTTCATGGATTGTTGGTACAATATTTATGATATTTGTATTGAAAATTGAAAATGGGGGTTGAATTAGGGTTTAGAAATGGATTTTTATGTCTATGTATGTTAAAAGTTTTATATAGAACGAAATATAGTAGTGGGTAATTTGGGAATTTCATTGGAGTTAAACTTTGAAGCTAGACTTCTATGCTGTAGTGGATATGAGGATTATTACGACTTATACCCACAGACAACATAGTAATCTAACAAATTCAAAGTTCTAGATAGGATACGAATAAACCATATGATTCGTATCCTTACCTTACGACTCGTATACATTAATCGTACCCACCTAGGAAAGAGTTCAACTGGAATAAATGTTTTTGACCAGCTTACAACTGTTGGTCACAAGTCGTACCTATACAGTACGACTGGTAAGAAGGAGTCGTAAGCTGACTAGTGCACAAATATCATACATTTTCTAGGATACAACTCAGATATACGATTTGTACCTAGTGGATACGACCATTACCTATCACTCGTACCAAACTGAGACAAAGCATATTAAAAAAATTTCTTTTCTTTTATTTTCTTAATTACTAACTTTAGTTTATTTGAAGGAATTATACCTCCAAAGAATTATTCTTCATCCAAAATAGTTGCTAAGAAGGGAAACAAACAAGTACCGATTGAGAGTAAGGAAATTAGTTTCTCCAAGTCTGAAACAATATCGGAGAGCTGTAGAGAAGAGTATGATGGAACTACATAAAAGAAAATAGCATATAAAGAAAAGGCACCTGCTAAGTCTAAGGGGAACAAAATAGTACCTCAAGAATTTGTATTACCACTACAACGGGGGCCGAGAAGAAAGAATGCAACTGTCTCTCCTCCACGTACCAGTGCCGGTCAATTATGATGACGATGAGTCTGAGCCTAGTTAAGTTAAGGAGAGTGCAGATGATGCTTAGGGTCTTGAGATAGATGCGACCCCCATAGATAGACAGTACCCCCCACTCACACTTACTCCTTCTCCAGTGACCATCATTGAACGATGGGGGTACACCGGTATGTAGGAAATATTTAACACGGGGATATTTTATTTTCTAGGTGGCAAAATAAAAAGAGTACTATATATGAATTACCCATATTTAAAGAGGGCTTCAGGAACTATGGTTTTGACTGGATGGTAAGAGATCCAGGTAGATAAAATGAGGTAATTGTTCATGAGTTCTATGCTCCATATAAAGGAGAACTTCAATGGCAATATCCACAGGGTATTTTATGGAAGGGAGGTGAACCTTTTACCTCTCTCATGATTCAAGTTGTGCACATTGATATTTCTCCTTGTACTATCATGAGATTTTTATATGGGCTAGAATATTAATCCCCAACCAATATCGGAGAGATGGACTATGGAATAGCCGAGACAAGAAAGATCACGAATCAAACATTTGGTACTAATGATAAAATAGTGATGTTTAAATGGACAGCTAAGAGGATAGATAAATATGGTGAGCATGATAGATGGGTTGCAGGAGGTATTAGTGATTCTCAGTAGATAAAGAAAGCAACCCTCAACTTTAAAGGTAAGGCATGGTGGACACTAGCCCATCACCGGCTATGACCAACAAAAGGTAATAATGTGTTGATCCCAGTTTGGGATGCTATGATAGCTGGTGTCACAACTGGATATGCATTTGATATGGGTGAGTTCTTTACTTGAGAGCTGAGAGATAGTGCAGTTGGGGACCAAAAGGTACTTCTAACCTACCTCTGCATGATCTTACAGAGTTGCCTAGCTGCAGGAATTATAGAGCTATCGGGATTTGATAAGATAATCGAGGTCCGACAGATGTAGCCAACCCTTTGGCCTGACCTATATAATAGGTCATAGATGCTATGGCGAGATTGGTCCCGCAAGATAACCGAACAGATGCTCCTGCTCTAACTGAGACTACTGAGGTAGCTGCACAGACTGAGGCTACACCTAAAGATGCAGTGGGTACTTCAAGTGCCCCACCACCAGTCTATTATGTGCCACCTAGGCCACAAAGTATGCCTTCCAATATGATTTTGATCTCTCAGGCTACTTAGATTAAAGTCGTAACCCAGTTGGCTACTCTTACTATGAAGGTAGGTCACATGGAGGGTGGAGTATGAAGTTTGATAGATTGATAGTTCAAGGCATAGAATAGGAGAGTCCAAGAGAGCCTAGATGCATTTGAGTTGAGGATTACTCGATAGTTAAGTACTAGGCAGGCGCCCAATATTTCTGATGTCCGAGCAGAGATTACAGAGATAAATAAGATAGTCACTAAGCTGTATGAGAGGCCAGTTGTTGTTGAGCCAGTTGTGGATATTGTGATTCCCAGAGTTGACATACCTAATATTTGGGTAGTTTCAACATATGTATAGGTTGAAAAGACCAGAGATGAGAAGAAAAGAAAGAGGAAGAAGGCATAAGCTGCTAGGAAAAATAAAAAGAAGGCCAGATGTTAGAGCATTTAGGATAGGGCTGATCAAAAGATGCGAGTCAAGGAGATGGCCATGGGAGTTGGTGGTTCGAGAGCTCAAATTTCTTATGCTGAGAGGGTTGTTGTTGTGCCCCTGAATGTTTTTGAGTCAGTCCCAGTTGTTGGTATAGTAGATGATGAGCTGGATTGTTTGGACAATAGATGATGAGTGTGGGACTCGACCTGAGGGCCCACGTACTGATGTTGATACTTTGACACCTTGATCACCTAGGTATGACCCTGGTCCTTACTCTATCTTATTCTTGTAGATCTAAGGATAGTGCAACATTCTTAAGTTGGGGGGTAGCGGTACCAAAAATTTTAGGAGCAGTTTGAAAATTTTCAGATGTAGCTAAAACGAATGTCTGTTATGACTTGTAAGTTTGAAGCAGGCAGCTGAGATAGGGAGTAGATCAGCGCTCCTATGGTTGCAAATATTTGATGAATTTTGAATAAATTTCAAGTTGTATTGAAAGATTTTCATTCTGTTTTGATTTTTTTTACTTTGTGATTGACGAAACACTGCTTATTTATGCTGATTGTTGAAATACTATTGTGAAAGTGGTGCCCCCTCAAAAAATTTTATTTAATGAATTGAGTGATATGTATATTTGTGTTAAACTATTGAGTATCTAATACTGGCATTAGGATTAGGGATAGTACAATTCAGGACAAAACAATTGCATAGTTGGATAACCAATACCTAGTTGTGTAGCCCTATGCAAGTGTGTGAGTAAGGTTTACTGAGTTCTTGGTTGTGTTAGAATATAGAACTTGCCTGCTTAATTGTATTTAGGTCTAGGATGGTTTAGTAGGAGATGATCATAGGCCATTGTTGCATGAGTCCACTTGAGCCTAAAATGCTTTAACCAAAGGAATAAATCCCCTTGATCAAAATATTTGAGCCTTTTCAGACCAATATTTCTTGTTACACCTATCACCTTCCCGTTTAACTTTCAATGAACCTGTTTTGGCCCTGGTCCTCTTATGGATACTATGCACCTCAACTTAGGAAAATTGCCTCAATTAACGATGGCTACTATAAGGGTGCGTAAGAGAAAAATGAGTATGAAGATAATAGGTAGAAGAAAAATAGTTGAAACAAGGGCACATGTGATAAAAAGAAAAGAAATAAATGAGAAAGGTATATAAAAAAATAAAGAATAATAAAAACAAGTGCTAGAAAGCAACACCTGACCTAAGCAGAATGTGCTTAAAAGAAAAAGGGATACATAGGGGTGGAAATAAAAGAAATCAAAAGTAGTGGACCCCGAGAAAAGCGTAGTGTCCATGAGGCTTAGTCACTTTAGATATCTATATGTATCATACCATCCCTAAGCCTACATTACAAGAAAAATAAAGTCCTATAGTGATCCTACTGTGACTGTCTGACAACTTAGAAAAAGAGCATAAGGGCAAGCCTATGGTATTTTGTGAAAACTGGTGATACTTCTTTGGGAGAGAGAGTTATTTGTTATATCCCTAAATTGAGTGGTCTATACACGAAGAGTGAATGGATTTCTTTGACTGTGAGTTCACATGGGTTATATTTCTAGGTTGCTAGATTGTTTGATGAATGTAAAGCATGTCTATGCCCAAGTGTCTATTGCTAATGTAATGCCATCATAAAATTCCTTTGTATTTCTACATGTGCTAAATTTCTATATGCCTGTTTGAGTTGAAAAGCTGAAAAATTAAGAGGGGAACAATGAGATTGAACTTTAATTCAAAATCACTACCATGGGTTCGCTTGAGATCTTCCTGTTTAAGCATCGACTCTGTGCTAGAAAATAGTAATTTGGTTTTGTTTGATGATGAGTGGTGATTTTACCACTCACTCGCACTTAACATTCATAAACATTACCTTGTTTTGGATGAATAAACAAGACATAATTGTGATTAAATGCACTAGTATCCACTCTTTGCAGGCATAGAGTTAAAGGAATGGAAAGATATGGATTGGAGATAAAAATGATCAACAAGGGAGTAAGAAAGTGCAACTGGAGACCAGGAGCAGAAGGGCCTTAGTTACTGTGGTTGCAGTCTATTGACCGAAATCGTGGTAGTTAATAAAGGTCAATACATCACGGTAGCGGAAGCCGCTGGCGCGATCATGACTTAGCGAAAGAGTTCAGCCCAAGGGAAAATCTGGAAATGTACGTGGTTGACCCCAATTTTGGTCAAAAAGACCCCAACCCTTGATTCATGCATCAATATTCCATCTTTCCTAATATTTTAAATTTATCTTTTATAGTTGATAAGCCTCTATTTTTTAGAGAAGAAAATATTGTATAAATTTTGGGTAAAGTATACATTGGAGACTTTCTAAGCGGAGAATTATCTCACTTTCATTGTTGATTTGTGGTAGTGTCAAGTTTGAAGTAACATTCACTTAATCTTCCACAAGTCATTTCAATAGAGATTTTAGGTATATCTATGCTTATTAATCTTATATGCAGTTAGATCTCCCTCTTGGGGTTATGTGTGAATAGGGGTTAAAGTGTGTGTGGGTTTTTATTGATTAGCTTCTATTTAGTAGTTCATGTTTATGGGTTTTATCATTGCTAAGCTAATTTGGTTGGGATTTGATGGATAAAAACCCCAAATACCCACATGGGTATGATGAGTGAAAGTTCCATGCTCTAGAAAACCCAATACCATCTTCAAAAGAAGGGTTTTAGGTGAAGTTTAGGAATCCATATCATCCTTGAAAGTGGGGTGTGGAGACCAAGGCAATGATAGAAATTTTGGGTGTAATTTCCTAAATTTTCACTATCTTAGACATAAGGGTGAATGTAAGGTTGACTATACCATGGGTATCATCCTAGAAATAGGGATGCCTAGATCGAGGTTTTGGTTACCAATTGTTGAACATACCTATTAGGTATTCGAAAGAATCAATGGGTGAAAGTTTGGTGTTTTGTTGAAAGACTAGCATAGAAATCTATAACCAACCCTACCCATATTTGATTTACTAAATTGATGTTGATCTCTCACACCCATATATCACTTCCTAGTGGTGCATAGTCCCAAGATCCATGCATACCTATTAAAACTCTAATTATTCGTTATACTAGAAAAACCCAAAAAGAAACATTTGTGTAGATACCAATTTCCCCTAATTTTACCTTCTTGTAACATTGGTTTGGATTTAGCTCGTATATATTAATTCGAAGTAACTTGATTGCCACTCATATTGTTCCTCGTGGATTTGACCCCGACTCTAAAGTTGGGCAAATATATTGACGATGAATGCCTTGCATTTGACGTGTAAGTTGAGCATTATCATTTGCCTGGGGACATACAAAAGTTTAAAATGACGGTGTTGATGCGACGTGGAAACACAACACTTTCGATGCTTAAAACCATGAATTTATGCATGAATTTAGTGTATTTTGTTGGATTTGATGCACTTTGGTGTGAAATGCAGGTAAAACAGGTCTACAATAGTACTTGAACAAAAAGAGAAGAAAAAGATCTAAAAAATACCAACTTCGATCAGTATACGAGTCAGCATTTGAGTTGTAAGTAGTCTATACAACTCGTATGCTAAATCATATGAGTAATAGAGCCAAAATCCAAATCAAATAGCCAAGTATGATAAAGAAATAACCCAAGAATCCAAGCCATAAGGAAGGATACGAGTCTTATACTGAAGTGGTGAGCATAACATAATCTAAGCTATCATCCAGAAGTTGAAATGTCAAAGG
Source organism: Capsicum annuum (assembly GCF_002878395.1). Lineage (NCBI taxonomy): Eukaryota > Viridiplantae > Streptophyta > Magnoliopsida > Solanales > Solanaceae > Capsicum > Capsicum annuum. The sequence goes on from NC_061115.1 coordinate 62,395,750, forward strand.
TATACCAGTCGAAAGTCTGAGTTCGACTCGTATAGGGATGTCGTATACAAACTTGTGTTTAAGACCTGAAAACACTAAATTCTAGGTGGATACGGATGAAGGACATGAGTCATACATATGAGTCATATGCTGAACAGAGAGTTAAAGCCTTGGGAAGACCAGACACTAGAATGGATAGGACAAGGCAGGGTATGATTCATGAGCTGAGGATACAAATAAAAATCGAGTCGTACCGACTGTCGACTTAACTTTACCTTTCCCATTTTTAATAGGATTTTTATGTTAATTTGAGATACTATAAATACCCTAGGGTTTATCTTTTATTAGGTTATGCGTTGTGATGTTCTTTTACGTGCTATTACATATTATTACATACTTTTATGATTGTTCTTGATATTTTATCTTTTTATTCAATTAAAGACTTTGGAGTTTATTCATATTATTCTTGTTCAATTGATTTTATGAGTTCTTCATTGATAATCACGATTTCTTGCACAAACATGAGCGGGTAATCTTCTTAGCTAGGGTTATGGGGACCCTGGAAGATTAGCTACATAGAGGAAGTGTGAGACTCAATTGTTCTAAAGTTTCTGCATGTATTTGAATAATTCTTCGCAATAATTGAACTCATAGTAGCTGCAAATGATTGAGAAGCTTGTATTCACATCTATTCAATAACCAAGAAGCTTGCGATCACGAAAAATAAGATTTAAGACAGTGATTTGGGGTACGATAACTAAGTATCATCTTTTCACTTGATCCTACCTCAACAAGTGTAAATAAGGTCATATCAAGGGGCAACAAGGTGACACCTTGACATGATAACCAAGTCAAAGGGTGAAATTTATCTTCTAAGCTGTGGATAATACCTATATTGTAGGCTTTGCATGCAGAACAACAAAATAATTGGGTTGAACACGAGAAATTTATGAAGTTGAGAAGCCAGGGGGAACACATACCTAGAATTCATCTTATTTTGATTTTAACTCAAAAGCACTGAAGAATTAATTACTACTTGCGATTGATTTCCTGCACAGCTCTTGGATTACGTCAAGGCAAGCAATTGCTCATGTTTTCCCTGTGGGATAGACCCCAACCTTGCTGGGTTACTATATTTACAATCGACTGCATTATATTCTAGTTGAGGTGTAGTTTTGGGAGACAACATATATCAACTTATTTCTTCCTTTCATCTTCGACCTGCTGCATATACACCACAAGCCTAGTGATATCCATGTTACAATTCAGTAAGGCAGACTTGTATAGCACCAAGTCCCGAGACAAACTTGAAGAAAACCTCTTTATCCTATCCCTCATGCTAGACACCAGCTAAGGAGCATAACGGCACAACTAATGAAATTTAGGGCATACTCTTGCATAGTCATCCTTCCCTATTTCAGATTCACAAACTCCTCAACTTTAGCCTTCCTAAAACTTATGAGGAAAGAAATAATCCAAGAAGGTACCCAAAAACTCATCCCACAATGCCAACTCTGCATCATTAGCCTTAGACTGCTCCCACTCCTTATACCACTGATATGCCATATCTTCAACTGATAAGCAGAAAATTCCACACCCTCAAGTCAGAAGCATGCATAACTTAGAAGATCTTCTCCTTATCATTTATGAATCCTTAAGGATCCTCCTCAACCTTAGAGTCACTAAAGGTCGGAGGTTAGAGCGTCATAAACTTCTCAAATCGAGTAACCACAGAAGGACTCATAGCAGTACCAGCAGGACCAAACTGATGTGACTGAGATATCACCAACTAGGTCAGCAGATGAATAGATCAGTGAAACTCTATATTAGAAATGTCTCTTTGGGGTGGCAGGGCATGATCATCATCAGCCTGAGGAGCCTAAGAAGATTAGTAGGGACTGGTGGAACTCTATATGGGATAGTATAATCAGGAGCTGGAGCCCTAGATCTTGTTTGCACTCCGTAAGTAGGATGAGTTTGGTGCACATTATCTTCAAGTGGAACAGAAGAAGTTCCACAAACAATAGATATTTGGGGAGGTATGATCTGAAATACGAATAAGTGGAGATTAGAGAAGTTTTAAGACTTTAGACTTTATATCCCGAAAGTAGAACCCAAGAAAGGGAAACATTCCTAATTGTATCATATCCTCTCCCTTATAAGTATTGCACTCTACACACCTATAAAAGAGACTCTACTTAATACGGCTTTATGGACACCCAATTGACCAGGAACCTAGGCTGTGATACTAACTTTGTCATGACCTGAACCTGGTTCTGGCCGTGATGGGTAGCTTAAGTCCACCAAGGACCGGAGACTACCCCCTTTACCCATCCATATAAAGTATAACATGCCTAATAATAGTTGGATTTCAAATATATAACAAGATAGAAAGTAATAAGTTGAAAGACATCTAAGAGTTTCAACCTAAATACCTAATCTATAGTAATATCCACAAAGCCTATAAACTAGAAAACAACCTACGTTAGGGCATGTCCCCGACCTGACAATGACAATGTAAATGTGAAATCTTTAATTCTAACTTATGAAAGCAAAATCGATGGAATGATCTAGTCTTTCCAAAAATGAAAGCTCACGACTTCAATGTCCAACTCTAAGATAACCTATTATTGTGTAGGAAAAATAAAAGTTTCATCATACCCTGCATCGTGTGGGGATACAATATCCAAAGATGGTTAATAGGTTGAGCACTCGTATGTATCTTAGGGATAAGGGTAAAATAATGCTAAGACAAAATCTAGATCAAAACCATGCATGCATCATCATATACATTCATAAATAACATGACGGGATGGGGAACAAGGTTTAGCATGATAGTAAAACATTATCCTGGACTGTGTAGTTCAGTCGTCATAAACTGGCACCTACGGGCTATATGGGCTTAGCTTCCCCTATTGAAAGGGCCCTAGTGCGTGTTAGCCACATGAACTAGAGGTATCAAGGAAGATCAGGGAATTCTCTGATCCCATGTCAATCCTAGATACAAACTATACCAATAGTGTGAACCATGCACACATTCATTAAGACCAACCCTTAGGTCGACAAACATGAGTTTCTAGTATAATTCATTTGATATCCATACCTTTATGGCATAGATAATTAACCCTTACTAAGCCCAATTTAAACAAGTTTCACATAACTAATTCATTAACCAAGGAATTATACATAAATACACACCACAGGTATCGTCATACCATTAGCCTGCAAACACATAATTATGCCATTACAATTCCATTAAACTGGGGGAATGAATCAACCCCTTTTCATTCTTTAAATTAAATTAGAGGAAGGCCTTGACCTCCTTAATTTATCAAATCAAATTGTGGGAATGTCTCAACCCCCTCTATTTATTAAATCAAAACATCACCAACAAGGCCTTTAAACCCATGTTCATTATTTAACCATTTATGCAATGCAATAGTATGGCTGAGTAAATCAAACAAAGAGATAATACTACAATTAAAAGCCATTTTACATAAGTGGGTTAAGGGAATACAATTGTTTAAAGGTGATTTCCAAGTTCAAAATATCTATTTGGGGTATTACGTTGACCACCATTCCAATTACCATACCCATACACCCCATTAGTTCAAAAACATTCAATCCAAAGCCTGAACAACTCTTGAAAACCATGGGAAAGCCATTCAAGTATCAATCATTCTAAACCCCTCAACCCATGTCAAAATACAATTAAACCATTTAAAACACTTTTTTTTTCATAACATAAGATTTGAGGAAGAGTAATATGCCTTAGATACCAGTTTTATGGAGAGAAATCAACCCTCAAAAGCTATAGATTCCAACTTCTTAAAACCTTAGTTATGTCTTTGAATGGAGAATTTGAGAGATTGAAGAGTGTGTTTGATTTTTCAAAAGGTGAGAAATAACACCCTTTGGGTGCTTTATGGCTATGGGGTCTAAGTAGGGGAAAATGGAAATGATAGAATTCATCATAATTAAAGACTAAAAATTGGACGCCCAGTTGTTATGGACAACCTTATGAATCATAATGTTACCCTATGACTCATGATGTCCATTCATAATCTAGACAATATCTATGAGGTACCAATATTTGTCTGACTACGATTCACACCCTACGACTCGTATTCAGACCTACGACTCATTAGGTTTAACCATAGTCATGGAAGAATCACTTGTGCACTACACTATTTACACTATGAATAAGCATGATATGACTCATAGTGAGTCTTGACAACTCATATAGTCTTAATCATGATCAGAATAGGAACCTATCCTAACATACTTATCAAGATTTGATTAAGGTCCTACAGACACCCTACGTCTCGTTGGGAGAGTCGTAGTCTAGGCAGTGAGCTCAAAGGTTAAGAATTTTTCAAGTACCAAAAATCTAGCATATTACACATATTTAATTTGGCGTATCACCGACCTATTCACGATGGAATCAATTAATTTGTCATAAGGTGATAATTCTGTACTTAAGTTTCTCAATTTTTTTGATGCTATTTAATATATTTTTGGCCATTAAACCCTATCTCTTATAAATTTTAGAATTTCTCAAGCTTTTAATCAACTTTTAATCATGGGATATAGTACTTGTAATTGGGAATTTAGATTTTCTTGGATGTCTTTAGATTCTTTGGCAGCTATGGATGAATAATTTGGTATGTTTTCTTCCTTTTTTACTATGAGTAGCTAAAGTCCTATACTTGGAGTTATGCATTATTGAGAGTTTATTGTGCATAGGTAGTGATTATTTACCTTTTTATTAGATTATATGTTATGATTTTAGCTATATCTCTATGCTCTAATTTATAGATTAAGGTTGCAAACTTAGTCTATGCTTGGATCTATTGTATTGTCTGAAAAAGGGGTATAAGAGTAATGAGATTTGTCTAACGAGAATTGAGTTACTCTTATTTAAGTGGTAATGCTAGTGATAAATTACCTGTGTAGAGGCTAATGGTTGTTCAGTGGTGTAAACATTTGGGTTTTCGAGGGAAACTCTTGCGAAATTTGGTCATGGATTGAAAAATCATTTTCAATATCTAAAATCATGCCTAATCATAATTAGAAATCAAATCTTAGGTGTATTTTCACTTATACATTCAATCATCCTCAAGATGGCATAACTTTTATAAACCAATCATTAACACTATTAACTTGTTACTATCAATCATTTAAATACAACCACCCCCCCTAAAAAAATTATTTTCATGATTAATTTTAATATTGCATTCAAATCTAGTGTAGCTTGTGACACTTGAGAGTGAAGTTAAACACTCTCATTCCTTGTGGATATAAACCCAAATCTAGTAGGGCAAGAAAATATATTTACAATGATTGCTATACTTTAATAGTATAATTTAAGCACTATCACTAGTAGATTATACACTTCTATTTCCTCCAAGTTTGTCGGGAGTCCATTTGATATTTCATGTTTATATTCTTAAGAAGTACCATGGTGTTAAAAACTATATTATTCATTAGGACTCCATATTGCTAGATATGATTCTCTCTTATGAGGAGGTACCATTAGCTATACTTGATTGGGATATTAGAGATGATAAACAATGGGATTAAGTCCATAAAAGTCCAATGGAAGCACCATCCTTTGGAGAAGGCCACTTGTGAAACTCAATCGGTTATGGTAGCAAGTACCCTCACCTGTTTGAGGATTTAGTTATTTTCTTTTATAAACTTTATCCTTCTTTTCCTTTGATTTTCATTTGGAGATAAATGATTGATAAATTGGTACTGTTCTAATGATCCTTTTTGTTGTTATAGTATTGCCTAGTAACCAAAAATTTGGGTTAACTTTCTTATTAGATAAAAATTTTGAAACTACAAGCTAGGCTAGCCTCAAATAAATTTCAAGTGTTGTGTGATATATGTAAATCTAGTCTTTCATAAAGTGGTGCTTCACGGATTTGAGGTGATATCATGTTAGCTAAGAGATTAGAGAGTTTATAGAGACTTTTAGGATGAAATTGGGATTATTAGAACTTTGGATATATTATTTGACGTGAAGTGGTTTGTTCATAAGGTTGAGATCTGAGTATTTTGTTGTAAAAATATCAAAACTGAAACCAAGCCCAAAATTTTTTTCCCACTCTCTATTGTAGCAAGCAATAGCTGTATATAGTGGTCCCACTATAGTGGGATTTATGTTGTTATATTGAAAGTCAATTTTGATTAGCACTGTGATAGCTGGAGCTTATCACTATAGCAAGAATCAAGCTTCTATAAAGGGTTAGATATAGTAAATTAGTAGTTTCAAAGCTAAAAGGTTATTTTTCCTTCAAAGATATTCAGTGATCGAAGTAGGGAAAAATTGGTGATTTTCTACGGTTTCCACTTGTGTTCTACCATTGAGGTAAGTTATTCCATCAATCTAACATGGTTTTGATCCATAAATTCTTAGAATCAGCATAGATTGGTTATGGTGGCAATAGTGGGTGAAATCCTACGTTAAAGTATTTGAAGTAATTTTGTTAATTATTGATTGGAATCACTTGTTAATGGCTTAGAAATGTTAAATTAAGTCTTCTAAACTAGAGTTAAACCTATTAATCTTAAAGTATGAAGATTTTGACTAGAATAAAGGGTAGAAAATCCTAGAATAATAGAATTATCCATGAACATGGACTTAAGGCTATGAGTTTAGGTTATAATTCTTAGAATTGATAAAAAATCGGGTGCATTATTTTCTATTTGTTAATTTTAGACTTAGATCAAGCCAAGGCTACAAGAAAGGGTACTGCACAAGTCATTTAAAGCATTGTAAGGCTTGTGTTGAGGTAGGCTAAATTAAAGTTAAAACTTAATTTTGTAGTGGGTGTGCATGTTAAACTGATTGATTGTTCATTTAGTTACAATACATGCGAATAAATGATAAGCTTGTTGAGTATTGAATACAAGTGGTAGAATTGAATAACTTATAAAGTGATTTATAGAAGGACCTTGTTGATATGCAAGTGTTGTTGATTTGAACTAACAATGATATTGTACTTTAAAATATTACTTAGTTATTTTGTGAGTTGATTTGTTAAATATTGTGATTGAATTAGTGGATTTGAGGTGGTATAAGGGGGGTAGCATAACATGTTTTATTTGATAAGGGTGGTAAGACACCCGTTGTCTAGTCTATTGGGTACATAGACTGAGCTCGTTACCATAATGTCATGGCTAGTGGGAAACCATAAGACCCATAACATGTCTGGAAAACAAGTATGAGAATTGATAACTTATAAAATAACTGATAGAAAGACCTTGTTGATATGCAAGTATTATTGATTTAAACTAACTATGTTATTTTACTTCCAAATGTTATTTTGTGAGTTGATTTGGTTAATGTTGATTGTCATTGAATTGGTGATTTGAGGTTGTATAAGGGTGTGGATGCTAAGATAAGGGCAGCATAATATTTGTTTTGGGATAAAGGTGGTAAGACACAAGTTATCTAGTGTATTTAGTATATGGATTGAGGTCATTTCTTGCATGTCATGGCTAGTGGGAAACCATTAGACACATAACATGTGTGGAATATATGTGTGATAATTGATAACTTATAAAGTAATTGATAGAAAGACCTTATTTATATGCAAGTATTATTGATTTGAACTAACTATATTATTGTACTTTCAAATGTTATTTTGTGAGTTGATTTGGTAAATGTTGATTGTGATTGAAATGGTGGATTTAAGGAAGTATAAGTGTTCGGATAGTGAGATAAGGGTAGCATTGATGTAGCCCAAAGCTACACCTCCAATTGAAGGATAAAGCGGTCACTGTCAAAATATAGTAACCCAATTAGGTTGGGGTCAATCCCATAGAGAATAAATCATAAATCCTTCTCTAGCTTGTTAAAATCACCAGGAAGTAAGGAAAAGTAAAGGGGGGATTTGTAGTAACTAGCAGAAAGTAACAGAAATCAAATGTATTTGGTTGTAAACAAACTAATACGAACACTACGATTGTGTTCCCCCTAGATTCTAACTTCGTAGATTTATCATACACTTTCGAACTATTCCAATACCTTGCATACGAAATGTGATAAGTTATGTACCATCAACTTCCTTATGGACTTATTGATAGATTTCACATTTTACCTTTTGAGTCTCAGGGTGTCACCTTACTAACCCTTATCCTAGATCTCAATTAACTATTACCTTTTGAGTCTCAAGTTATTAAATGAAAGATAGTCGTCTTAAGTAGATAGTGTAGGTAAGTTTATTTCAGTAATTAACTCCAAATTACTATTGCAATCTCCTTTTCCCAATCTCTATCTCCCCATCAGGCTCTTAGTGAATACAGGCAGGTTCCTAACATAAACCACTGCTAGGAAATTAGTTAAACTAAAGAAAACCACAATACATGCAAAAATATTTATCTAGAATGATTTGGCACTTCCTCTACTTTGTTGATTCGCCAGGGTTCCCACAACCCTAGCTAAAAATATTAGCCGCTCATAGTTGCAAGATAATTCATGGAATTCATAAACAAAATCATAGAATCAATCTCACAGTAATGAAGAAGAAAACCCAAAGTCTCAAATTGAAGAACAAACCAAGAACAATAAGATTCCAAGTTAAACTTTGAATCAAAAGATGTTTGGGAATAATGTAAACTTAACCCCGAGGGGCTTATCTAGGCGTTGACTGGCATAAACTAACTAAACAATGTTTAAAGGGTATTTATAGATTACATGAAAACCCTAGAAATTAAATCCTACATAAAAGAGGAAAACATGACTAAACCTACATAATAATGACTAATAACATCATAGGAGTATGTTTAGGTTACATGAAAACCCGAGGAAATAAATCCAAAATGATCTAGTAAAAATGCATTGGTATCTATCTACGGGGTGTAGTTGGTACCTACGGCCATAGGGGGGTAGGTGCCAGGCCCAAAATTTCATTCTCTGAACTTTAATTTCTAATACACATGGACCCGCCTACACCCCATAAGTGGTACATATGAGGCGTAGGTTCCAAGGTAAGTGGTCATTTTTTTAGCTTTTCATTAGATTTTCTCCCAATTAGCTTCCAACACCTACTTTTTTGCCAAATCACTCCAAAAGACATCAAATCTAACAAAATAGCCTTAGGTACATGCATATTCTCCAAGTTTAAGCATTGTAAGTTTCATAAAACCATGGCATATCAGGACCCTAAACTTAGAATATTGCATGTCCTCAAGCAACAAAACATAACAAAATAATATGAAGTATGCTTAACCAAGAGAAACCTTAGATACATATAGCAGTCAATTATCAAATTTAGCGCAAAAAACATTACCCTCTCCAAGGTCAATACTTTAAAGCCAACTGTGCATATCTATGAAGCACAATAATATGATACAAAGGCATCAAGCTATGGAATTACATTAGAACCAAACAACCATGCATATGTATAAGTGAAACACCCTGGGTTTTGATCATTAGAAAAAATTCTCATTTTTTAGATTCTGTACATCATATAACTTGGGCTATTTCTCATATGATGAGTATGACTAGGGTGTGTTTAGTTATATAGTAACTAGTATGGGTTGGATAGTTTCTGTACAAGGTATGGTTTGATAATACAAGTCATATGTTAGGGTACAAATAGTAAGGTGTCAATCGTATGTTGCCCCATGCTTAGTCTAGGTGATTCCATTCTTCCTAGGGCTTGATTTCATGGTACAAATTGTATGGTTGGGTATAGTTTAGCTTGGGAGGTCATATGCTGGACAATGTTGGGTTTAAGAAGAGGCCCAGAGTATGAGATAAGGGTACCCTAAGGTATGATTGGTATGGGGTGGTCATACGATCCTACGGGAATTTTAAGTCATTTAAGTTGAGGGTAATATAGATATTTCCCCTCTTAACCTCTTAAGGCCCCATGATTTATAACACTCTTGGGATATTATTTAACCTATTTACAATCATTCAAACTCTCTTAAAAGACCCTTAAATTATCTAAAGGTTATTGGGTCAAAGAAGGCTAAGGTTTCATTAATAGGATCAATTTAGGGCTTACAAAGGTGATTTCTCTTTGTCATCATCAAAATCTAAGGCATTTATGCTTCTCTCTTGTTAGTTCCAACTAAAGGTATGTTTCATGAATTATTTTCATGGCTTAATTGTGTTGTGGTTTTAGTTTTTCAAATATATATTGGGGTTGGTTATGGTTTTCCCATGTCTTTTCTTATGGTTTCATGTATGGTGGTTTGAATAATTGGTTGCATGGTAATTGTTAATTGGTACTTGGTTTTGACTTTAGAAATATTGTGCCCCTAACATGTTTGATAAAATGTCTATGAGAATGCTTTTACTATACTATTTGACTTTTAATGTTACTATTGCATGGTATAACTTGAAATGGAACCCTAATTGGTTTTGAATGTTTTAAATGGTCAAATAAAAAGGTCTTGGTGGTCATGGTTATGGTTTAATTAAATAGATTTGTGGGGTACAAGGGAATCCCTCAAGAAAATTTAATAATCATCACTTATGGGGCACATGGAATTCCCTCAAGTCAACTTAATAATGTAATCTATGGGTACATGGGAATCCCTTTTTCTTAAAAAGAATGGCTAAGGACATTAGTTGTAAGCTATAGTCGGTATGATGATACCATTACTTATAGCCTTGGATAATAATAAATATAATTGGTAGTTTGGTTGAGTGGTAATGGTTTTAATTGGGCAATAATGGCAGGGTGTGATAGCTAACCATGAAGGTAGGAGTCCAATGAACGAACGCTAGAAACTCATATTTGCCAACATTAGGATTGGTCATGGAGACCATATATGATACTTACGGTGTACATGGGAATCCCCTAAGTACACTTGTACATATGTATCATGGATAGCGAAGGGTACTCAGTAATCCCCTACTACTATGGTATCTCTGATTCTGTGTCTACACGTATCAGGACCATTCAGGGGGTTACACTAGACTCATATAGCCCATGGGTGGTTCTATAATAGTAAAGCTACACATATCCAAGTTAATGGTTTTAATGTCATGCTGAACTCGATTCCCTTTCCCAGCATGGTTATATATATATATGAATGGTTGTGAATAAAAATATTTGTTTACTTGGTCTTAAAGGTGGGCATTACTTTATCCTTATATAGAGTGCATGATTGCATTCACCTGCTAACCCATCTTTGGGCAGCTGTATCCCCATGCAATGTAGGAACCAATCATTTCCCTCCTCCTGCTCAGTGATCAGATTTGGGATTGGTTGTTGGATTGAAGTAGTGAGCTTCCATATTTCAAAAGGCTCTAGCAAATATCATGGATGTCTTTGCATACTCTGGTTATTTCATAGACATTGATTCTGGCTAAGAACGGGGGCATTTCCTGACCGGATATTATTTTACTTTCTATTAGAGGTATTGTAGGGCTATTATGGATTGGTATGGATGGTGTTGGCAGTGGTGTCAGCCTTGGTATTACGGCTGATACCAGTTGAATGTATTTATAATTGTTCTATCCTATTATGTTATGGACTAATACTTGGTTATTATTTTGGTTTTGGTATGGTTATTGGTTGAGCATTGGATTGTTGGACTTGATTGTGTTGGTCACGGTTATGGACCTATTATAGATCCTGAAGTTGTACAAAATGCTATCTTGTTATTTTTTTAGAATTCATCCGATTCAAGTATGTGTTTAGCGGTTGGATTGGGTATCTGGGGTAGTCCTCGGTCCTAGTTGGACTTGGGATTCCTATTATTACATGGCCTCAGTATAGGTCATGTCAAGTTTGTTTTAGAGCCTTAGGTTCATGGTCGATTGGGTGTCCACAAATCCATGTCAAGTAGAGTCTCTTTTAACTGTGTGTAGCTTGCCACACTCATAAGGGAGAGGCTACAAGGCATTTAGGAAATGTTTCTCTTATTTGGGTTCTATTTTCAAGCTTGGAGTTAGAGCCGTGGAGTTTTCTGAAATTTCTATTTGGTCGCTTTTCAGATCATGCCTTGATGATCTTAAGATCACGAAAACTCTTTTGTCTTAATTGGGGAGGATGTTAATGGGACATGATCTTCTCATGGGATCCATACTCGATCTAGGGGTTTGATCCCTGGTTTCTCTAGAGTTCCACTGGTTCCCTCTAGTCTTCCTCAGGCTCATGTGATGAATGATGAGTTTCGCCAGTCGGTTCATATGATTTGTCAGTTGGTAGCTTCTTAGGTTGAGCATGGTGTATCTGTTACTCTATTTTTTGAGGCCACAAGGGTTGGCCAGTTTATGAGTTTGAGTTCTTCAACTTTCACTAGTGTTAAGATGGAGCAGGATCCTCAGGGTTTTATGGAGGAGATGGAAATTATTTTTAAGATTATACATGCCATGAATGTTGAAGAGCTAAAGTTTGTAGCTTACCAGCTAAAGGATATAGTGTACTAATGGTATCAGAAATGGGATAGGGAAAGAGGTGATATTAAGGAGTCATCTTTACAGGGGACTTTCTCCAAAAAATATTTGGACTGCTTTTTTTCTCAGGAGTTGAGGGAAGCAAAGGCAGAGAAATTTATTAATTTAGAATAGGAAAAAATACCAGTCAAGGAGTATTATTTGAAGTTTCACCAGTTGTCTAAGTATGCTGTGGAATTAGTGTCTGATATAAGGGTTAGGATGATAAAGTTTGCTTTGGGACTGTCTTATGAGTTGATCCTTGAAAGCAAGACTGTATTGCTGTTGTTCATATACAATACGTAGAGGAGGAAAAGAGAAAGCAGGTTGAGGTAGGAGAAAGGCAGGGTAAGAAGTTTAGGTTCTCAGAGTAGGGTGGTCAATAGTCAAGTGGTAAGGATGATGGTAAGTGGCCATAGAAGAAGTAGGGAAGTTTTGGTTCTTTCTCTGCATCTAGTGTTCCTTACTTAAAAGAGTTGGGTGATAGGCATCAATAGGGTGGAGATAAATTTAGGGCACAGGGTTCCTAATCTCAGGCTAGTGGGGCTCTGTCAGCCTCATTATGTCCTCCTTATAGGTTCTGTTGGTGGTTGCATCAGAGTTTCTGTGATGAGGTAAGGGATAGGGGTTTCAAATATGGTTAGCCAGGTGATATGCTTAGAAACTGTTAGGTTGGTAAGGTTTCTTTAAGAATGAACAAGGTTTCAATTGCCTCCTCATATAATCTTGCACCAAAGAATGTTGCTTCTACATCTATTTCTGCTTCTGGTACCGACACAGGAAAAAATCAGTTATATGCTCTTGCATCCTGATAGGAGTTCGAGACATCACCTGATATCTTGATTGGTAGGTTGAACCTCTTTTCTTGTGACGTGTATTGTTTACTTAATCTGGGGTCCACTCTCTCTTATGTGATCCCATTTGTGGCTATGTATTTTGTTTTTGGTCCTGAGGTTATTTTAGACCTTTTTTCTGTTTCTACCCTGGTAACTAATTCTGTGGTTGCTAAAAGACTCTATAAGTGGTGTGTGGTATCGGTTGGTCTTAAGGAGACTTTGGTGGATTTATTTGAGTTAGATATGATGGATTTTGATATTATGGGGATGGATTGGTTATACATGTGTTATGCATCTTTAGATTGTTGGACTTGTAAGGTTGTCTTTAGGTTCCCTGGTGAGCCAGTTATTGAATGAGAGGGTGTTTCCCTAGATCCTAAGGGGAAGTTTATAACATATCTTAGAGCTTGGAGATTAATCTCCAAAGATTGTCTTTATCATTTAGTCTGAGTTAAAGATTCTAACTCTGAAGGTCCTTCTTTACATTTGGTTCTGGTGGGGATTGAGTTTCCTAAGGTCTTTTTGGATGATCTTCCTGGTGTTCCTCCAGATAGGGAGATTAGGTTTGCGATTGATTTGATTTTATTCATTCGTCTAATATCTATTCCTCCTTATAGAATGGCTCCGACTGAGTTGAGGGAATTCAAGGAGCAACTTAAGGATCTCTTGGATAAAGGTTTTATCCATCCTAGTGTGTCTCCATGGGGCACACCAGTGCTATTCATGTGTAAAAAGGATGGTTCCCTTCAATTATATATTGACTATCAACAGTTAAACAAGGTGACGGTTAGGAACACGTATCCATAGATAACTTGTTTAATCAGTTGCAAGGTGCCTAATTCTTTTGTTAGATAGATCTTTGGTTTGGGTATAATCAACTTAAGATTAGGGAGGTGTATGTCCCTAAGATAGCTTTTCGAACCCGGTATGGGAACTTTGTGTTCTTGGTTATGCCATTTGGTTTGACTAATACTTAGACAATATTCATGGATTTGATGAATAAGGTATTCTAGCAGTTTCTAGATCTGTTTGTCGTTGTGTTTATTAATGACATTTTAATGTACTCTAAGAGTGAGGTGGATCATGCCAATCACCTCCGTGTGGTGTTGTAGACCTTTAAAGAGCACTAGTTGTTTGCCAAACCCTCAAAATGTGAATTTTGGTTGAACGTTATCACTTTCTTGGGTCATTTATTTCTAGTGAGGGGATTATGGTGGGTCCACAAAAGGTTATGACAGTTAAGAAGGGACCTAGGCCCATGACTCCAATCAATATTCAGAGTTTCTTAGGTTTAGCTGGGTACAATAGGAGGTTTGTGGAAATATTTTCCACGATAGCTGACCCATTGACTAAGTTAACTCAAAAAAAGGTTAAGTTCTATTAGTTGGATGCTTATGAGGGTAGTTTTGACAAGCTGAAGGATAAACTAACTTCAGCTCTAGTTTTGACTTTTCTTGAAGACAGTGAGGGGTTTGTGGTTTATTATGATGCATCCCGGGTGGGACTTGGCTATGTTCTGACTCAGCGTGGTAAGGTGATTGCCTATGCTTATAGGCAATTAAAGGTGCATGAGAGAAACTATCCTACTCATGACTTGGAGTTGTTAGTCGTGGTGTTTGCATTGAATATCTGGCAGCACTATTTAATAGAGCACATATGGAGATCTTCTCGGATCATAAAAACTTACAGTATATATTTACTCTATATACTCAGATAGAATTAAATGTCAGGAAAAAGAGGTGGCTTGAGTTTCTCAAGTACTATGGCATGAGTCTTCACTACCATCCAGGTAAGGCTAATGTTGTTGTTGATGCTCTTAGCAGGTTGTCCATGAGGATTTTAGCTTATGTAGATAAGGAGAGGTGGGAGTTGGTGAAAGATATTGACCGTTCGGATAGTCTTGGAGTTCGCCTTTTGGTCTCTGAGAATAGTGGTGTACTAGTACAGGAAGTGGTTCGATCATCTCTTGGTGCAGAGATCAGGAAAATGCAAATGCTAAATCCTATCTTAATGAAAATTAAGGGTGATGTTGGTGGGAAAAAGGTGATGGTATTTGAGATCAGTGGTGATGGTACCTTCTAGTACCAAGGGAGATTATGTGCTTCTTATGTTGATGGTTTCTGAGAAAGGACATTGGCTGAGGCACATGAATTGCGCTATATTTTTCATCCCGATTCAATGAAAATATATCATGATCTCAAGGATATGTATTGGTGGAACGGCATGAAGAAGGATATGGCTAATATTGTGGCCAAGTGCTTTATGTGTCAGCAAGTGAAAGTTGAGCACATGAGGCCTGGGGGTTTGTACCAGGAAATTGAATTGCTGGAATGGAAATAAGAAGTGATCAACATGGATTTCATTACTGATCATCCTTGGTCTCAGAATCAATTTGATTTGGTATGGGTTATCATGGATAAGATGAATGATAACTCCCAAGCACACATGCAAGTGTACGGTCTACCAAGTAGTAAAGTGGCATTCAAGAAAGCTGAATATCGATCCCAGGTCTTGTGTTGACAACTCTCCAATTCTAGTTTAACAATTGAGATAAAGTAACAAAAAAGAGTGTTGAATAATTGTAAATTAAAAATAAAATAAACAATGCTTAAAATAAAAGTCTTGGAGAATCACTAGATTAAAGCCCAGGGTAAAAGCACTTCGAATAATCATACTATGTTATTGAACTTAATCCGTTAATTCGCTTATCTTGGTTGTTTATTCATAGGGTTAGTTGCATGATTACGGTCTCCCGACCTCTAACCATTTCCTAATTTGGAAATTACAACTACATCTTTGAGCAAGGATGTAATAATCCAATTAAGTGAATTAAAGCTATCATCCTATGGTTGAATCAAGTAAGGCATCTAAGTAGATCCCTGTCCTAGACACTAATTTGAATTCTTTATTTTATAAAAGAATACAAACCCTACTTTGTTTATTCCCACGTTCTATCTCCATATTCCCTCTCTCGAGTTCACAAAGTTGACAATGGGTGTATTCTAAGGGTGATCAAGCCTCAAAATAGTTAAAATAAGATTGAACACACAACCAAAAATGATAAGAAAATCAATGAACTAATACCAAAACCATAGTACTCATGTATTTGGCTTCAACCCCGAAAAGAGGGTGTTTATCCACGCATAGTCATAATCGTAATCACTAGTTTGTAATTAATGACCAAGGACATGAATGAACTAAATTAAAATGATTAAAAACTAATTTATGAAGTTTTATCAGCCTCCTTGATGCTCCAATACGTCCAAAGATGAATAACAATATGTACAAAGGTGTATTTATAGTAGACAACAAAGCCCAAGCCGTATAGGATTCAAAGTGCACTCTTTGGCCGTGTTTGAGGTAGGTTCGGAACATAATGCTTTCTTGAGTTTAATAAGGGTAGCGATGCACTAGCTGGTTAGGTCAAGTGGGGGCCGCGACGTGAGGCTAGCTTGAGTCAAATGGGGGTAGCGATGCGCCCCTATCGCGACACCTCTGTAGAATTTGCTTATTGAAAATTGGTTAAGTATTGGACGTTCCTCCCTTCATTCTTGTCTTTGTGGTGTCTTTACCATGGTTTTCCAACCTCTAATTCCTCTATATATCATCATAAATATCTCAAAAAATATCCTATACGAACACACCGCAGGAATTGGAGGTTCAAACAGCATAACATCCATCACAACGAATCAAAAATCAGAGCTTAGACAAGGTTGATCTTCATGATCTTCCACTTCATGTTTCGACTCTATACTTTACTTGGTTGAACTTTGTACACTACCAACAAGTGGTTCCACATATAATGAAACCATTAAAACCATTAAGAACACATTAAACACCATAGAATCCAACAAAAGAGACTAGACAAGCACCTAGCTCAAGCTAGTAACACTAGTTTCATCAATTGAATTCTAAGTGATCCAATTAAACCCAAACTTGTTTGGAATACACTTTGGCATATTTTAATCACACACTTTATCACTTAGATGCTTATCAATGAAACACCTTAAGAAATTATGTTATCCTTTAAACAAGGTAAAATAAGCTAGAATAATAACACTAGAGTGCATAAATATGCCCAACATCAATGACAAAGTCGGCTTACTTCTTGCTAGTGAGGAATAACTTTATGGTTGAGGATTACTCGAGGTTTTATCTTTATGAGATTGTAAATCTTCATGGGTACTTGATTCTATTATCTCTGATCGTAGTATGTATTTTTTATCTCACTTTTGGTGGTAATTTCAGAAAGGGTTGGGGACTAAGGTTAGTCTGAGTACTGCTTTTCACCCGAAGATGGATAGCCAAACAGAGACTACTATTCAAAAATTGGAGGATATGCTTCGTGAGTATGTGATTGATTATTGTAGTAGTTGGGTTGAGCATGTATCTCTTGTAGATTTTGCTTACCATAATAGCTACCATTCTTGCATTGGTATGGCCCATTTTAAGGAGTTGTATAGTAGGAGGTATAGATCTCCTATTGGGTAGTTTAAGCTTGGTAAGGCAGATATGTTTGACCCAAATTTGATTTATCAGGCTATGGAAAAGGTAAAGGTGATTCGGGATAGGCTTAAGGCTGTCCAAAGTCACCAAAAGTAATATGCAATATAGGGCGCAGGGACTTGGAGTTTGAAGTTGGGTATAGGGGGTTAATAAAGATGTCTCCCGTGAAGGGATTAATGCAGTTTAGGAAAAAACGAAAGCTCAGTCCCTAGTATATTGGTCCTTATATGGTTTTGAGAAGGGTTGGTAATGTGGCATATGAATTGGAGTTGTCTTCTAGTTTGAGCGTCATTCATTTGGTATTTCATGTCTCTATGTTGAGAAATTTTTTAGGTGATCCTTCATCACTTGACCCTTTGGAAGGATTGGGTATCTCAAATTCTCTATCTTATGATGAGATTCTAGTTGAGATCTTAGATCGGCAGGTTCATCAGTTGCAGAAGAAGGATGTAGCTTTGGTTAAGGTTCTTAGCTGAACCACAAGGTGGAAAGAGCTTCTTGAGAAGCGAAAGAGGACATGAAGTCCAAGTATCCATATTTTTTTCTGCTCCAGATATTTATGCTTAAGGTATGTGTTCTTGATCACATATTTATTTTCTAACTTAGTTGAAGGTTGGAATGGTTATTTTGGGTGTAAAAATCATGCTTGTACTTCCTTATCCATCATTCGAGGATGAATGATCCTAGTAGACAAGACTAAAACTCCCTGGGTGTTAACCCTTAGTAAAATTTCTCGAGTTTTGGCTTTTGGACATCATACGACTTGGGGCACTTCTCTTATGATAGGGTACAACTAGGTTGGGTTTGGTCGTATGGACTAGTGTGGGTTTGATGGCTTCTGTCCAAGGTATGGTTGGAACATACAAGTCATATATTAGGGTATGAATGGTAAGGTGTTAATCGTATGCTGCACCAAGTTTAGTCTAGGTGTTTCCATTCTGCCTAGGGTACAATTTCATGGTACTAATTGTATGGTTGGGTACGGTTTTGCTTGGGAAGTCATATGTTGGACATTTTTTGCATCCAAAGGGAGGCCTAAGGTACGAGATAAGGGTACCACTTGTATCATAGGGTACAATTGGTATGGTGTGGTCGTACCATCCTGTAGGAATTGTAAGCAGTTTAAGTTTAGGGTAATCTAGAAATTTTCCCTGATAACCTCTTAAGGCCCCATTACTTGTAACATTCTTGGGACATTATTTAGCCTATTTGCAATCACTCAAACTCTATTAAAACACTCTTAAATTCTCTCAAGGTTCTTGATTTAAGAAAGGCTAGGGTTTTATCAATAGTATCAATTTGGTGTTTACAAAGGTGATTTCTCTCTGTCATCTTCGTAATCTAAGGCATGTACACCTCCCCCATTGTTAGTTCCAACTAAAGGTAGGTTTCATGAATTTTTTTCATGGCATAATTGTGTTATGGTTTTGGATTTTCAAATATAGGTTGGGTTTTCTAGTTTTAATGGTTGGTTATGGTTTTCCAATGTCTTTTACTTATGGTTTTCATATTATAGTGGTGGTTTGAATAATTGGTTGCATGGGGATGGTTAATTTGTACTTGGTTTTGGTTTTGAAAATACTATTCCCCCAAACTTGTTTGATGAAATGCCTATGAGAATGTTTTTACTATATTGTTGGACTTTTAATGTAACTATTGCATGGTATAACTATGTAATGGAACCCTAATTGGCTTGGATGGTTTTAAATGGTCAAACGGTAAGGTCTTGGTGGTTATGATTATGGTTTAATTAAATGGCCTTGTGGGGTACAAGGAAATCCCCCAAGCAATGTTAATAATGATCACTTGTGGGGCATATGGGATTCCCCCAAGTCAACTTAACAATGTAATATACTGGTACATGGGAATCCCTTCTTCTTAAAAGGATGGCTAAGGACGTTACTTGAAAGCAATAGTCAGTATGATGATACTGCTACTTATATCCTTGGTTAATAATAAATGGACTTGGTGGTTTGGTTGAGTGGTAATGGATTTAATTGGGCAATAATGGCGGGT
This sequence comes from Capsicum annuum, assembly GCF_002878395.1. NCBI lineage: Eukaryota > Viridiplantae > Streptophyta > Magnoliopsida > Solanales > Solanaceae > Capsicum > Capsicum annuum. Next base: position 62,415,496 of record NC_061115.1, read on the forward strand.
GTGATAGCTAACCATGAAGGTGCGAATTCATTGGATGGACACTAGAAACTCATATTTGCTGAATAAGGATTGGTCATGGCGACCATATATGATACTTAAGGGGTATACGAGAATCCCCTAAGTACACTTGTACATATGTATCATAGAGAGAGAAGGGTACTTAGGAATCTTCTACTTCTATAGTATCTCCAGTTCGTGCAGTTACATTCATCGAGGATCGTTCAAGAGGTTACACTGGACCCATATAGCCCATGGGTGGTTTTTGGATGGTTAAGCTACACATACCCTGGTTAATGGTTTTAAAGGCATTCTAAACCCGATTCCCATTCCTAACATGGTTATATATATATATATATATATGTATGGTTGTGAATACATACGGTTGTTTGCTTTGTCTTAAAGGTGGTTATCACATACCCCCAGCATTTATCTGCTAACCCATCTTCAGGAGGCTGTATTACCACACAATGCAGGAATGGGCCATTCTACTCCTCTTGCTTAGTGACCGAATTTGGGATCGGCTGTTAGATTAAGTAGTGCGCTTCCATATTCTAGAAATCTCTCTTTCATACCATGGATATCTTTACATACTCTGTTTATTTAATAGACGTTAGTTTTGTCTATGTTTGGGGGCATATCCCGACTGGATATTATTTTACTTTTGGTTAGAGGCTTTGTGGGACTACTATGGGTTGGTATGGGTGGTGTCGGCAGTAATGTCAGCCTTGGCCTTGGTATTGGTATTACGGTTGATATCGGTTGACTATATTTATGATTGTTCCATCCTATTATGGTATGGAATTGTACTTGGTTATTGTTTTGGTTTTGTTGTGGTTATTAGTTGGGTATTGGATGGTCGAACTTGCTTGGATTGGTCCCCAGATTCTGGAGTTGTACAAAATGCTATCTTGTTATATGTTCAGAATTCATATGACTCAGGGTATGTGTTTGGCGATTGGGTTGGGTATCGGAGATGGTCCTCAGTCCTGGTTGGACTTGGGATGCCTATTATGACAAGGCCCCAATTCGGGTCGTGTCAACAGGTTACATTACCTAAACAAGTAAACAACTAGCAACACAACCCATGTATCCTCACATCAAAGAAGTCCCAATCACTTATATAAAATCATGCATGTTAATTGCAGGGAAGTATCAAGAGACACTCACACTCACAAAAGAAGTTCCAACAATGCACATAAAATACCATAGACTTGCACTAATTTTCTCTGCCTTAGTTTATAGACAGTCGGGTTATGATCACTACAGGACTTTACTCAGCTTGTAATGTATTCTTAGGGGATGGTATGGAACATATGGAAATTTTAGTGACCAAGCATCCTTGGAACTACACTTACATTGGGGGTCCACTACTCAACCAATTTCTTTTATTCCTCTCTTATTTCTCCCTTTTTATTCTTTTAGGTTGGGTGTGGTTTCTTTAATTCTTTCTTTTTATTTTTTATTTTTTTTTCGCTTTTTCTACCATACCCCTCCTTTCTTTCTTTTCTCTTATTTACACTTTTACATACCTACTTCACATTATGCACCTCTATGATCGCCACCCTCAACTTAGGTGATTTGCCTGAGTTGAGGTTCACAATGTCCAAGGAGGACCCGGGCCAAAATAGGTTCCTTGAAACACAAAATGGTAGCTGAAAGGTGATGGCTAAAAATAGTGACAAAGGGCTACTTATTAACTTTTGGATGGTCTTTTAGGAAAAAAGTAAACTAATTTCAAGAACGACCTATGATCCTTTCCTAACCTACAACCTAGGAAAGACTAACCACGCAAGTTCTTAATTCAACACACAAAGGGAACACAATATTATCTCTCATACATAGGTATCATTTTTCTTAAGAAACAACATAAAAAGACATGTCAACTGCCTTAGATACTCATTTTTCTCCTAATTAAACACAAAACATAATGAAACAAAACACTAAACACCTCAATATGTCGAATCTACTTGGAACAGGGCTATGGGAAAAAGAGGTACGACAATAAAACCCCAAGTGGACGTCAAGACCACAAGTAGTCCACCCTCAACTTAATACATACATTATCCCCAATGCTTTGAACCTCTATAAAACAAGAGAGTTAGAAACATACATGTGGCACCATAGGTGCTCAGATCCGACATCAATCACATGAACACCAATGAATGTACAAACAATAAAATTTTTGGGGTTGCCTCCTAAGCAACGCCTGTTTTAACATGGCATGGCATGGCTGTGTTGGTTACTCAGACTTTGTTAAGGTAAACTAAGAGTTGGCCTCCAATTTTCTCTCTCCACTTTGAACTTATGAATTTCACCCCTAATTGTTTTTCTAATTTTCCGTTATGCTCAAAGGGCAGTGATATAAAAATAAAGGACCCAAAAAATAGATAAGGCTTGTTATACTTCTTGTCCTTTATGTGAGGAAAGTAATTCTTTATTTCTTCCTCAGCAAAGTTGTAAACCCAGTAAAATTCTAAGCTTGACTCTGTCCTTTAAAGCCTATTAAGTGGTCCCAGACTTAGAAATTTTTAGCTAAGTATCAAGACTTAGAATCATTTTAGCCTTCCAAATTTGGAGGATTTTATTTTTGACCTTCCTGGCCCTAGTTAGTTTATTTTTAAATTAATTCATGATCAGGGTCACTTTTTGGTCATCTCAGGTGAGTTTTGGATTTTTGGGACTACCGTATGGGCGAGTTTGGATTCCCAAAATAGTGAAGGGTTGTGATAGACCCGAGTCGCAAGGGCCAGTCAACCCAAGTAAGGGGTTGCGCCGCGATGGCTACATGACCCGAGTAGGGGTCACATCGCGATGGCTACTTGACACAAGCAGGGGTCCCAATGCGAGGGTAGCCTTTTTCAGCATTAATTTAATATTGGTTATGGGGGAAAATGGGTTATTTTCTCTACCTTATTCAGCCTTAACACAAAATTAATCAGCCTACAAGGCAAATTCTCATTCTTTCTCTCAAACTCTCTCAAGAACAAGCATTAGAGTTTTCAATTCAAGATTCAAATCTCAAGAATTCTACCATTAATTTTCTCAAAAACAAGCATAAAGGTATGTGAAATGTTCATCCAAGGGACCTTTCATCCATGACATTCAAGAAACCTTTTTTAAAATCTTAAATCATGATTTCCATATTGTGGGTTGTTTGTATTTATTTTAATCTTGTTGGGTGATTTCCAAGATGATGTCTTTAATGAATTTCATGAATTTATGTTAGCATGTGGGTTGAAATCTTTGAAATTGAAGTGATTAATGTAGCCATGATGTATTGAGTTATTATTCATGCCCAAGTATAATGTGATGCCTCCCATGTGTGTGCCAAAAATGCCTAAGTTGAGTAATTGTGTAATTTGATCCAATGTTGATCTTAATTATGAACTCATGAAAGAACTACATGTCTAAAGAAATCCCATGTTAAATCTATGCCTTGAAGGTGTTTGTTGAAATGCCTATGTGAATTGTTAGTGTACTTATGACATGATAGCATGTATCCCTAGACATGCACAAGTTCAAGATTTACATGTGTTTGATGAAATTCCTTAGAAAGTGAATTATGGACATATGGCCATGTTGTGCCTTCAAGATTTATGTTACATTTTACTCTTTACTCTATCAAGTCCTGGGGGTATTTAATACCTGACAATTTAGCTGTATACCTAGAGCCAGTGTCAGTTATAGAATAGTCCCAGTCAGGTCATGATTAGTGGTACTTTTAGTCAGTTCTAGAATCTAGTAAAACTCAATAAACTCAATACAAATCCAGTCCAGTTCAGTCAAGCCTAGTATGAACTAGGAAATCAGTTCATTGTCTATTCAGTTAAGAGTAAGATTCAACACCGAGTGAACCCAAGGATGGGGACTAACCTTCCAATAGAGGGTGTGATTCTTATAAGGAATCCTTTCATTACAGAACTACGTAGCCAGTGTAGGTTAAGATATCAAACCTGCCTGTTGAGGGTTGATGAGATGTTTTAACCTATCAGTTGAGGGTTCTATCATTCTTATTAGAGTACCTGCCAGATAAGGGTATCTCTTCAGTTGTCTTTACCCGTGGCACGGTACTGGAACCCTTCTAACTGGGGTTACAGGTTGGAACCCAAAATCTATTCAAAAAAGGGGTGTGTCAGTTAGATGATTACCTCCCACAGTCTAACTTTCAGATTCAGTTTCAGATTAGAACTCAGTATAGTTCTACAGACTTCACGACTGTCAGATATAGTCATCCAGATAATCAGTAATATAGTATCAATAAATTCAGATATCAGTAAATTAGTATTCAGACTCAATATCTGGTATCATCATAATTTTAGTTATAGTCTACGTATTCATGCATGCACTCTCATTCAGTCATATCCATGTTATTCAGTTAGTATTGTTCATGCATCATGAATCTATGCATTTTAGCCTACCTCACTAAGTATACCAGTACTTTCAAAGTATTGATGCATGGTTTTTGCGATATGATATCGTATATCATAGGTTCATACGCACGATCCCCAGAGCATCCTCAGTTGTATAGCTTTTAAGTAGACAGCGTAGTGATGAGTTTTCATAATTTGAGGACATAATTATTTTTAGAATTTCAGTTATTTTCGCAGTCGGTCAAAGTTAATTGGGTACTGTCCCATTAACTCCATATTTTCGACAGTTTAGAGGCTTATCAGACTAGAGTGTTTTTTAGACAGTACTTTTCAACATGCAGTTTTCCATATACAGTATTGTTTTTATATTTGAACCCTATTATTTAGTGCTCACAGCAGGTACCATTCATGGGTTAGCTAGTGGTCCTTCAGGATTATTAGCGTCGTGTAGTGCCCAGGGTACAGACTCGGGGCATTACAAAACTCGATATCAAATCCTAAAGTTCAATAGAGTCCTAGAAAGTCTAGAAGTCGCATCTAGTAGAGTCTTGTGCATAGGTGTATACCATGCCACACTTATGGACAGGAGGCTATAAGATGTTTTAGGAACAGTTTCCCTTCTTTCAGTATTCATGTCGTACGAGTGAGCATGAGCTCCAGTTAAACTCTCTATCAAATCCAAATTTCTCTTCTATTTATAGATCATACCTCCCAAAAAAACTAAGGGAAGAGAAACGGGAGACCATCTAGAACCCCAGCCCATCCAACCAGATCCTCTGGCGAACATGTCTCCCATGCTGAGTTTAGAACAACTTTTAACACCCTAGCTCATGCTACAGCATCCCAGAATGAGCACCCAGCTGTTGTTCGGAACAACAAAGCGGCTTCCAGATTTGAGATTTCACCTGAATGAACCCTCCATTTTTCATCGGGTATAAGCCTGATGAGGACCTTTAGGAATTTATTGATCAGGTGTAAAAAGTTACTAATGTTATAGGGGTGATGGATAGTGAGAGTTCTGAGCTAGTTGTATATCAGTGTCAAGATATGGCTCACTCGTGGTTCAAACAGTGGAAAGCAGAAAGGGCCGCAGACACAGGGCCCATAGAATGGGAGGAGTTTGCCACTGCTTTTCTGGATAGGTTCTTCCCACAGGAGTTGAGGGAAGCAAAGGTTCTAGAATTTATCAATCTAAAGCAGGGCAGCATGATGATAAAAGAGTATTCTCTAAATTTTACTCAATTTTCCAGATATGCTCCTCACGTGGTAGTAGATAACAGGTCTAAGATGAGCAAGTTTGTGTCTGGGTGAAAGTTATTATGGTTAAGGAGTGTAGAACCGCGATGCTGATTAGTGAGATGGACTTGTCCAGACTGATGGTCCATGCTCAACAGATCGAAGAGCAAAAGAATAAGGAGAGAGAAGCAGAATAAGAGGTCTAGAACAGGTAGTTTCAAGTTTCCTCAGCCTAAGTCAGAGGGTGGGAATCATTCTCAGTTCCTCCCAAAATCTTCAGTTCCAGCCCCGCCCTCACCTAGTGCTCCAGTTTCAAAATTTAGAGATGGCAACAGAGATAGAGCATCGGTCCCTAAACCTCAGGGTAGTGTTAGCGGTACCCGAACGAATCCTCTCTGCCAGCAGTGTGGATGAAACCACTAGGGTCTCTGCAGAGTATAAAGTGATGTATGTTTTGGATGTGGTAAGACAGGCCACAGAGTCTGAGGTTGTCTCCAGTTAGGTTCCCAAGGTCTGCGTAATTGTCCTTCAGCTCTGTCCTGTCACCTGAATCAATAGGGTCCCTCATCTAGTGCTACCAGTGGGCAGTGCCTAAACAGACTCTATGCTCTTCAGTCCTAACAGGATCAAGAAAATTCTCCTGATATGGTTGATACGCCCAAATTACACCTCTCTTACGAGAAGGTAAGCGGTCATTATCAAATATATAACCCAACTAGGTTGGGGTCAAATCCCACTGGGAATATGGTGCTAATTAAGATGTACGCAGATTAGTTGACATTTAATAGTTTGTTTTCGTAAAATAAATAGGGGGATTTGATTCAGTTCACAAATTAATGATTTCAGTTTAACAAGATGAAATACGTGTAGTAGTATTCAAATTCAGAGAAATAGCAAGCTAGGGTTATGTCCACCTTGTAGTTTTCAATACTTTCTAACTATGGGCTTTACGAATTCATACATGCATCGTGCTTACAGAGAAACGTATTGTATTTAATAACATAATCCTAGTGTTTCTCAACCATCAAGGACCAATTCACTTTAGTTCTCTCGAATCAAAAGCATTTACCAAAAACAATACGAAATTTCCAATTAGTTAATCCTGTTAAAGCATTAACATATGAAATAGGGGTTGGAAATCCTATTTTCTTGTCACTACTCTCTTTTCTGAACATCAACCTTTCTTACGAACAAGTTGTGTTTTAAGGCATATCCTCTATGTTTGCAACCACGAGAATTCAAGATAAACGAAGAGAGTATGATGTAAACAAATCAATGCATAATGAATTCAAAACCCAAAGAGATATATTGTATGCTACAAGACTTCCATAACCCTAAATAATAAACTTATCTACTCATGGGTAAAACGGAAATCACAATAGAAATATTCATCATACCAAAATCTAGAAGACGATCTTGGCGGAGAAGATGAATAGCGCTTCTCCCTTGGTGTAAGCCACCTCTCTCCTCTCTCAAAATAATACAGAATAATAAATTATGAATAAAAATTCAGCATTAAGTCTTTTAATAATCTCTTTTCTCATAATTGCCTTCTATGTCCCTGAACTAATTATAAATGATAAATTAGTCTTGGACATAGTTTTTAGGTGCCACATTTGGTCCAGACTGCTACTCTCTTATGCCATATTCCATCAATATTCCATAGTCCCATTATATCTTCATCTACTTCATTAATACCTGAAATCATGCTAATCACATCGGTTAGCTCAATTACATAAAAGTAGAGTAAAAACATAAGAAACTAGGCACTTTGTTTTCTAAACTTAGCTAAAATATGGATAAGTTATGGTGCTTAAGTGTATAAATACATCCAAGATCTCCATCCCACACTTAAAGCTTTGTTTGTCCTCAAACAACATATCTATTTATGCATACTACACAAGCCTTAGCACCCACAAAGGAAGACAAGATGCTCAAATAGGCTCACACAACAATTATGAATAAGAAGTAGATTCAGGAATCATTACTAGAGACAACCTACCCTCAAGAATAGACTCATTAAGTTAGCAATTTCATGTGTACCGTTTAAGCAAAAAAATCATATAAATTACCCAATCTTCATTAACCATGTGCCCTCACAACAAGAAAGTTACCCATAATCACTCACAATCATGTAATTTCTAAATAAATGGGTACAAAAATCAAGTTGCGCTCACTCTCACAAAGAATTCTCAAATTACAATTGATGACCATATGCTTTCCCTTAGTGTAATACTCTACTAATATCAGAATGCTAAGATTAGGAACAAATAGGTCTTTTACTGGTTGTAATGTAGGCTAAAGGATGGGTAGGAACAATTTTGTCTAGAAATAGTGACTATCTTCCTTAAGCGCTTTAATTCACTACATTATGCAATTAAAACCAATCTCTAACAACAAATTTCCACTTCTGCTATCTTCACATATTTGCTTTTCACCCCAACTCGTTAAGCTCAATTAATAACACTATGGTGAGAGTATGCAATCATTTCAAATATATATTTTTTTGGCACCCATTTTATGTTACGCACTCCTATGATAGCCACCCTCAAGTTAAGTGATTTGTCTTAATTGAGGTGCACAATATCCAAGAAAGACCAGGGCCAAAACAGTTTCATTGTAACATGTTCAGAATAAAATTTGGAAATTTTTCAACAATTTTCACTACTCCCAGCCACATCAATTGCTCACGCCAATAACTAGTCTTTGGGGCATCAATTTCACCTTTTTCCTCTTATTGTCAAACTCCTAACTCACATTGATTTTACATTAAAGTGCTTAGGAGCTTTTGGATCAAATTATGGTCTATTAAAGAGCAGATTAGGCTTCATATAAGGCTAACAAAAGAACAAGATAAAGGCTCAACGGGGCTAGCTAAGATAATGTACAAAGGTAGGTCAAAAGAAGGTATGAACAATGGCTATCAAAGAAATGCCTAAATTATCTCCTAAACTCACAATCTTTATTTTGCTTTGCACACACACCAGGCAAGTTCTAGCATCAGTTGCAATAAGGAATACACAATAGTCTTACACACTCATGGCATATAGTTAACTCAATTAGGAGCATTATAGATTTTTAACCCAAAAATTACATGAATTCAAATAAAACCAACAATCACAACAAGAGTCACAACTAGAGCCTAGGTGTTTCAAACGTAATGATCCATCACATACTTATGTTATAATGTCATATGATCCATAAGAACAGTTACATGCAATTAAATGACTTATTTTCTCTTAAGACGGTCGTCATCCATCCATCATTGAGAAAAGCACCTAATTATGACTAAATAGAATAAACATCTAACAAGAAACAAAATAAACAAAGTAACTAATCCTATCATAGAAGAATGTTGAGGAAAAGGTACTATTTTCTTACAAAACAAGTAGCAAAGTAACCAGCCACCCCACACTTAGGCTAACCACTGTCCCCAGTGCAAATAACAAGATAAAGAACCTGGCTAGTAGTACTCCCCATCCCCAGGCCATTTTTTCTGTGTTTATTATATCATCCACGTCATCTACACAAAATGAAACTAACTATAATTAAGATGAGGGTGGTAAAGTCACCACCCCACACTTAATTTGTTAGTATCAACCAATTACATGTTATTGTCGGGTACTCAGTCTTCGCCGACATACACTTTGACATAGTGCATCAACATTAGTCACAATACAATTCACTCACTTTAATTCCCCCAATTCTATTTCAATAAAGCACTTTTTTAACAGAATCATGCTCTTCACTTTCAACCAGATCAAAATATACAAAACACCATCACTTTCACAACATTTCCATGGCAAGAATTTAATTCATAATCCTTAAGAAATCAATTAGCTATAACATAGAGTCACAATAACTAAGAATTAAGAAAGTAAAACTTACCTTAAAGATGGAAGATTAGTAAATGACAAAGAGAATGGTGGGAGCTCAATATTTTATGGACTAAGGGTGAAATAAGGATGAATTTGGGAATTTAGGGTGTGGATTCTATTAAAGGGTGAAATCCAGATCAGATCGACCTAATTAAAAGTCGGGTACTAAGCTAAATTAGGAAGGTTATGCGACGCACAAGGGAAGGCAAATGTGTAAGTGTGCACCGCATAAAGTATTGGACACATTAAGGTGTGTTGTGCATTGGGCATCACACAGGTGAGACAGTGGGCATGTGCGTTTAAGTATGCATTGCACATGTTATCGCACAAGGGTAAGTGTGCGTCGCACAAGGTATCACACAGATTAGGTTGTGCGCCGCATTGGTTATTGCATAAGTGAAACATTGATGGTGTGTGATTGGGTGTGCGACGCACAAGCCATCGTCAAAGTTAAGGTGTGCGACGCATAAGCTATAGTATACGTGAGGGTGATCTTAGGATATGTCTTAGGTGATGCCTTTTCCATGGACTATGTAATCTTGGGCACCACACACCCTGTAGTACACTTAAACTTGGATGCCATGCGCCCTATTCTTCATATAAAGCATTGAGAATGGTCCGTACCATGGAGGATTCACCCCCGCACCCCCATCGAGGTCAGTGGTGGTCTTCAGGATTAGTCCTATCAGCCCGATCCCTACGCTACCACCATAGACCTCATTGAAAGTCACAAAATAAAGTCGCACCGCAAAACTTTTTGGGTCGGATTAACCTAAATCGTGGCTCAACTCTAACACGAATCATACTTAAGCCTTACACATTTGACCACTCCAACTTACCTGTAATGTTCCCATCACTCCTAAACTTACCACCGTTGTCATGGCTCAATTCCAAACAAAATTTGGTACTAATCCCCTTCTTAGTACTTCATGCATCTACACTTAATCAAAAATAACAAAATGATTAGAAGGATAGGTTGCCTCCCACTAAGCATCGTAGTTTCGGTCGTGGCTCGACTCTTATTTTGCATTTTTGTTTAACATGATAAAATAAAAATAAAATCATGGGTTGACTCTCATGCAGTGCCTGACTTAATGTCACGACATGACTCAATTATCTTGACTACTCAAACTTCGTCAAGATACATCAATGATACTATTTGTACCTCATTTGCTGGATTAAGAAAATGCTTCATTCCTAGTCCAACCACTTTGAAGTCACTCACATCCTTGCTTGCGAGTTCAACTAAACCAGCTATGGTCTCCACAACATACCTATCCTTAACTAGTATATCTCGCTCATCTTCATAGCATACATCAACAATCGAGAAGACACTTATCTCCTTTTATTATTTCATAGACCGACATACTTCAAAACAAACTTTTTTCTCATTGAGCCTAAATTTTAGTTCATTCAGCTCCATGTCAACTAACTCTCTCCCAGTTTCTAAGAACGGCCTACCCAAAATTATGGCTATTTTAAAGTCCACTTTGTAATCAAGAATTATAAAGTCGACAGAAAATACAAAATCTACAACTTTTGCAAGTACATCATGTAGAATCCCAATCAACCTTTTTACTGATCTATCCGCTATTAGAAACCTCATATTGGTGGGCGTAGGATATCCCAATCCTAGTTTCTTGGAAACCTTCAATGGCATAAGATTTATACTTACCCCAACGTCATAAAGGGCCTTTTCAAACTTTAGCAATCCAATCGTACATTGAGTAGTAAATGCTCCCAGATTAGCTTTCTTCTAAACAATAGATCTTGTAGCAATAGCAGTACAATGATGAAGATTGTATACTATTTCATAGCTCATAGACCTTTTCTTCATCAATAGGTCTTTCATAAACTTAGCATATCTAGGCATCTGTTCCAGTACTTCAACTAAGGGCATATTCACTGTCAACTGCTTCAACATAGCCATGAATTTGCTAAACTTGCAATCATCTTCTTTCTTCTTTAATCATTGTGGAAATGGGGATGGTGGCCTTGGGATTTCAGTTGGAGTAACTTTTACCTCTTTTCTTATGCCTTGCTCCACATCACTAACATACTTTGGCTTAGGTGGTTGTTCCACTTCCGCACTCTTTTTTTTCAAACTTCCCAACTCTACAGGAACCACCGATGATTCATCAACTATCTCCCAATCCATTTCAACTTCATCAATATGAAAGGATGTTTCTAATACTGGACTAGACAATATCTTACCGCTCCTAGTGGTAATAGCCATTCATGATCCATCATTCCTTGGATTTTGAACTGTATCACTTGGTAGAGTCCCATTCTATCTTTGGTTAAATACTGCAGATAATTGGCTCATCTGCTACTCCAATGTTTTAATAGAAATTGAGTGTGAGTTTACTAGTTGACTCATGGAAGATATGTCACTCTTTATACACCCCAGAATTGGTCGCCTCAACTCCCTTTAATACTTTCTCCATCATGTCCTCCATGGAAATTTTTCCTGAACTGGTGGCAACGTTATCACAGCTTCCAAGAGGTATATATGTTCCACTCCTGTCAATTTTATTCTTTCAATCTCCTTGATGGTTCCAACCTTGGTTTCCCTGACCACCAGTCCAAAAAAACCCCCTGGTTATACAAATAGTTATCCTCTTCCTCAATGTTTGATTTAGCTCCCTTACCATGGGACCCCAAAATTTTTACCTTTTCTACACTCCCTGATAGCAATTGTTTTTAAGCAAATCCCTCTGGGTTTTTATGTGAGCCGTATCCTGATCACAATCCTCTTTTCTCCTACACTGCTCTACTAATACTACACTAGACCCAGTATTACTTGGACTATAGAATCTCTGGTATGCCAAGATCTACTTGTCTTAGTCATTCTTTCTAATATATCTGTAGCCTCAGTAAAGGTGAGCTCTATAAAAGCTCTCCTGCAGCATTATCCACTATTGGCTTTGTAAGTGAGTTCAAAGCTCTTTAGAATATTTGTATCAAGTATTCATTAGTCATCTTATGGTTTGGGCATTGATTTAACTTCTTTTTAAACATCGTCCAAGTCTCATACAAAGCTTCATTAGCCAATTGCCTAAAGTTGCTGATCTCATCCTTCAACTATAATATTCTAGAGGGCAGAAAGAACCTTTCTAGGAAAGCTCCTTTCAATTGCCTTCAGTTTGTTATAGAATCAGGAGTCAGCTCATTCAACCACATAGTTGCCTCTCCAGATAGAGAAAGTGGGAACAATCTTAAACGAATAGCATTTTTGCCCACTCCAGGATTATTAAATGACTTACAAATACTAATGAAATTCACCAAATATAGATTTGGATCATTACTAAGTAATCCACCAAAGAGTCATTTCAGATTCAGTAGTTGGATCATAGTGCTGGTGATGTTGAATTTCACCCCAAGAGCTAGTGGCAGTAGAATGATTGACCCTATAGATCCAGTTCCCTCTAAATTGTCCTCATCGTTGTCAATATTAAATTGTGCAGCTAGGCAGTTTAGTCTTCCTCTGAATGGATGATTTTGATTTATAGGTACAACTACCCTTGCTTCACACCTCCTATTAGTTGGGTCAATTAAATCATCATCTACCAAGTCCTCTTTATCTATATTAGGTACTCGACCTAGGTTATCTATATTCTGTTGATTTAATTGAGCATTAGCCAAAGCGGCTAATATTTTAGCTTCCTGTTGGTTAGGCATTCTTTCAATGAGATGAGGTTCAGGATTAAAGGGTAATAATGGTTCTCCTGAACTTCTGGTTTGTGGCATAAACAACAATGATCCTGTAATGAACAAAAACAACAAATAAATGTAAAATAAGGAAACTTGACTAACAGTCAATTAACACACATAAACTTAATCAACAATCGTATTCCCCGGCAACGGCGCCAAATTTGATATGCCCGAATTACACCTCTCTTATGAGAAGGTAAGCGGTTGATGTCAAATATATAACCAACTAGGTTGGGGTCAAATCCCACCAGGAATATGGTACTAATTAAGATATATACAGATTAGTTAACATTTAATCATTCGTTTTCGTAAAATAAATAGGGGGGATTTGATTCAGTTCACAAATTAATGTTTTAGTTTAACAAGATGAAATATATGTAGTAGTATTCAAATTCAGAGAAATAGCAAGCTAGGGTTATGTCCACCTTGTAGTTTTTAATACTTTTTAACTATGGGCTTTACGAATTCATACATGTATCGTGCTTATAGAGAAACATATTGGATTTAATAACGTAATCCTAGTGTTTCTCAACCATCAAGGACTAATTCACTTTAGTTATGTAGAATCAAAAGAGTTTACCAAAAACAATGCGAAATCTCCAAGTTGTTAATCCTGTTAAGGCTTTAACGTATGAAATAGGGGTTGGAAATCCTATTTTCTTGTCACTACTTTCTTTTTCGAACATCAACCTTTCTTTCAAATAAGTTTTGTTTTAAGGAATATCCTCAATGTTTTCAACCATGAGAATTCAAGATAAGCGAAGAGAGTAGGATGTAAAAAAATTAATTCATAATTAATTCAAAACCCAAAGTGATATATTGTATGCTACAAGGCTTCCATAGCCCTATCTAATAAACTTAGCTACTCATGGGTAAAACGGAAATCACAATAGAAATATTCATCATACCAAAATCTAGAAGACGATCTTGGTGGAAAAGTTGAATAGCATTTCTCCCTTAGTGTAAGCCATCTCTCTCCTCTCTCAAAATAATACAGAATAATGAATTATGAATAAAAATTCAGCATTAAGTCTTTTAATAATCTCTTCTGTCATAATTGCCTTCTAAGTCTCTGAAGTAATTATAAATGATAAATTAGTCTTGGACATAGTTTCTAGGCACCACATTTGGTCCAAACTGCTACTCTCTCTTGTGTCATATTCCATCTACATTCTAGATTCCATTATGTCTTCATCTACTTCATTAATACCTAAAATCATTCTAATCACATTGGTTAGCTCAATTACATTGAAGTAGAGTAAAAACATTAGAAACTAGGCACTTTGTTCTCTAAACTTAGCTAAAATATGGATAAGTTATGGTTCTTAGGCATATAAATACACCCAAGATCAGTGGTCACTGGTATGTTACAAGTTTATCATTTGCATATTTATGCTTTACTAGATCCAGGAGCTTCTTTGTCATTTGTTACTCCATATATAGCAGTTAATTTAGGAGTCAGTCCTATAATCCTAGCAGAGCCTTTCTCAGTCTCTACCCCAGTGGGTAAATCCATCATAGTCTGGTAAGTATACAGGAACTGTCCGATTATGGTATCTCAGAAAGTCACTTCAGCAGACTTAGTCGAATTAGAGATGACTGATTTTGATATCATTCTCGATATGGATTGGCTTCATTCTTGATATGCCTCAATCGAATGCAAAAATAGAATTGTCGAGTTTCAGTTTCTGAATAAACCCATCCTAGAGTGGAGAGGTAGTACTTCAGCACTTAGGGGTCAGCTTGTTTCTTACCTTTGGGCTAGAAAAATGATATTTAAGGGGTGTTTCTACTATCTTGTCCGAGTCCAGGAATCCAGATCAGAAACCCCTACTCTTGAATTAGTGTCAATAGCTTGCAAATTCCCAAAAGTGTTTCCCAAAGATCTTCCTGGAGTCCCTCCCAAAAGGGAAATTGATTTCAAAATCGATCTCCTTCCAGATAATCAGCCCATCTCTATTTCGCCATACCAAATGGCTCCAGCAGAACTTAGAGAATTAAAATATTAGCTAAAGGATTTCTTAGATAAGCGATTCATCAGACTCAGTGTCTCTTTGTGGGGCACACCAATTCTATTCATGCAGAAGAAAGATGGTTCCCTCAGAATTTGTATTAACTATCATTAGTTAAATAAAGTCACAGTCAAGAATAAGTATCCGTTTCCCAAAATTGATGACTTGTTTGATTAACTTCAGGGTGCCAGCTATTTCTCTAATATAGACCTCAGATCGGGCTATCATCAACTTAGAGCTAGGGAATGTGACATCCTAAAAATAGCCTTCAGAACTTGGTATGGTAACTTTGAATTCTTAGTCATGTCCTTTGGTCTTACCAATGCCCCAGCAGCTTTCATAGACTTGATGAACTGTGTGTTCAAGCAGTACTTGGACATGTTTGTCATAGTCTTCATAGATGATATTCTTGTTTACTCTCACAGTAAATATGATCATGTAGACCATCTCAGAATAGTATTGCAGACTCTCAGAAACCATCAGTTATTCACCAAATTTAGTAAGTACGAATTTTGGCTACGGTCAATAGCTTTCCCCGGCCATAGAATTTCTAGTGATGGCATTAGAGTTGATCCCCAAAATATCAAAGTAGTGAGAAACTGGTCCAAATCGATCTCTATATCAAATATCAAGAGTTTCTTGGGTTTGTCTGGCTATTACCGATGGTTTGTTAAGGGATTTTCATCTATTGCATCCCCTATGTATAGATTTACTCAGAAAAAGGTCAAATTCCAGTGGTCAGATTTTTATGAGAAGAGTTTTCAAGAGTTGAAGACTCGACTCACTACAGCTCCAGTTTTGACCCTACCAGATGGTTCTGATGGCTTTGTTATGTACTGTGATGTATCCAGAGTAGGTTTGGGTTTTGTACTCATGTAGAGAGGTAAGTTCATAGCCTATGCCTCCATATAGCTTAAACCCTATGATAAGAACTATCCTACCCACGATCTTGTGTTAGCAGCAATAGTTTTTGCCTTAAATATTTGGCGACATTACTTATATGGGTTGCACATTGATGTGTTCACAGACCATAAGATCCTGAAGTATATGTTCTCCTAAAAATATCTTAACCTTCGTTAGAGAAGGTGGTTAGAGTTGTTGAAAGATTACTACATGAGTGTATTATACCATCCGAGCAAGGCCAATGTAGTGGTTGATGCTCTCAGTAGGCTGTCTATGGGTAGTGTTGCTCATATTGAGGGCAGTGAGAAGAAGTTATCTCAGAAATTCCATTATCTTGCCCAACTAGGTGTCCACCAAGTCAAATCAGCAGAAAGTAGTGTGTGGGTTCAGAACAGTTCAAAATCATCTATAGTTTCCAAAGTAAAGAAAAAGCAAGATAGAGATCCCAGTTTAGCTAAGTTAAAAGATTCAGTTAAAGATCAGAAAGTAGAGGTTTTCTCCCAAGGGGGAGATGGTGTATTGCATTATCAGGGTCTTCTGTGTGTGCCGAGTGTAGATGACTTGAGGCAGCAATTTCTTGCAGAGGAGCATGGTGTTTGTTACTCTATTCATCTAGGGGCCATGAAGATATATTGCGATTTATGGGAAATCTATTAGTGAAGTGGGATGGAGAGAGACATTACCGAGTTTGTAGCTAGGTACTCTACATGTCAGCAGGTTAAGATTGAGCATCAAAAACCTAGTGGGTCCATGCAAGAGTTCAGCATTCCTACTTAGAAGTGGAAAGAAGTGAAGATGGACTTTGTGATGGATTTGCCTCGTACTCATCGTCAGCATGATTCAGTTTGGGTCATTGCAGACAGGATGAACAAATCAGCTCATTTTCTACCAGTCCATACCTCTTACTCAGTCAAGGATTATGCCAAACTCTATATCAGGGAGTTGGTCAGATTTCATGGTGTTTCATTGTCCATTGTATCATATAGAGGTACCCAGTTTACCTCTCATTTCTGGAAAGTGTTCCAAAAGGGTCTTGGTAGCCGAGTTCACCTCAATACCATTTTTTATCCTCAGATAGATGGTCAGGCAGAAAGTACCATCCAGACTTTAGAAGATATGTTGTGAGCATATACGATTTATTTTAAAGGTAGTTGGGATGACCACTTTCCTTTGATTAAGTTTGCATATAACAACAGCTATCATTCTGGCATTTAGATGGCTCCATTTGAGTTGCTTTATAGAAGAAGATGTAGATCTCCCATTGGTTGGTTTGAAGTGGGTGAGCCCACAGTGGTAGGGCCTGACCTGGTATTTGATGCCTTGGAAAATAATTTAGTTAATCAGAGAAAGGCTTAAGAAAATAGGTCATTTTCCCCACCTTATTCAACCTTAACATGAAATAAATCAGCCTATAGGGCAAAATCTCATTCTTTCTCTCAAACTCTCTCAAGAACAAGCATTAGGGTTTTCAATTCAAGATTCAAGTCTCAAGAATTCTACCATCAATATTCTCAAAAACAAGCATAAAGGTATGTAAAGTTTTCATCTAAGGGCCCTTTGACCCTTGGAGTTCAAGAAACTCTTTTTAAAATCTTAAATCATGATTTCCATGTTGTAGGTTGTTTGTATTCATGTTAATCTTTTGGGTGATTTCCAAGATGATGTCTTTAATGAATTTTATGAATTTATGTTAGCATGTGGGTTGAAATCTTTGAAATTAAAGTGATTAATGTAGCCATGATGTATTGTATTTTTATTCATGCCTAAGTATAATGTGATGCCTCCCATGTGTTTGCCAAAAATTCCTAAGTGAAGTAATTGTGAAATTTGATCCATTGTTGATCTTAATTATGAAATCATGAAAGAACTACATGTCTAAAGGACTCCCATGTTAAAGCTACGCCTTGAAGGTGTTTGTTGAAATGCCTATGTGAATTGTTAGTGTACTTATGACATGATAGCATACATCCCTATACATGTACAAGTTCAATATTTACAAGCGTTTGATTAAATGCCTTAAAAAGTGAATGATGAACATGTGACCATTGTCGTGCCTTCAAGATTTATGTTACACTTTACTCTTTATGCTATCGAGTCCTTGGGGTATTTAGTACCCAATACCTAGAGTCAGTGTCAGTTACAAAATAGTCTCAGTCAGGTCACGATCAGTGGTACTTTTAGTCAGTTCCAGAATCCCAAAAAACTCCTTAAACTCAGTACTAATCTAGTCCAGTTCAGTAACAGTTTGGTTAAGCCTAGTATGAACTAGGAAATCAGTTCATTGTCTATTCAGTTGGAAGTAAGATTCAGCACCGAGTGAACCCAAGAATGGGGACTCACCTGCCAGTAGAGGGTGTGATTCTTAGAAGAAATCCTTGTGTTCCAGAACTATGTAGCCAGCGTAGGTTGAGATATCAAACTTGTCAGTCAAGGGTTGATAAGGTGTTTTATTCTATTAGTTAAGGGTTCCACCATTCTCATTAGAGTAACTGCCAGATGAGAGTATCTTTTCAGTTGTCTTTACCCGTGGTATGGTACTCACACCCTTCCAACTGGGGTTACAGGTTGGACCCCAAAATCTATTCAAAAAAGGGGTATGCCGGTTAGATGATTACCTCCCACAGTCTCAGTTTTAGATTCAGTCTCAGATTAGAACTCAGTATAGTTCTACAAACTTTAGGACTGTCAGATATGGTCATCTAGATAATTAGTAATATAGTATCAGTAAATTCATATATTAGTAAATTAGTATTTAGACTCAGTACCAGGTATCATCACAATTTCAATTACAATTTATGTATTCATGCATGCACTCCCATTCATTCATATCCATGTTATTCAGTTAGTATTTTTCATGCATTAAGAACCTATACATTTTAGCCTACCTCACTGAGCATACCAGTATATTCAAAGTACTGACGTATGCTTTTTCCCTATGATATCTTAAATTATAGGTTCAGACGCACGGGCCCTAGAGCTCCTCGGTAGTATAGCTTCTCAGTAGATAACATAGTGGTGAGTCCTCATAATTTAAGGATATGATTATTTTTAGCATTTCAATTATTTTAGCAGTCAGTTGGAGTTAGTTGGGGACTTCTCCCATCAACTATATATTTCAAATAGTTTAGAGGCTTATCAGACTAGAGTGTTTTTCAGACAGTAGTTTTCCAACATGTAGTTTTCCATAGACAGTATTGTTTTCAGATTTAAACCTTATGGTAATTTCTACATTTACTTTCTTATTTTATTATTACAGCATCTCTATTATCCAGTGCTCATAGAAGGTACCAGTCATGGGTTAGCTAGTTGTCCTTCGGGATTGTTAGCGTCATGTAGCATCCGAGGTACAGACTCCGGGCATTACATAAGTCAAGAATATAGACATATGTCTTCTCTTTCTTACAGTTTTCTTTGAGTTTAGATGGCTCGATCCAAATGTTACTATCCAAACGTAATGCAAAAAAATGCTTCAAATGAGGTCCAATATTCCCCAACTCAGGAACTACAGCCTTATTTACATCCCCACATAACTCTAGTATGCTCTCCTTTATAGTGACACTATCCATAAGAGTGTGAGTAATTGTTGACTCCTTCAATTTTAGCTCCTCAAGTTGGCTTTTCAAAAAAATTTTAGTTTTACACTATCCATAACTAAATTGTTAGGCATTACACGCAGCAAATTTTGTATTCAAATCTACTTGTAAGTTGTGAATATCCAAGCTAAACCTATCAACCTTTTGAATAAACTTGTTATATTTTTTTACAAGGTGTGTCCATGTTTCTGCCAGGCACTATTGTCACAAACTATATCTACCACACTCCTGCGATAGCGCGCAATATAAAAAGTATAAGGATCAATAATAAACAAGTTTTCATCACTCCATACTTTCTCTGCCCAAGTTGTCAAATCAAGAAGAGTAGGCATACACTAGCGTATGCCCAAGAAAGAATAGAAAAGAAAAACTTGATAATTTCAACATCTCCAATTAGTCAATCTACAACTGTATTCCCCATCAATGTCCCCAAAATTTAATATAGCCCAAAGCTACACCTCTAATTAAAAGATAAAATAGTCATTTTTAAAAATTAATAACCCAAATAGGTTGGGGTCGATCTCATAGAGAATACATCAAAAATCCTTCTCAAACTTATTGAAATCATCAGGCAGTGCAGAAAAGTAAAAGGAGGGATTTATAGTAACTAATAGGAAGTAAAAAGAATTGGATTCTTTTGGTTGTAAACAAACCAAGACGAACACTAGGCTTGTGTTCCCCCTGGCTTCTAATTCCATAGATTTATGATGCACTGTTGAACTATTCTAATACCTTGCATGAAGAATTTGATAAGTTATGTACCATCAACTATCTTGTGGACTCATTGATAGATTTTGCCTTATACTTTTTTATTCTCAAGGTATCGCCTTACTAACCCTTATGTTGAATCCTAATTAACTATTACCTTTTGAGTCTCAAGTAATTAGTTTAAAGATAATCATCTTAAGTAGACAATGCAGGTAAGCTTATTTCAGAAATTAAATCCAAATTATAGTTGTGATCCCTTTTTCCCAATCTCTACCTCCCGATCAGGGTCGTAGTGAATACCGGAAGGTTCCTAACTTTAGCCATCACTAAGAAATTGATTAAATAGAAGAAATACATAATATTTGGAAGAATCTTTATCTAGAATAACTTGGCACTTCCTCTACTTTGTTAATCCTCCAGGGTTCCCACAAACCTATCTATGAGAATTAGTCGCTCATAGTTACGAGACAATTCTTGGAATTTATAGAAAAAATCATAGAATCAATCTTACAATAATGAAAGAAGAAAACCCAAAGTCTCAAATTGAAGAACAAACCAAATACAAACCAACAAAAATAAGATCCCAAGATCCTAAGTCAATATTATAATCAAAAGATGTTTGTGAATGATGTAAACTTAACCTCAAAGGGCCTATCTAGGATCCTACTGGCATAAACTAACTAAATAATATCTAAAGGTTATTTAGAGATTACGTGGAAACCCTATAAATCAAATCCCAAATAAAAGAGGAAAACTTGACGAAACATACATAAGAATGACTAAAAACATCACAGGAGTATGTTTAGGTTACATTAAAACCCTAGGAAATAAACCAAAATAATTTAGGAAAAATGCATCCGCGGCCACCTACAGGGCATAGGTGGTACCTACGAGCTGTAGAGGGTAGGTGCCAGTCCCAAAATTTCATTCTCTGAACTTCAATTTCTAATATATACTATGCCCCTTAAGTTATACCTATGGGGTGTAGCTGCCAAGGTAAGTGATCATTTTTAAGCTTTTCATTACGTTTTCTCCCAGTTAGCTTTCAACACCCAATATCCTATAAAATCATTCTAAAAACACATCAAATCCAAAAAAAATAACCTTAAGTACATGCATATTCTCCAAGTTAAGCATCGTAGGTTTCATGAAACCATGGCACATCAAGCATAACATTTGTTTTGGGATAAGGGTGGTAAGAAACCAGTTGTCTAGTATATTCGGTAAATGGACTAAGCTCGTTCTCAGGATGTTATAGATAGTGGGAAACCATAAGACACATAACATCTATGTGCACCATGATTTTAGAATATTTGACGGTTCCATGGGTGATCTAGGTTATATTTTGTTGTACATATAATGGATTCCTTGTGTGGACCATTAGTTATTGATATTTTTGGGTTCCTTAAGTGAGCCTGTGCTATTGTCTTATATTACATATTGCCCTAAAAATAAGGTATTACTTGAGGTTGAAAGATAATAAGGTACTTATGAAGTAAAAGGTAAAGTAATTTGATTAACGAGTTCTTCTTGTGTATTGACATGTGATTCAGTATTAATATGCCTAGCTATTAACTTGTTTACTTTTTGGGCTTGGTTGATGTTGGTAAAAGTATTGCGATGGGAAAACTGACTTGAATAAATAAAATTAAAGTCACATGTTTGCTACTAATTTACAAATTTTTAAAATAAGTTGTCACGACCCTAGACTACCCCTATTCGTAACACGGTGCTTAAGGCCACAAGTGACCCCAAGCTAATCCATGATCTGGTATCTGCTGTGAGCACCGAATAAAATAATAATAAAGCACCATATTTGGAAGATAAACTAATAGAAATACTATTAAGATTTAATGCGAAAACAATAACCAACGTGTCTGAAATTGCTAGTAATATAGAAAACAAGTCTGAACATCTAAAAGCCTCTAAAGCATAAGAAGTCGATGGGACAAATCCCCAACTAACTCTGACTATCCGAAATAAAGGAAATACTAAAATAACTGTAAGTAACTTGTCCTCGATGGTTTAGGACTCACCACTACTACTGTTGAGTGATACTGAACTAACTAGCGGTTATCGAGGAACTAAGCGTCTGAGCCTATGTTATAAGACAACGTAGTTCAAAAAAGAGTATGTAGTTAGTACTTTGAAAGTAATGGTACATGAGATAGGGACTAATTGAAATACATATGGATACTGAAAATGAATGCATGAACATGTAAAACAAATGTAAGGTCAAGTAAAGCATGTACTGAAATAATTCGTACAACTGACTGACTGAATAGATGATAAACTAGATACTTGGTCATGTAAACCTGAGCTGATATAATCTGAATACTGAAATGAAAATATGGGAGCTATTAACTAATCGACATGCCCCAATTTGAGCCAGTTGGGGTCCAATTTGTATCCCCAGTTGGAAGGGTACTGGTACCTCGCTAGAGGTACCAACGCATGGCTAACAATTTGGATCCAACAAAGCTTAAGTTCAAAAAACTGGGGTATTAGTCCTAAATTGGAGGGTGGGCCCTAAGAGAATGTTAATCCTAAAGTGGTAGGAAACATCTCATAACCTACACTGGCTATGCAGTTCTTAAACTTAGGGATTTCTAAGAAAGGTCTTAGTCCTCTACTGGCGAGGGAGCCTTCATCCCTAGGTTTGCTCGATGCTAAGTCCTACTCCCAACTAAAATACACTAAAGCGTAAGCTGGTACATGTACTGATAACAAATATGCTTAAGTCATAGTATTTTGAAAATAACGGTGCATGCAAAATCTAAAGAAATCATGAACATGTAAACTGATGTATTTAGAATAATGTAATACTTATAGTGTCGATTATGAGAATGTTATAAACTTCATGGGATAAACTTGATATGATTAACTTAAGATCTTGAAAACTTTAACATGCAAGATCAACTAGGTATCAGATGTACGTAACCCACTAGCATGGAAAATAATATAATTAAATATAATGATTTCATTATAATGACATGGTAGGAAATTTCATGACTTAAACTCAAGAATCCAACAATTTAATCAATGTATCAAATATTCATTATTAGAGTATGAAAGAATACTTGAAATTATTAGGGAACATTATTTCATCGTAGAATTCAAGAATTACATGGAGGAATCATGGAATTTATAATTTTCATGGAACCCTTAAAATAAAAATAGAATTAAACTTGAGGATTGAGAAATCTTAAAAACATGGATATATCATTCATAACTTGATCATATGCTTTAAATTCGAAATATCATGTGACTCTAAAATCATGAATAATAGATAAAATTGGATAGAACCCTAGTTTACGGAATTCATAAAATTTACGAATAAAATCATAATTTGGGCATGAGGATGGAAGGAGATCCTCATTGAATACCCACATACCTGAGTTGCTTGTATTCTTGACGAAAACTTGGAATTTAAACCTTGAATGGGTGAATTCTTAGAAGAAGCTTGTAATTTTATGTTCTTAGGAATGAGAAAGAATTGAGTATTATTAACTGATGATGAATGGGAAAATAATACTCCTCCTGGGTGTTAAATTGAGAATTGGGTGTTTAGAGAGAGGAGAAAAAAACCAAAATGCCCCTCACCCATTTAAAGAAAATTGCAAGATTACACAGCTTCCATGGCACGGAGGCTATCATGGAGACTAACCTCCAAGACACACTGTGTATCACGGAGACTACACTGTGTGACATGCTATGTATCGAGGAGTGCCAGTTTTCAGGGCACTATCACGGAGGCATTCTGCCTTTGTGGTCCAAAAACACCCCAAACCTCTTTAGAAAATTTTGAAACTCTACCCAATGACCTTTATAGCATCCCTAAACATATTTCAACTTATAAATCAATGCCTTGAACTCGAAAAGGTGAAAAATAAAATGTTAAAAATCTTAAAGTGTTAAAATGGCCATGTTACTTTTACTTAGTGTAAATTAAATGTCTTGGGACTTCTAACATATGACGAATAGCTTAGAACTAGTCTAGGATCTTAGGAGGTATTAAAATATCTCCCTGTAGGGATCATTCATCCCAGAATAAAATTTTCTGAGTGAGATACTCATAAGACTGAGATCATGCACTGAAAACTTATGAGCTGAATTATGATTAAGTAACTGAATCTGAAATATGACACATGGATTGAAATGAATTTATGAATGCATGCTATGACATGAGGATGGTTGGATAGCTGAGATAGAAAATGACATAATCAATTTAAGGAAAACCATTACCTCGAGTTGAATCTGAATTCGTAGAGAAAAGATGACGATACTTGATTCGCATAACTGCTTCTACTTCCCAAATAGCTCCCTTAAAGGACTGATTTCTCCATAAAACCTTAACTAAAGGAACTTTTTTGTTCCTCAACCTACGGATCTGACGGTTAAAGATCTCAACTGGACTTATTTGAAGGAAAGGCTATCTTGCACATACACACTTTCTAAAGAAATGACAAAAGTTGGGTCACCAATGCATTTACACACTTTCTAAAGAAATGACAAAAGTTGGGTCACCAATGCATTTCTTTTGCAAAGAGACATGAAACACAAGATACAATGATGACAAATCTATAGGCAACTCTAATTCATAAGCTACCTTCCTAAAATGGCTCAAAATCCTATATGGGACAACATAGCGGGGACTAAGCTTCTATTTCTTATGAATCTCTTCACCCCTTTCATGGGTGAAATTTTCAAATAAACCAAGTCACCAGCATCAAACTCAGTATCCCTTTTTTTCACATCTATATAAGATTTCTAGTGACTTTGGGCTATCTCAGCCTTTCTCGGATTAACTAAACCATCTCTATCTCCTCATACACTGAATCTGGCCCTATCAAAGTAGTTTTACCTACTTCAAACCAACCAATAGGAGATCTACACCTCCTTCCATAGAGAGCCTCAAATATATCCATTTGAATACGATAGTGATAGCTGTTGTTGTAGGCAAACTCAATCAAAGGAAAATGGTCATACTAACTACCCTTGAAGTCGATAACAAAAGCCCTCAACATATCCTCTGAGGTCTGAATGGTTCTCTCTGCCTGACCATCTTTCTGAGGATGAAAAGTTGTACTGGGATGGACTTGGTAACAAGACCCTTCTGAAAAGCCTTCCAAAAGTGAGAGGTAAATTGGGTACCTCTATCTGAAATAATGGTCAATGAAACCCGATATAGCTTTACCAACTCCCTGAGATACAACAACAATAACAACAACAACATACCCAGTACATTCCCACATAGTGGGGTCTAGTGAGGGTAAAATATATGCAGTCTATACCACTACCCCTGACAAGGGTAGAGAGGTTATTTCTGATAGACCCCCAGTTTAGGACCAAGGACTGTAGACCAACAGGCAAGCAAAATAAGAAAATAACATAGCACCATCATCCACAAAAATAAAGTATAATTAATGAAAAGGCAAGAATTATGTTAAAGTAACAAAGAATCAACATTCACAAACAAGACGTATAGTTAACCCACCAAGGAACCTCAGCCCCCAAACCTAGAGCTACCAACTAAGCTACCCTTAACCCTCCTATCTACAGACTATGACTCGACCCCACTCCTTAGCCCTCTAGCTTAATACTCTTCTTCCAAACCTTCCTATCGAGGGTCATGTCCTCAGTAAGCTATAACTGTTCTATTTCATGTCTAATCATTCCTCTTTAATACAACTTAGGTCTACCCCTAACCCTCTTAAAACCCTCCAAGGCAAACCTCTCATACCCATGAACTGGGGCATCCGTGCCCCTTCTCATGACATGGACAAACCATCTCAACCTCACTTTCCGCAACTTATCCTCTACCGAGACCACTCCCACCTTCTCCCGAATAGTCTTATTTCTGACCTTGTCAGCCCTCGTAAATCCACGCATCCAATGCAACATTCTTATTTCTGCCACCTTCAACCTTTGGACATGAGAACTCTTCACCGGCCAGCACTCAGCCCCATATAACATGGCTGGCCGGACCGCAGCTCTATAAAATTTACCTTTAAGATTAAGAGGCACCTTCTTATTGCATAAAATTCCTGAGGTAAGCCTCTATTTCATCCAACCTGCCCTAATATGGTGGGAGACATCCTCATCAACCTCATCATTCCTCGGTATCATATACCCAAGATACCTAAAACTATCTCTCTTACAAATAGCCTGTGACTCCAACTTCACCACTACCTCATCTTTTTACCTCGCATCACTAAACTTGCACTCCAAGTACTCTATTTTGGTCCTACTCAACCTTAATCCTTTAGATTCCAGGGTCTGTCTCCAAACCTCCAGCTTATTATTAACACCTCGGCACAACTCATCAATCAAAACTACATCATCTGCAAAGAGCATACACCAGGGAACCTCCCCTTGTATGTCACACATTAACACATCTATCACTAAGGCGAATAAAAATGGACTAAGAGTCGAACCCTGATGCAGCCCTATCAAGACAGAAAAATGCTCAGAGTCCCTTCCCACTGTCCTTACCCTGGTCTTCGCCCCCTCATACATGTCCTTAATTGATCGAATATATGCCACAGGGATCCCTCTCACCTCCAAGCATCTCCACATAACCTCTCTAGCGACTTTGTCATAAGCCTTTTTTAAGTCTTTTTTAAGTCTCTCTATTATTCTACCAGCCTCCTCACTAGGTGAATTTCCTCAGTCATTGAGCGACCAGGAATAAATCCAAATTGATTCTCCAAAATAGGCACTATCTTTTTCAACCTCTGTTCCACCACTATCTTCTAAATCTTCATTATGTGACTGAATAACTTAATATAGCAGTAGTTGTTGCAACTCTGAATGTCACTTTTGTTCTTATATAAAAGAATCATCATGCTCTATCTCCATGCCTCAGGCATCTTAGTGGTCTTGAAAATATTATTAAATAAGTAGGTAAGCCACCTCAATCCAGCACCACTAGCAAACTTCCAAAAATCCACCAGAATCTCATCCGGCCCCATCGACCTACCTCATCGCATCTTGCGAATTTCCTCTACCTTAAAAAAACTATAATAGCCAAATTCATAAGATTTCTTAGTGTTCTCCAACTCCCCTAACATAATACCTCTTTCCTCCTCATCATTCAAGAGCTTATAAAAATACAACTACCATCTTTTCATGATAAAAACGTCCTCCACCAAAACTTTTCCATCCTCCCCCTTAATGCACTTCACCTGGTCCAGATCCCTATCCTTACGCTCTCTAGTTTTGGTGAGCCTATATAACCTTTTTTCCCCACCTCGCTCTACTAGACCCGAATACACTCTCTCAAAAGCTGTTGTCTTAGTAGTCGTAACTGCTAACTTAGCCTCTTTCTTAGCTAACTTATACTCTGCCTTGCTCACTTGTTTCTCCTCTTCTTCCTTACTCTCAACCAACTTAATTTACGCCGCCTTCTTTACCTCCACCTTCCACTTAACTTCTTCATTCCACCACCAATCCTCCCTATACTGACTAGACCAACCCTTCATGACACCCAAAACCTCTCTAGCAGTCTCCTTAATGCAACCCACAGCCCTATCCCACAAGCTATCTATGTCTCCCCGACACTCCGATGCCCCCATCCCTTTTAACTTCACCTCTATCTCTAAAGCACTGGCCGGAGTCAGGCCACCCCACCTAACTCTAAGTCGACCCTCCCCACCCCTTCTCTTCTTATCTATCTTTATAACTAAATCCATCACTAGGAGTCTATGTTGAGTCGCAAGATTCTTATTCGGAATAATCTAATTATCCTTACACAAGGCTCTATCACCCTTCCTAAGCAATAAAAGTCAATCTGGGTCTCGGCAAACTTAATGCGAAAAGTAACCAAATGCTCTTCTTTATTTGGAAAACTGGAGTTCACTACCACCAACCCAAAGGCCCTCGCAAAATCCAATAGAGCAGTACCCTCATCATTTCTATCCCCAAAACCAAAGCCACCATGCACATCACTGTAACCAATCGATAAATGCCCGATGTGCCCCTTGAAGTCCCCTTCTATGAGAAGCTTCTCCGAACTAGGCACGCCTCGGATCACCTCGTCAAGGACCTCCCAAAACCTCCTCTTCTCTTCCTCACCCAGTCTTACCTGTGGCGCTAACCACTACAGACGTGCATTGTAAAACCCCTAATGTCCAACTTAATAGTCATCACCCTATCATTGACCTTATTAACCTTCACTACCTGCCCTCTAAGCTCTTCATCCACTAGGATACCTACATTATTCCTATGCCTCTCATTACCTGAGTACCATAACTTATACCTATACATATACCTAGCCTTAGAACCTCCTAGATACACACAATATTGATCCTTCTCTTTCTAAGAATCTTAACTAGCTCTATCGACTTACCCTGAAAGGTCTCTATGTTCTATGACTCTACCCTCAACCTAATATCTCTCTACTCCTCTCCCCTAAAACCCCGCCCTCTGTGTCTTACCTTTAATCCAACACCTAACCCTGAATCCACCCATATTTCCCTACACCCCCAGGCCCCCCAGGATATAACCTTAGTTGACCATCTACTATCCTTACCACCACTACTCACACACCGAAATACATCCCCAAATGGAAAGACAAACTAACAAAGCAAATAATAGGAAAATAGCAGTCATGCACAAACCCCAACTGGTCTATTAGCTAGAAATAAGACAACAACAATCTACCAACAAGCGAACACAGACACAACAACACCAATAATTGTCTACACAGTACACTAATATTCCTAACAGCTAAGACAAACCAACACAACCCCAAATCCAAACAAAGCAGCCAATTCCCACTACAAAGACCAGTAACAGTAAGCAGATGCAAAAAAGGGAAATAGAAACAAAAACAAAAAACGAAAAAAAAAACAACAGAAACTGGAAACAAAAAATATAGATGGATCAAAACTATATGTAGTGGCTAAGTAAATAAAGTTTAGATGTCACCGGTACACCTGTGGCCTGTAGGTTCCGTCAGCTTGGTTATAGAGATTGCTGCTGGAATAAGATCGCCGGTAAGAAGCCTACTGGTAGTTGCCTGAGTGTCATCAAAAAGACACCGAATTAACGCCATAGAGACTTCAGGGTGCTGCAGATGAAAACATCTCTCATTTCTAGAGACAAGCCAGCCAGGATGCTAAAACCTGCTTGTGATAGCAACTGTGGGACAAGCAACAGGGATTTTAGGGGGGCAAACCTACAAGGGGGCTGAGGGAGCGAGGGATCTGGGGTGGGAGATAATGGTTGACCTTACCTTTTTTGGCTTGTCGACGTCGTTACCAACATCAAAAGCTACCAGTCAGTCAGAGTTGGCGTGAAGCATTTATGAGACCGTTAGAGAAAAATAGTGAGAGAGGATCATTCTAGACTCCAACTCCTTGAGATAGAGTCTAGCATAATACTTAATTGAATATGAAGTATGAACTGGTAAGAAATGGGTTGACTTGTTTATTCTCTACAATGGCCCAAATCAAATCATGTTGAATAACATGTATGAGGTAAACCTATCATAAAACCACATGTACCACCTCCCACTTCCAAATGGGGATGCTGAACTCCTGAAGCATACAATAAGGACTTTGGTGTTCAACCTTAACCTGCTGAAAATTCAAACACTTAGCTAGAAATTCCATAATATCTTTCTTCATACCATTCCATAAATCATGGTACATCTTAGTGGACCCTAAGTGAATAAAATATCGATCACCATGTACCTCTAATATTGTTTTCTATTTCAAACTATACATACTTAGAATATATAACCTACCCTGTCAAGGAAGCATACCATCTCCCCCTTGGGAAAAAACCTCAACCTTCTATCCCGAATTGTCTCCTTCAACTTGACCAAAATAGGATCCCTGTCTTGCTTTTCTTTTACTTTGGTAACCAATGAATATTCTGAACTATTCTGAACCCATATACTAGCTTTGACTGAATCAACCAACCAAACACCTAATCTAGCAAGCAGATGAAACTCATGGACTAACTCTTTGTTATCCTTGTCAACATGCACAACACTTTCCATAGACAATCTACTAAGGGCATCATCCACTACATTAGCCCTATCCCGGTGATACAACACACATATATCATAGTCTTTTAACAACTCAAGCCACCTTCTTTGACAAATACTTAGATCCTTCTGAGATAACTCATATTGTAAACTCTTACGATTCATGAACATATCAATATGTACCCTATAAAGGTAACGCCTCCAAATCTGTAGGGCAAAGACAACTGTAGCTAACTTAATATCATGGGTCGGGTAATTCTTCTCATGGGGTTTAAGCTTTCTAGAGGCATGGGTTAAGACCTTACATCGCTATATTAAGGCATAACCAATACCAACTCTCAAAGCATCACAATAAACTACAAACTCATCCGAACCCTCTAGTAGAGTCAATACTGGAGTGATAGTGAGTTGAGTCTTCAACTCCTAAAAACTCTTCTTTTAGGAATTTGACCACCAAAATTTAACTTTCTTTAGGGTTATTCTAGACATGGGGAAAGAAATAGAAGAAAATCCTTCAAAAAACCATCTGTAGTAACCATCTTAACCCAAGAAACTCCTGATAACCGATGGAGAGATGGATCTAGGACAGTTTTTCACTGCTTCGGTCTTTTGAGGATCAACTCAAATGCCATCATCAAAAATAATATGACCAAGAAAAGCTATTGATACCAACCAGAATTTGCACTTGCTGAACTTAGAAAATAATGGGTGATCCTTAAGGGTCTATAATATAATCCCCAAATGGTCTGCATGATCACCTTCATTACAAGAATAGACGAAGATGTCATCTATGAAGACTATGATGAACGTGTCCAAGTACTATTTGAACACCTATTCATCAAGTCCATAAAAGTTGCAGGAGCATTCATTATTCTAAATGACAACTAGGAATTCAAAGTGACCATATCGAGTTTTGAAGGTTGTCTTTGGAATATCATATTCTCAAACTCTGAACTGATGATAGTCGAATCTGAGGTCTATCTTAGAGAAATAACTTTCACCCTGAAGTTGGTCCAACAATTTGTCAATCCTGGGGAGAGGATACATATTCTTGATTATGACTTTGTTCAACTAATGGTAGCCAATGCATATTCTTAGGGAACCATTTTTTTTGCACTTGAAGAGAACTAGAGCACATCACAAGAAATATTAGTCCTGATAAAAATCCTTATCTAAGAGATCTTTACACTATTCCTTTAATTGCTTAACCTTAGCTGACGCCATTTTATAAGGTGGAATTAAGATAGGATGGGTATTCAGGAGGAAATCTATTCTGAAGTTAATTTCTCTCTCAGGAGGAACTCCGAGAAGATCTTCAGGGAACAGTTTTGGGATCTTATTCACTACTAGAACTAACTCAAAACTTGAAGTTTCAAAATTTGAGTCCTTGAATTGATGAGATGGTAAATAAAACCCTTAGATATCATCTTTCTTGACCTAAGATAAAAGACAAATAGACCTATAGGCACTGAAGTACTACTCTTTCATTGTACGACAGGTTCATTAGAAAACTTGAACTATATTACTATGTCTCTATAGTCAACTGAGGCATAGCATGAGTGGAGCAAATTTTTGCCTAGAATGACATCAAAATAAGTCATCTCTAACTCCACAAGGTCAGTTGAAATAACTTTCTGAGACACTATGACCGGGTAATTTCTATATACCCGTTTGGCTATAACAGAACCACTGGCTGGAGTAGACACTGAGAAGGGTTCTGCTAAGATTTTAGGACTGGCCCCAAAGTTTGCTATTATATAGGGAGCTAGAAATGATAATAAAGCTCTAGATTCTAACGATACATAAACCTAGAGATGGAATACTTATAACATACCTATAACCACATTATGAGTACTTTTTTGATCCTATCAAGTCTGGAGAGCTTAAAGGTGATTCTGATGCTACCCACTGGTGGCACTAGAGGTGGCGCCTTGATGAGCTTAGTGACCTATTGCAGCTAATGTAAAGTTAGGTTAACCTTGTTGATGAAAATCCTTTCCCTTTTGGGCAACTACTAGCAATGCCTAATCTTATGGCTTGTATTTCCACATCTTAAACACACATCACTGCCTACCTAGTACTCTCTCTGATGGTTTCTACTATATCTCCTACAAAGCATATTGGTATCATGCTATCTTGGGACTTAGAGCCTAACACTCTATCCCTATCATCATGCTTGAACTTAAGCACTGACGCACTAGCTAAAGATGGGGCTGGAGCTAAAGATTTCTGGTAGAACTGAGAATAATTCCCACCATCAGACCTTTGTTGTAAGAAGTTGAAGCTACCAATTTTGGCCCTCTTATTTGTCCATTATTTTTATTTGAGCTTCTCATTCTTAATTTGTTGAGCATGGACCATAATATAGAAAGGTCCATATCCTTAACCAAATAGTTGTTCTATACTCCTTAAACACATCCCTCGAAATCTCAGACATAAACTTACTTATTCTGGCCCTAGAATCAGCCACCATAGTCGGAGAATACCTCACCAACTAGGTAAACTTGAGTGAGTACTCATTCAAACTCATGTTACCCTTATTAATGTTTATAAACTCCTATACCTTGGACTCCCTCAACTCGAGTGGGAAAAACCTTTCTAAGAAGATCGTAGCAAACTCCTCCCACTCTATAGGTCCTGCCTCAACACCTTTGTCCTCCTTCTACTACTTGAACCAAGTATGATCCACTCCTTGTAACTAGTAAATGTCTAATTCAACACTTTCACTAGTAGTAACACCAATGATATCTTCCACTTCCTGTACACCATCCAGAAAATCTTGTGGATCATCCTCAGACTTAGACTCAGGAAATAATAGAGGATTCATCCGATTAAAGTCTCATATACTAGTTGCTTCCGTGCTCACCACTAGATTATTGGTGGCAACAAACTACTGGTTATTCTGAGCAGCAATAATTTAGGCTAAAATAATAAAAATGGTCCTAAATTTAACATGGGAAATATGTTCATTTAGAGGATCTTCCTAAATAGGTGGTTGCCTGGGATGATCCCCATTTATTTTTGTATTATTTCTTTTGGGAGGCATTTTCTGAAAATGGATGAAGCATGAGTTATAAAAAGGAATTCAATAAAGCTCATGCATTCCTACACGACATGAATACTAAAAAGGAGAAACTTTCTAAAATGTCTCGAAGCGTCCCGCCCATAAATATGGCGCACTTCACACCCATGCATAGACTCTACTCAATGTGGTCTTCAGACACCCTAAGATACTTTAAAGCCTTAGGCACTGATATCAAGCTTTGTCACAACCCAAGACTACCCACTAGTCATAACACGGTGCTTAAGGCCATAAGTGACCCCAAGCAAACCCATGATATGGTATTTACTATGAGCACTAAATAGAATAATAATAAAGCACCATATTATAAAGCTAAACTGATAGAAATATTATTAAGATGTAATTCTGAAACAATACCCAATGTGTCAAAAACTGCTAATAAAACTTAAAATAAGTCTGAATATCTAAAAGCCTCTAAAATATTAGAAGTTTATCGGACAAACCCCCAACTAACTCCGATCGTCTTAGATAAAGAAAATACTAAAAATAACTATAATTAACTTGTCCTCAATGTATAAAGACTCACCACAACTACTATTGACTGACACTGAACTAACTAAGGGAGATCAAGGAACTAAGCATTCAAACTTTATTATAAGACAACATAGCACAAAAGAGAGTATGTGGTTAATACTTTGAATGTATTGGTGCATGAGATAGGGACTAACTAAAATACATATGGATACTAAACATGAATGCATGAACATGTAAAATTAATGCAAGATCAAGTAAAGCATGTACTAAAATAATCTATAAAACTGACTAACTAAATAGCTGATAAATTGAACACTTGGTTATGCAAACCTGAGCTGATATAATATGAATACTGCAATGAAATTATGGGAGCTATCATGTAACTTACATGCCCCAATCTGAGGTAATCTGGGTCAAACTTGTAACTCCAGTTGAAAGGGTGTTAATACCTTGCCAAGGTTACTAACACATGGTTGATGATGTGGATCCAACAAAGCTGTTGTCTCAAAGGACTAGGGTGTCTATACTAAATTGGTAGGTGACCCCTACGAGAGTGCCAGTCCTAAACTGCTGGGTGACATCTCATAACCTAAGCTGACTACGTAGTTATGGAACTTAGGGACTTCTATTAAAGGTCTCAGTCCTCTACTGGCGGGTGATCCTTCATCCCTAGGAATCTCAATGTTAAATCCTACTCCCAATTGAAAGACACTGAAGCATAAGATGGTACATGCACTGATAATAAATACGCTCAAGTCACGGTATTTTGAAAATAACAATAAATACGAAATCAGAAGAAATCATGAACATGTAAACTGATGTATTTAGCATAATGTAATACTGGTGAGTGTTGATTATGACAATGTTATAAACTTTATGGGATAAACATGATATGATTAACTTAAAATCTTGAAAACTATAACGTACAAGATCGACTAGGTATCTGGTGTTTATAACCCACCAACATGGAAGATAATATAATTAAATATGATGATTTTATTGTAGTGACATGATAGGAAATTCTATGACTTAAACTCAAGAATCCAACAATTTTATCAATGTATCGAATCATCATGATTATAGTACAAAAGAATACTTGAAATTATAAGGGAACATTATTTCATAGTAGAATTGAAGAATTTCATGGAGGAATCATGAAATTTATAATTTTTATGGAACCCTTAAAATCAAGATATGATAAAACTTGACTATTGAGAAATCTTAAAATCATGGGTATATCATTCATAACTTGATCATATGCTTTAAATTCAGAATAATAACACGTAAACCATGTATGGACATGAGAATAGAATAAAAGATATATCATATTCTGAAGAAGTCATGAATAATCATTAAAATATGCGTATAAGTGAATTTTATATCAGGAGAGATTGAATTCTAGATTGGAGTAATAAATGGATAGAACCCTAGTTTATGGAATTCATAAAATTCATGAATAAAATCATAATTTGGGTAGGATGGAAGAAGATCCTCATTGAATACCCACATACCAAAGTTGCTTGAATTCTTGAAGAAAACTTGGAATTTAGATCTTGAATGGGTGAGTTCTTGGAAGAAGCTTGTAATTTTTTGTTTTTGATAATGGGAGGGAATTGAGTATCATTAACTGATGATGAATTGGGTAAATAATGCCTCTATTTGGTGTCAAATCATGAATTAGGTGCTTAGGGAGAGACACAAAAGAACAAAATGCCCTTCACCCATTTAATGAAAATTGCAAGATTACACAGCCTCTGTGGCATGGAGGCTATTGCAGAGACTAACCTTCGTTACACTTTATTTATCATGAAAACTAGCCTCTCGGATACGTTGTGTATTGCGGAGATCCATTCTCAATGGCACGACAAAATTGTGGAGGAATTCTGCCTCCGTGGTCCAAAAACATCGCGAACCTCTTCCGAAAATTCCAAAAATCTCTCAAATGACCCTTTTAACATCCTAACATATTTCAACTCATAAATTAATGTTTTGAATTTTGAAAGACCAAAAATAAAATATCAAAATCTTGGAGTGTTAAAATAGCCATGTCACTTGTACTTAGTGTAAATTAAATGGCTTGGGCCTTCTAACATATGATGAATAGCTGCAAACTAGTCTAGGATCTTGCAGGGTATTACATAAGTGTTCACATTAATTAAGTTGAGTTGGCTATATTACCTACTAAGTGAATCTATACTGACACTATCTTGTGCTCTTTTTTATAGAGTGCAAAGCATATTTCAACAGCTTCTACGAGACCCACTTGCAGACGTAAGAGGAACATCAAATCCAAGGGTGAGCATTCATCTTTCGATAAATCATAGATCTCTTTTATTGTGATGTTGTCCTCCTTGTTTCAGATAAAAATAACTTTTACTTTATCTTTGGTTTTTTCTATATTGTACCCATTGACATATTGTAGTTAGTGTTTTGGCACGGTAGCATTCAATTTTGGGAAATAATTTTTAGATATTATAAACTTCTTTTCTCATTTATTTTAATAGTTAGAGATTACTATATTATTTAATGGATATGGTTTATTTCATATTTAAAATGACAAAGTATATGGAATTGATATTTAGGCTTCCACTAGAGGGTTAGTGTGGGTGAGTCATGATGGATTTAGATCGTGACACAAAGTTAATGGTTTTAGTGAAAAAAATGACAGTTTTTGAACCATGTATATTGAATAGAAGACAAGAGTAGGGATAAGATGTTGTATTGACTATCCAAGGCAAGATAAAGCAGGGTGTGCGATTAGTATTAAGAGATCTGCATCAAGGACGGGGAAGGAAATGACCTGGTAGAGGAGGTACTTATTAGATGGAGATGAAAATCATACGCCATAAATTCTTGAATAAATAAGGAGGTAGATGTACCAGTACACTGGGAGATTTAGGGCACGCAAAATGACATCATGATTTTGGATGTGTAGATATATAAAAAATGAAAATTTTGAGGGTGCTATTAATAAAATGTGTAACGATAGAATTTTTTTAAATGTTCACCCTTGCATCAATTAATTATTTATTTTCAAATTATTTTCAAGACTTAATACTAAACATCAATTAATATGATTATATGCTAAGATACTCATATCAGTTATTGTTTTTTTTGGAACTTACAAAATTCAAAGTTAACAAGTAAAACTGAATGGAGGAAGTATTAACCCCATAAATAAAAATAGTTATAAGCTAAGAGTCAATTTATGTGTTATTTTATGTCGAATAAATGATAGACTAACTAATACATAAATTAGAGATACATGAACAAAATTGCAACAAATGACAATAGAAAAGGGACTCACATACCCCCGAACTATGATAAATGGTACGTATATGTAATAACCCAAACCAGGGCCTGGCCGTGATGGGTATACTAAGTCCCACATGGACCGAAGATCACCCCTTCATCTAGCCTAACCAGCACAACATCCACAAGTGTCGGATGAATTCTGAACGTATAACAAGATAGTGTTGAATAAAACTAGTAACAATTCATGATAAGTCTATACCAACCACTGGCAACCAAACAACCATCTGTTGTCCAACAACCAACCAAACTGCGCAAGTCCACAGTAATCCAAAAAAGCCTCTACAAAATCAAAGTCAATAAAATGTCGGGACATGCCCTCGATAATAGCCAAATCAAAGTCTAAACAAGGTCTAAGATTAGGTAATAAGGACTATGAAATGAAGCCTTCCAAAGTATGAAAGCTCACCACTTCAATGTAAATTTATGAACTAACTCAAATGTTTGGTCACTGTGCAAGAAAAGTAGAAGAAGTTTTAGTATCTTCATTGCGTACACATACAACGTCCAAAGATGGTTAGCGATTGGAGGCTAGCATGTAACTCAGCGATAGTGGAATAAAATAATGCCACGATCACAGTTCAAAACCCATACAACATTCAATGCATAATATCATATGAAATACATATATAATATTACATGTTGGGGAAGGGAACAAGACTTAGCATGAACTTCAAAAACCTTAACTTGGGCTATGTAGTATAACCATCATAAAACAAGGCACCCACAGTCTATATCGACCCAACTCTCCCCTAGATAAAAGGGCTCCAGTGCATGTAGCCGCAAGAACTAGTGAATATACATATCTATATATGACATTATGGGGGACTCAAACCTGCCGACATAATCAAGGTGACTTAAGCATCAATGTATACAATATGGGGGACTTGAACCTCCAATTCGTATATTCATTAAGGGAACTGAAACCTCCCAATCATATAGGCACCCGCACTGGCTAGTGCAGCTTCTAGTGTTAGTCCTATGGACTTTACTTTCACAGCCCGACTATGCATCCCGATTTAAATACCAATTAAAACATTCATTTCACATACACAACCATTAATCCATTCACTTACCAAATGAATCTCATTGGTATCATCATACCAACCTCACTTTCAAGAGCACAACATTCCATAACTATTATTAATCATCTTGGGACTCGAACCCATTGTCTAACAAAGCCATCAATTTAATTCATCCTTTAGAGACTCAAACCCATTTAGTGTTTCAAATCAAATTATAGCCAAAAAGGCCTTCGTAAACCATTTACCATCCATTAACATTCTTAGGCCAATGACTTAGTTCAAAACATAATTCATCATGTGACAAGATTATTCTCATTGGAAATTTCACAAACAGGTTGAGGGCATACCATTATCAAAACCAAAAACCATCATATTTAGGTTTAAACATGACTCTTTTGTTAAACCACAATTGCCATGCACCCATAGATGCAAAACCATTATTAAAATATGCTTAATTATAAATTAAATCATAAAAAAACAATACCTAATAATATTCATTCAAACCCACAACCTTATTTTTTAAAACCACCATTAATGACTCATGGACAATGGTTTAAACATATGATTTTAGTGAACTAACAATTAGGAAAGAGTCCTGAGTTACAAGGATTCATAGAGAGAATTTTGATCTTTAAGCCTTTAGATGATCAATTAAAGAAACCCTAGCCCAATCTTTTGAGAGGTTTGAGAGAGAGTTAGAGAATGTTTTTGATCTTGTAAAGTGCATAATAATGACCAAAAGGTGTTATAAGACTTGGGGTCTTAAGGGATTAAGGTGGGAAATATACAGAATACCCTCATCTTAAAAGACATAAATAGTCCGCAGGTGGCTATGAGTCAATCCATTGAGTCGTCAATACAATATACGACTCTTACCATTGAGTGATCACTAAGACAAAAAATTGGGTGCCGCACACTATCTAACTTATGACTCTTGTCCCACTTATCACTAAACCATACAAATTGTATGGTCTAGTCGTGACCAACACAAAACACCAAGGGCTTGAACACTAGACAATATACGACTGGACCCTAACCACTCATCATAAGATCATATGACTTGTATAGAGTCTCTCATAAACAGGATAAAACTTGGGCAATAACACATTGGTTTGGTTATAACTTGGGTCCCTAGAACTGTAACCACACTATACGACTTTTATGGTGAGTCGTGAGAAGGGAAGAGAGCCTAAACCTCAGGAAATTTACAAAGGACAAAGTTCGGGGATTTTCAGTATTGTAATACCCCAAAAAATCCAACTCAATATTAGCTCCATGTTTCAAGATCATCCATAGTACATCATGGTTCCTTGGTAGTTTCGTGATCAAGGTTGATGTGAATTAAGGTCTCAAATATGTCCTAGATATTGTTCGAATCAAAACATTCCTTACCAATTGAATTCTTGAGAAAGATATTAGTATCGTCAACTTCAAACGAGAATATCTCTCATTATACTATGAATTTTTTATCATATGACCTACCAATGGATAGATAATTTAATAAGCTTTCCGTCGATACCTAATTCACCTAAAATGGACACCCAATAAAGAAGTATGGCTATTTTAAGTTTCTATTGTAAGACGAATGTCATTTCAGTGCATGGCGCATTGTGCCGGAGGCCAAAATGGCACTCATCAATTTCCTAAAATCCTATGAGATAGCCCTGCTTTGCGCCAAGCTTCCAGTTTGCAATAATTGGCATTTTACCAAGCTCCGCATCGCGCCCTAAATCAGGATAAATTTTGCATAGTTTTCAATTTTCATTTTAAACTCCTCAAGGGCAATATAATAACTTCCCAAAACCCTATAAATACTCTTTAAACATGATATTGAAGCCCCAAAGCATCCCTTTACATTAATTTTATCAAAATTCACTCAAGAATGGTCAATAACAAGTCTAGGGTTTCCATAGGGGTTTCAAGCTTCAAGCAAATTCAACTGTAGATTCCACAAATTCTTAATCTAAGTTATGCGTAGTGTTCATCTATGGATCCAATCCATTCATAGAGCTTAATAACCACGTCTTTAAATGTTATTTTGAATACTTTTATGGTGATATAAGCATGTACATGTTGATGATTGTTGTTTAAGTTTCAAAATGATATCTAAAGATGTTTTCATGAAATATATATGGTTGTTAGTTGAAAAACATGAACTTTAGGTGGTTTGATGTGATGCAAGTATGAAATCCACCTATGCTTTAAAGAATGAATGCAAGGTGTTTGATAAAATGCCTAGGATGCTAGAAACCCATAATTACATGATTCTATGATATCTAAATGACAAGTCCATATTAGCTATACACTTCCATATGAATTTCCATGCTATTTATGTGTTATTGTTGTTGTGGCATGAAGAATGTGTGATAATAGAAATATGAATTATATACAAAAAATGTATCCATGCTCTCCTACCATGTGGAGATGTGAATAAATACATGAAGTATATCCCCTACTTATAATATTGTGAATTGTGGAATCTAATCTTGTGATCAAGTCATGTCATGTATGACAGTTTCCTTCTATCGAGTTCTGGGGGTATTCATACCTGAAAAATATAGTTGTGTGCCTAGAGCCATGTCATGTGCCACGATAAATCTCAGTTAAGTTATACTCTATAGAACTCAGCCACTCATGTGACTCAGGAAATATCAGAAATCTCATGATCTCAGTTAACTCTAAGATAATAGTACTACTCCATCACTCAAAGGATGTCAGTTATTTAGTCCATGTACATCCAGTTGAATCATGTTCTGTCCTTTCAGATAGGAGTAGAAGTTAGCACCGAGTGAACCCAGGGATGGGAACTCACCTGCCTGTTTAGGATACGATTCTTAGCAGTCATCCTTATGTTTCAGAACTACATAGCCAGTGTAGGTTGAGACATCTTAACCTGTCAGATTAGGGTTGATGAGGTAGCTTAACCTATCAGTTTAGGATCCCACCATTCTCACTTTGAGTACTTGCCAGATAAGGGTCACTCGCAACTGTCCTTACCAGTGGTGCGGTATTGACACCCCTCCAGTCGGGGCAGAAATTGGACCCCAGCTTAGCCATAATGGTATACATGGGGCATGTCAATTAAATAACTACCTCCCATAATTTCAGTATCAGTCTCAGTAAAAGAACTAAGATAGTTCTTCAGATATCAGTATACCAGGACTGTTAGATACAGTCAAATTTTGTTGTAGCATGGGACTCAGAGAATTCTACCAAATTTAGGACTGTCAGACACAGTCGCTTATGTTATCAGAACTATAGTTCCAGTCATGTATTAGCATACAGATTTAGCTACCACATACTCATGATCTCAGTTATTATGTATGTATGTTTGTACTCTTATGTTCATATCAGTAGTCAATTAGCCTACCTCACTCGTATACTCAGTACTCCAGTTGTACTAATGCATTTGCGCTATGGTGCTTTCTTTTTATGTTACACCATAGGTCCAGAGCCACGAGTTCCAGACTAGCAGTAGCTTTTCAGTCGTAGTGCTACAGTGAGTCCTCATCCATTCGAGGATAATATGATTTGATTTATTCATTTATTACTTCAGTTTAGTTTTACGGAGTTAGTTGTAGACATGTTTCTTCATCTCCTTATTCAGACAGTACTTAGAGGCTTTCATATTTAGTTAGATTTAGCTATCAAATTCAGTATTCAGTTTTATATTTAGTTGTTTTAGGTATTCATTACCCCATGGATGTTACTATATCTCTTCAGTTGAACCTTATGGCCCACATGTTCAGGTTTTCCACATATTATATATATATTATGCAGTGTACAGGTACAGATATCAGTCATGGGTTAGCTTATGGTCCCTCAGAGTCATGAGCACCGTGTAGAATTCCAATTTAGAAAAATCAAGGCATTACAAACTTGATATCAGAGCCTAAGGTTCAATAGAGTGCAAGGAATTCTAAAAGCCGCATCTAGTAGAGTCTTGTGCATAGGTGTATTGCACACCAAATTTATGTACAGGAGGCTATAAGATGTTTTAGGAATAGTTTTCCTTCTTTCAGTATTCATGTCGTGCTAATGAGCATAATCTCAAGTTAAACTCCCAATCCAATCTGTTCTTCTCTAATTTTAGAATATGGCCCCAAAGAGAAGAAACTAGCTAGCTCCTCAGCCCGAAAATCCTTTGGGCGAACATGTTTCTCATACAAAGTTTAGAGCCACATTCACCACACTTGATCAGTCTATGGCTGCCCAAAATGAAAGGCCACCAGCTATTCTGGCTAATCTAGTTATAAATTCCACAGCAACTAGGATTCGGGACTTCACCCGAATGAACCCTCCATCTTTCCATAGGTCTAAGTCTGATGAAGACCCTCAGGAGTTCATTGACCAAGTTCAGAAGGTCATTGACATCATGGGTGTTACGTATGTTCTGAGTTTGAGTTAGCCATATATCAGTTGCAAGATGGGGCTCACACTTGGTACAAATAGTGGAAGTCCAAGAGGGTAGATGGTACAGGTCCTATTGGGTGGGAGGAATTTGTCACGGATTTCTTAGACAGATTC
The DNA here is from genome assembly GCF_002878395.1 of Capsicum annuum. Lineage (NCBI taxonomy): Eukaryota > Viridiplantae > Streptophyta > Magnoliopsida > Solanales > Solanaceae > Capsicum > Capsicum annuum. The sequence continues at coordinate 62,458,327 of NC_061115.1, forward strand.
TTTCCCCAAGAGCTGAGGGAAGCCAAAGTTCTTGATTTTATTAATTTCAGGCAGGGAAATATGACGGTTAGGGAGTATTCTCTTAGATTTACTCAGCTAGCCAGGTATACCACTCATGTGGTTGTAGATAATAGGGCTAAGATCAGCAAGTTTGTGTCAAGGGTGAACGATAGCATGGTGAATGAGTATAGATCTGTGATGCTAAACAGTGATATGACCTTATCTAGACTCATGACCTATACTCAGCAGATAGAGAAGCAGAAGGTTAGGACTATAGAGAGGTAGAACAAGAGAGAAAAATCAGGTAGTTTTAATTTTTCTCAGCCCAAATTAGAGAGAGAAAACTGTTCATAGTTTTGTCCAAAGTCAGTAGCTCCGTCTCCTTTCTCCGATAGTGCCCCAGTGCCGAAATTCAGAGATGGCAGTAGAGACAAAGCACCAGGCTCTAAATCTCATGGTAGTGTTAGCAATGCCCGAACAAATCTCCTTTGTCAGGCTTATGGTAAAAACCACAAGGATATTTCCAGAGCCAGTAGTGATGTCTGTTTTAGTTGTGGCAAGCCAGGCCATAGGATTAGAGAGTGTCGCAGACCCGACAGGATTAGAAAAATTCTCCTAATGTCATTACTGGTACATTATAAATTTTCTATGTTCATGTTTATGCTTTGCTAGACCCAGGTACATCTTTGTCTTTTGTTACTTCATACATAGCAGGTAATTTCAGAATCAGTCCTGAGATTTCAATAGAGCCCTTTTCAGTCTCTACCCCAGTAGGCAAAACTATCATAGCCCGGTAGGCATATAGGAACTGCCCGATTATGATATTTCATAAATCCACATCATCAGATTTAGTTTATTTAGAGATGATGGACTTTGATGTCATTCTCGACATGGATTGGCTTCATTCCTGCTATACCACAGTCAACTGCAAAACCAGGATAGTTTAGTTTCAGTTCCCGAATGAGCCCGCCTTAGAGTGGAAGGGTAGTGTTTCAGCGTTCAGGGGTCAGCTTATTTCCTACCTCTAAGCAAGGAAAATGATTTCTAAAGGGTGTGTGTATCATCTCGTGCATGTTAAGGATTCTGATTTCGAATCTCCCAATCTCGACTCAATCCTAGTGGTTACTGAATATTCAGATATCTTTCTTGAAGATCTTATAGGCATTCCTCCCAAAAGGGAAATAGACTTCGGCATAGACCTTCTCCTAGATACTCATCCTATCTTTATCCCACCATACAAAATGGCACCAACAAAACATAAAGAACTGAAATATCAGTTGAAAGATCTCTTAGATAAGGGATTCATCAGGCATAATGTATCCCCATGGGGTGCGCTATTCTTATTCGTGCGCAAGAAATATGGTTCTCTTAGGATGTGCATTGATTACCGTCAGCTTAACAAAGTTACGGTCAAAAATAGGTATCCACTTCCCAGAATAGATGATCTGTTTGACCAACTTTAGGGTACCAATTATTTCTCCAAGATAGACCTCAGATCAGGCTATCATCAGCTTAGAGTTAGAGAATGTGACATCCCAAAGATAGCTTTCTGTACTCGGTATGGTCACTTCAAATTTCTAGTCATGTCCTTTGGTCTAACCAATGCCCCAGCAGTTTTCATGGACTTGATGAACCGTGTGTTCAAGCAGTATTTAGACTTGTTCATCATAGTCTTTATAGATGATATTATGGTCTATTCTCGCACTGAGCGTGATCATTTAGACCATCTCAGAATTGTTCTTCAGACCCTCAAAAATCATCAGTTATTCGCCAAGTTCAGTAAGTGCAAGTTTTGGCTAAGATCAGTAGCATTCCTTGGCCATATTGTTTTCGGTGAGCGCATTAGAGTAGATCCTTAGAAAACCAAAGTGGTAAGAAACTAGTCTAGACTCGTATCTCTAACAGATATCAGGAGTTTCTTGGGTTTGGCTAGCTATTACAAATGGTTTGTCAAGGAATTTTCTTCTATTGCATCTCTTATGTCCAGATTGACTCAGAAAAAGGTCAAGTTTCAGTGGTCAGATTCATGCGAGAAGAGTTTTCAAGAATTGAAGACTCGACTCACTACAGCTCTAGTTTTAGCTCTTCCAGATGGTTCGGATGGGTTCGTAGTATATTGTGATATATCTAGAGTGGGTTTAGGTTGTGTCCTCATGCATCACGGTAAGGTCATAGCCTACGCCTCTAGACAATTAAACCCCCATAAGAAGAATTATCCTACTCATGATCTTGAGTTAGCAGTCGTAGTTTTTGCCTTGAAATTTTGGAGGCATTATCTTTATGGAGTTCATGTAGATGTCTTCACAGATCATAAGAGTCTCCAGTATGTCTTTTCTCAAAAGATCTCAATCTTCATCAGAGAAGGTGGTTAGAACTCTTAAAAGACTATGACATGAGTGTCCTTTAACATCTGGGAAAGGCCAACGTTATGGCTGATGCTCTCAGTAGACTCTCTATGGGCAATATTTCTCACATTAAGGATAGCACGAAAAAGATATCTTAGGAAATCCATCAGCTTGCCAGACTAGGCGTTTACTTAGTTAAATCTTTATAGGGTGGTGTATGTGTTCAGAGTAGTTCAGAGTCATCTCTAGTTTCCAAAGTGAAAGAAAATCAAGACATGGATCCTAACCTTGTCAAGCTGAAAGAGTCAGTTCAAAATCAGAAAGTTTAGGTTTTCTCCCAAGTGAGAGATGGTGTTCTTCATTGTCAGGGTCGTTTGTGCATTTTAGGTGTAGATGACTTGAGGCAATGCATTCTTGTGTAATTACATGGTGTGCGATACTCCATCTATCTAGGGGCCACTAAGATGTACCGCGATTTGTGGGTGATCTATTGGTAGAGTGGGATAAAGAGTGATATTGCAAAGTTTGCGACTAAGTGCTCTACATATCAGCAGGATAAGATAGAGCATTAGAAACCTAGTGGTTCTATTCAGGAGTTCATCATTCCTACTTGGAAGTGGGAAGAAGTGAACATGGACTTCGTTATGGGTTTGCCTAAAACTCGTCATCAACATGATTCAGTTTGGGTCATTGTAGATAGAATGACCAAGTCAACCCATTTCCTTCCAGTTCGTACCTCCTATTTAGCTGAGGATTATGCCAAACTCTATAGCAGGGAGTTGGTCAGATTACACGATGTTCCCTCATCTATCATCTCAGACAGAGGTACCCAGTTCACCTTTCACTTATGGAAAGCATTCCAAAAAGGTTTCGGTACCCAAGTTCATCTCAGTACAACATTTCATCCTCAGACAGATGGTCAAGTATAAAGGACCATTCAGACTTAAGGGTGTGTGCAATTGATTTCAAGGGAAGTTGGGATAACCACTTGGCCTTAATTCAATTTGCATACAACAATATCTATTATTCAAGTATTCAGATGGCTCCATTCGAAGCTCTCTATGGTAGGAGATATAGATCTTCGATCAGTTAGTTCTAAGTTAGTGAGTCCTCAGTCATAGGTCCTAACTTAGTATTTGACGCCTTAGAGAAAGTTTAGTTGATCAGAGAGAGACTTTGGGCTGCTCCGAGTCGATAGAAGTCTTATGCAGATGTTCATAGAAAGGATCTCGAGTTTGAGGTCAATGACTATGTCTATCTTAAGATCTCTCCCATGAAGGGAGTGAAGAGGTTCGACAATAAAGGTGAACTCAGTCCCCGATATATCAGTCCCTTCAGGATTCTCAGTCGCTTCGGCAAGGTAGCTTATGAGCTAGAATTTCCTTCAGATCTAGCCTCAGTTCATCCATTCTTCCATGTCTCTTTGTTCAAGAAGTGCATAGGTGACCTAGCAGTTGTAGTCCCTATTCAGATCATTGACATTCAGAATAGCCTCTCTTATGAAGAGATTCCAGTCTAAATATTAGACTATCAGACTCGTCGATTGAGGAACAAAGAAGTCCCTCTAGTTAAGGTTCTTTGGCAAAATCAGTCTCATGGGGGAGCTACTTAGGAAATATAAACAGATATGCGTACCAAGTATCCTCACCTCTTCCCCCGCAAATTCAGATCAAGCTCAAGGTAACATTTCTTCTTAATCTTATTCAGTTTCATGTTAATTTTCCCAGTTTAAACTTAGTATCTATTACCGTTGCATACTCAGTCATGCATTCATGTATCATTTCAATTATAAGGTCATGCATCAAATATGCATTCTTATCTTAAGAAGCTCAGTTTATCAGATTGCTCAGTTATGCATCCATGTACCACTTATCCATGCGTCAGATATGCATGATTTTAGTATGTTTAGCATGTCCATCATGACATCATGTTTCATTCCTTCATGTTCAGTTCATGTTCGGCTTGTCTTATTCTTCCCTCTCAGTTAAGTCTCATTCAAGGACGAATGTTTTCAAGGGGGAGATATTGTAATACCCTAAAAAATCAAACTCAATATTAGCTCTATGTTTCAATCTCATGCATAGTACATCATGGTTCCTTGGTATTTTCATGATCAATTTTGATGTGAATTAAGGTCTCAAATACGTCCTAGCTATTGTGCGAATTAAAACATTCCTTACCGATTAAATTCCTGAGAAGGATATTGGTATCGTCAAATTCAAATGAGCATATATATCATTATACTACGAATTTTTTATCCCATGACCTACCAACGGATAGATAATTTAATAAGATTTCCATCGATGCCAAGTTCTCCTAAAGCGGACACCCAGTGAAGAAGTTATGGCTATTTTAAGTTTCTGTTGTAAGACAAATGCCATTTCAATGCATGGCGCGTCGCATCGGAGGCCAAAATGGCACTCGTCAATTTCCAAAAATCCTCCGTAATAGCCCCTCTTCACGCCAATATTCTACGTCACAATAATTGTCATTTTACCAAGCTCCGCGTTATGCCGGGGCCCTAAATCGGGATAAATTTTGTGTAGTTTTTAGTTTTTGTTTTAAACTCCTCAAGGGCAATGTGGTAACTTCCCAAAACCCTATATATACTCTTTAAACATGGGATTGAATCCCCAAAGCAGCCCTTTACATTAATTTTATCAAAATTCACTCAAGAACAGCCAAGAACAAGTTTAGGGTTTCCATTGGTGTTTCAAGCTTCAAGCAAATTCAATCGTAGATTCCTTAAATTCTTAATCTAAGGTATGCATTGTTCATCAATGGATCCAATCCATTCATAGAGCTCAAGAATCATATTTTTAAATGTTATTTTGTAAACTTTTTGTGGTGATATAAGCATGTACATGTTGATGATTGTTGTTTAAGTTTCAAAATGATATCTAAAGATGTTTTCATGAAATATATGTGGTTGTTAGTTAAAAAACATGAACTTTAGATGGTTTGATGTGATGCAAGTATGAAATCCACCTATGCTTTAAGAATGCATGCAATGTGTTTGATAAAATGCCTAGGATACTAGAAACCCATTATTACATGATTCCATGATATCTAAATGACAAGTCCATATTAGTTATACACTTCCATATGAATTGCCATGCTATTTATGTGTTGTTGTTGTTGTGGCATGAAGCATGTGTGATAATGGAAATATGAATTATATACACGAAATGTATCCATGCTCTCCCTACCATGTGGAGATGTGAATAAATACATGAAGTATACTATCCCCTACTTATAATATTGTGAATTGTGGACTCTAATCTTATGATCAAGTCATGCCATGTGTGCCAGCTTCCTTTTACCGAGTCCTGGGGGTATTCGTACTCGAAAAATATAGTTTTGTGCCTATATCTATGTCATGTACCACGATAAATCTCAGTCAAGCTATACCCTATAGAACTCAGTCAGTCATGTGACTTAAGAAATATCAGAAATCTCATGATCTCAGTTAACTCTAAGATAATAGTACTACTCTATCAGACAACGAATGTCAGTTATTCAGTCCATGTACAGCCAGTTGAATCATGTCTAGTCCCTTCAGAAGGGAGTAGAAGTTAGCACCGAGTGAACCCAAGGATGGGAACTCACCTGCCAGTTTAGGGTGTGATTCTTAGCAGTTATCGTTATGTTCTAGAACTACGTAGCCAGCGTAGGTTGAGACATCTTAACCTGTCAGATTAGGATTGATGAGGTGGCTTAACCTGTCAGTTTAGGGTCCCATCATTCTCACTTTGAGTACCTGCCAGATAAGGGTCACTCGCAACTGTCCTTACCAGTGGTGCGGTATTGACAACCCTCCAGTCGAGGCAGACATTGGACCCCAGCTTAGTCGTAATGGGATATATAGGGCATGTCGGTTAAACAACTACCTCCCATAATTTCAGTATCAGTCTTAGTAAAAGAACTAAGATAGTTCTTCAGATATCAGTATACTAGAACTATTAGATACAGTCAAATTCAGTTATAGCATAGGACTCAGAGAGTTCTAATAAATTCAGAACTGTCAGACACAGTCACTCATGTTATCAAAACTGCATTTGAACCTTTAACTCCTTATTCAGACAGTACTTAGAGGCTTTCAGATTTAGTTAGATTTAGCTATCAGATTCAATATTCAATTTTATATTCAGTTGTTTTGGGTATTCATTACCCCATGGATGTTACTATATCTCTTCATTTGAACCTTATGGCCTACATGTTTAGGTTTACCATGTATTATATGTATATTATGTTGTGTACAAGTATAGATATCAGTCATGGGTTAGCTTGTGGTCCCTCGGGGTCATGAGCACCGTGTAGTATTCCGATTCAGAAAAATTGGGGCGTTACAAGTATACGCCCCTATCATATTTTGGGTTATACATATGCCCCTATTGTTAATAAAATAGTACGTATTTACCCCTCATGATAATGGCAGGGATATATTTGAACTCAAAGTATAATGGTTGGTATATACATACTATTTATTATAGTTCGAGGGTATATTTATCCCTTTACCATTTTATTTTATATTGCAAATAATTAACTTGAATTTACTATCTAACCAAATAAACCAACTACCTGACCCGATCCTAGTTAAACTCCAAGAGACTTCTATCTAACAGATGTTTTTTTCACCCCTATATTGATATACACATACAATATAGTTACATTCACTACCATACATTTCAAAAAACACATTAACCCATAACACCCAAAAATAATACCAAATAAATTGAATCCCTCACCTTTCAATTTTCAATGAAATTTCATTGAAAAAATACTATCCACCACTTGTCAACACCATATAGCCACCATCTTGATCAAACCAAAAATACCCTACCAATGAAATATTACCTCACCCCATCTCTGTCTCCCTCTGAACTAATCTCCACTCCCTCCAACCAGTAAACACCAACTAGCAACAGTGACCAATCAATGCAATTTGTTTGGCATTCGCATTTAAAAGAAAAACAGAAGGTGTATCAAGCTTGGGAAAAAATATAGGTCGGGTCAAGTTGGTTTAAAATCAAATTCGATGAATTTATTAGGTTGGATAGTGGTTTTGGGTTAATTTTTAGGGATAAAAAGTTACAATGGAAAAGGGACAAATATACCCATGAACTATGATAAATAGTACGTATATAACCTTTATCATACTTTGAGTATACACTTACTCCTACTATTGGTGTGAGAGGCATATACATACTATTTTATTAATGATAAGGGCATATGTGTATCCAAAGTATAACAAAGAGTGTATACATGTCATTTATCATAATTCAAGGTTATATTTGTCCCTTTTCAAAAATGATAAATTTACTCTCTGGGGAGCAAGAGTGGAGATATATGTTGTTGTTGCTCACTACGGGACTTTGTCTCCAAAGCAAACATTTTATCTTAAAAATTATATAATGTTATATTAATTTCTAATTTAACAAAGGAATAACATCCAAAGAGATAAATTTTATTACATCATAATAATTACATAATTAATCCATGTGTCTATGAAACACCCTGGGTTTTAGCCAAGTCAATTTTCTGAGTTTTTAGCTTTTTGTTGATCATACGACTCACCATACAAGTCGTATGGTGAGGGTATGGATCAAGTGACCCAACTCGTAGGATGTCTAGTGTTTGGTAGTCAATATTCTATTCTAGTTATGGTTTGGTGGTACGGGTCGTATGGTTGGTAATGCACCATTAGGTTGACCCTTTACTTAATCTGAAAATTAGTGACTTGACTTGGCTCTAAGTATGAGTAGCTCACTATAATCCGTGAGGATAAGGTATGAGTAGTATAGTAGAGCTATACATTTTCCAGTGTCCAACCCCTTTGATATTGTCTTGGATACGACTTATGGGTACTAGTCGTATGGTATGGGTACGAATGGGGTAAGGAGAGTCACATGGTGGATAGTGTATGGATGTCAAACCTTTTATTTTGGGTATGAATGAATGGTACCACTCATATGATGTAGGCATGAGTAGAGGGGTCCAATCGTACCCACCTGCAGGAATTTTTACAGTATAAGTTGGTGGCATTCTGGACATTTCCCCTCTTAACCTTTTTTGACACAACTACTTAAAACACTCTTGGGACTTTATTAGCCTACTATTCCCATATCAAACACTGTTAAATCACTCTCAAGATCTTGGTTCAAAAAGAGGCTAAGGTTTCCTCAAAGTGGTCAATTGAGGCTCTTAAGGGTGGTTTATCTCTGTCTTTCTTGTTGTCTAAGGCATGCTACTCCTCCCTCATTATTATTTCAAATTAAAAGCATTTTTTACTTAATTGTTTTCATGGCATAATTTTGATATTGTTTTGGGTTTTGAAATATGTGTTGGGGGTTTTTAGTTGTTCTTTGTTGGATAATATTTTCCCATGTTTTTCTTATAGTTTTCATGTTATAATTGTTTTTTGAACATGTGGTTTTATGCTAATAGTAAATTGGTACTTGGGTTTGGTTTTGCAAAATATATACCCTCAACATGTTTGTTAAAAGCCGATGAGAATGGTTTGGTTACATAGTTTGACTTTTATTGAAAACCTTGCATTGCATAACATGGTAATAGATCCCAAATTAGTCTAAATGGTTTAAAATAAATTAGAAAGGCCTTGGTGGCCATGGCTTTGGTTTTAAAAACCTTGTGGGTTATATGGGAATACCCTACAAAATTTTTGTAATGGAGTCTATCGAGTACATGGGAATCCCCTAAGTGTTGGCTAATGACATTGCTTGCAAGTTATAGTCGGTATGACAATACCACTTCTTAATGCCTTTGTAATTAGCTCTCAGAATCGGTGGTTTAGTTATGAGCTAAAGGTTTTAATTAGGAAATAATGGCGGAGTGTGATAGCTGATCATGAAGGTGTAAGTCCGATAGATAGATACTAGAAACTCATGTTTGCCAAGATGAAGGTTGTTCATGGTTACCCTATACTTGTGGGGTACATGGGAATCCTATAAATTATACTTGTATATATGTATCATGGAGGGCGAAGGGTACACGATAATCCTCGTCCCCTATGATATCTATGGTTTGTCTGGCTACACGCATCGGGGACTATTTAGGGGGTAACACAGGACCTATATAGCCCGTGGGTGGTTTTAGAATGATCAAGCAACACAACCCAAGTTAAGATTTTAAATGAATGTTAAACCTAGTTCCCTTTTTTGGCATAATATATATATATTTATATAAATGTGATTGAATTTGATTATTTACTTAGTTTTAAATATTGGCATTATTTTATGCTTATTCCTAAGTACATTCTAGCATTCACCCGCTAAATCGTCTTTAGGTGCTATATCCCCATACAATGCAGGGACTAGCCACACTATTCCTTCTTCTCAGTGATTGGATTTGGGGACAACATTTGTATCAAACTGAAGTGGTGAGCTTTCATAATTTGCAAGACTCCATTACATGCTATGGTTATTTTTTCATACTTGTGTTTATTTCCAGGACTTTGGTTTTAGCTATGGTCAGGGGCATGTCCCGATTAGATGTTCTTTTTTTTTGGTTAGAGGCTTTATGTGACTACTTAGGTCATGTACGATGTCGGTATTAGTGTCATCCTTGGCATTGGTATTGGTATTGGGGATAACACCGATTGGATATTTGGTTGGTTTGTTGATTGGTTATGGTTATGGATTCTATTATTATATTTGAGTTTTTATTATTCAATCTTATTATATGATAGAATTCATCCAATAGGTTGCAATCGGTTATGGTTTGGTATTAGGGGTGGTCTCTGGTCCCAATTGGACTTGAGGCACCCAACATGACTAGGCCCTAATTTCGTCCATGTCAGATTAGTATCAGAGCACCCTGGGTTCATAGTTAATTGGGAGTCCCCAAAGCTGTGTTGAGTTGAGTCTCTTTTAATGGTATTTAGCATGCTACACTCATAAGGGAGAGACTATAAAGCATTTAGAAATATTTTTCTTTCTTGTCATCTTTTTTCAAGTTATAGATTCTAAGTCCTAAATTCTTCTCTAATTCCTATTTTTTCACTTTCCAGATAATGCTTCGATGAGCTAAAGCTTATGTAGATGGGATACACTCTATTCATGGGATCTATACCCAGTCTAGGGGTCCAATTCCTGATTGTTCTCTTGGAGTTCCATCGATTCCCTCTAGTTTATCTCAAACTCCTCAAGCTGAAGTAGCGAATGCTGAGTTTTGTTAGTCCATTCATATGTTAGCACAGTTGGTAGCTACTCAGTCTTAGCATGGTGTTCCTGTTACTCCATCTTCTAAGGCCACAAGGGTTGGTCAGTTCATGAGATTGAACCCTCTAATCTTTATGAGTGTTAAGATAGAGAAGGGTCCTCAAGGTTTTCTGGATAAGATGGAAATGATCTTTATGCATGCCACGAATAAGAAGGGTTTGTAGTTTTCTTCCTACCAGTTAAAATATATGGCGTACTAAGAGTATAAGGAATGGGATCATAAAAGAGGTGGCAATGTTGAGTCATCTTTATAGGAGGATTTTTCTAACCTTTTTCTGGACTATTTTTTCCTCAGGAGTTAAGGAAGGCAAAAGCAAAAGAGCTGGTTAATCTGAAGCTGGGAAAGATGGCAGTCAAGAAGTATGCCTTGAAGTTTCACCAGTTATCGCGGTATACTCTAGAGTTGATTTTTGGTATGTGGGAAAGGATGAGAAAGTTTGCTTTTAGTTTGTCCCAAGACTTGATTTTGGAAAGTAAAGTTGCCCCATTGATCAAGTATATAGATATATCCAGGCTGGTTGTGTACATACAGCAAGTGGAGGAAAAGAAGAAGAAGTAGGCTGAGTTAGGGAAAAGGAAGGGAAAGAAGTTCAGATTCTCCAAGCAGGGTGGTGGCCACTAGCAGAGTGGCAGAGATGGCGGTAAGTGGACCAAGAAGAACTAAGGAAATTCAGGGTCTTTCTCGATGGCTACTGCTTCCTACCCAAAGTCATGTGGTGATAGGCATTTCAAAGGTGGCGATAACTTTAGGGCACTTGGTGCCTAATCTCAGGCTAGTGGACCCAGTCAGCTCTATCATATCCTCCTTATAGATATTGTGGTTGTATATATTAGGGTTTCTGTGATGAAAGAAGGGACAGGTGCTTCAACTACGATTATCTAGGACACATGCTTAGAAATTAGCCTATTGGTAAGGTTACCTCTGGGGAAAACAAAGTTCCAGCTAATTTATCATCATCTCCAACACTAAAGGGTGCACCATTTGGCTTGGACACTGGTTGAAACTATCTCTATGCTCTAACCCCCCGATAGAGTCTGAGGCATCGCTTGATATCGTGACTGGTACATTAAAACTCTTTTCTTGAGATGTGTATTGTTTACGCGATTTGGGTTCTACTCTCTCTTATATGACCTCATGTGTGGCTATGCATTTTGGTTTAGGTTCAAAGTATGTTTCAGACCCTTTTTCTATTTCTACCCCAGTAGCTGATACTGTGATTACTAGAAGTATCTATAGGGAGCATGTGGTATCTGTTGGTAGTAAAGAAATTATGGTAGATCTGTTTGAATTAGATATGTTGGATTTTAATGTCATACTTGGGATGTATTGGTTGCACTCGTGCTATGTGTCTCTAGACTCTTAGGACCCGTAAGGTTTGTCTTTAATTTCCCTAATGAGATGATTATTAAGTAGGAGGGTGGTTCCCTATCTCTTAAAGGGAAGTTCATATCATATATTAGAGCTCAGAGATTAATCTCTTAGAGGTGTCTCTATCATCTAGTCTGGGTTAAAGATTCTAACTCGGAGAGTCCTTCTTTTCATTATGTCCCAAAGGTAAATGAATTTACTAAGGTCTTCTATGATGACCTTATTGGTGTTTTTCATGATAGGGAGATTGAGTTGGTATTAATCTTGTTCTAGACATTCGTCCAATTTCTACTCCTTCATATAGAATAGATCTAGCTGAGTTGAAAGAGCTTAAGGAGCAATTAAAGAATCTTTTAGATAAGGGTTTTATCCATTCTAGTGTGTCCCCATGGGGTGCACCAATGTTGTTCATGCATAAGAAGGATGGTTCCCTTCAAATGTTTATTGATTACCATTAGTTAAATAAGGTGATGGTAAAGAATAAGTATCCCCTTCCTAGGATAGATGATTTGTTTGATCAGTTGCAGGGTGCTAAGTATTTCTCCAGGTTTGATCTTTGATCTGGGTATCATTATTTAAAGATTAGGGGGGAGGATATCCCTAAGACTACTTTCCGTACCCAGTATAGATACTTTGAGTTTTAAGTTATGCCTTTTAAGTTGACCAATTCCCTGGTGGCTTTTAAGGATTTGATGAATAGGGTCTTCTGTCAGTTTCTAGACTTGTTTATCTTTGTGTTCATATATGATATTCTAGTGTACTCTAAGAGTGAGGTAAATGATGTCAATCACCTCTGTGTGGTATTGCAGACCTTGAGAGAGTAGTCATTGTATGCCAATTTTTTGAAATATGAATTTTGGTTGAATGCTATCACTTTCTTAGGTCATATCATTTCTAGTAAAGGTTTCATGGTAGATCTGCAAAAGGTTGTTTTGGTTAAGAAGTAGCCTAGACCCATGACTCCAACCAATATTCATAGTATCTTAGGTTTAGCTAGCTACTACAGGAGGTTTGTGGAGATTTTTTCTTCTATAGCTACCCCATTGACTAAGTTGACTTAGGAGATGGTAAAGTTCTTGTGGTCTGATGCTTATGAGTGAAGTTTTAAAAAGTTAAAGGATAACCTAACTTCCACTTTGATTTTGACTTTGCCTGAAGTCACTGATGGTTTTGTGGTATACTGTGGTGCGTCTCTTGTGGGACTTGGTTATATTTCAATGCAGCATGGAAAGGTAATAGCTTATGCTTCCATATAGTTGAAAGTGCATGAGAGAAACTATCCAACTCATAATTTGAAATTATTAGTTATGGCGTTTGTATTAAAAATCTGGTGTCACTATTTGTATGGATTACATGTGGATATCTTTCTGATCAAAAGAGCCTGCAGTATATGTTTACACAGAAAGAGCTTAACCTCAGGCATAGGAGATTTCTTGTGCTGCTCACGGATTCTAACATGAGTTTTCACTACCATCGAGGTAAAGCTAACGTGGTTGATGATGCTCTTAGCAGGTTATCCATAGGGAATCTAGCTCATGTAGATTAAAAGAAGTGGGAGTTGGTAAAAAACATTCACCATTTGGCTAACCTTGGAGCTCATTTCTTGGACTCTGAGGATAATGGTGTGTTCATTTAGAAAGTGGCGCAGTCATCTCTTGGTGATAAAATTAAGTAGAAGAAAGTGTTAGATCCTATTTTAATGAGGATCAAGAGTGACATTAGTGGGCAGAAGGTGATAGCCTTCGAGATTAGTGATGATGGTACCCTGCAGTACCAATAAAGGTTATGTGTTCTCGATGTCGATAGGTTGGGAGAGAGAATCTTTTCCAAGGTGCATAAGTCATGTTATATTGTTCATCCTGATTCAACAAAAATGTATCATGACCTCAAGGAGATGTATTGGTTGAATAATATAAAGAGGGATGTGGCTGATTTTGTGGCCAAATGCATTCTGTGCCAATAAGTGAAGGCTTAACACATGAGGTCTGAAGGATTGTATAAAGAAATCGAGTTTCCAGAGTAGAAGTAGGAAGTGATCAATATAGATATCTTTGCCAGTCTTTCTCAGTCTCGAAATCAATTTGATTAGGTTTGGGTCATCGTGGATAGGATGAAAAAGTCAGCTCACTCTTTGCCAGTAAGGACTAACTTCTTGGCTAAGGATTATGCAAGGTTGTATCTCTATAAAATTGTGAAGTTGCATGGGGTACCTATTTCTATCATCTCAGATCGTGGCACACAATTTTCATCTCTCTTTTAGCGGTTTTTCAGAAAGGATTGGGGACAAAGGTGAGTTGAGTACTGTTTTCCACCCACAGTCAGATAGGCAAGTAGAAAGGACTATTCAGACATTGGAGGATATGCTTTATGCTTGCACGATTGACTATGGTAGCAGTTGGGTTAAGCATTTACCTCTTGTAGAGTTTACTTACAACAAAAGCTACCACTCTGGCATTGAGATAGCTCCATTTGAAGAGTTGTATGGTAGGAGATGTAGGTCTCCTATTGTGTGGTTCAATATTGGTGAGATGGATATGTTTGGCTTGAATTTGGTTCACCAAGCCATGGAGAAGGTAAAGGTTATTAGGGATATACTTAAGACTACCCAAAGTCACCAAAAATCCTATGAAGATGTGAGGATAAGAGAGTTAGAGTTTGAGGTTGGGTATAGAGCATTCTTGAAGTGTCTCTCATGAAGAAAATTATGTGGTTTGGTAAGAATGGAAAGCTCAGTCCCCGGTATATTGGTCCATACTTAGTTTTGAAGAGGGTTGGCAATATTATTTATGAGTTGGAGTTGCCTTCTAGTTTGAGCTCCATTCACCTGGTATTTCATGTCTCCATGTTGAGGAAGTGTATGGGTGATCCGTCTTAAATCGTGCCTATCAAGGATATTGGTCTTTTAGATTCCTTATCATATGAGGAGGTCCTAGTTGAAATCTTGGACCGTCAGGTTCGTTAGTTGTGGACCAAGGATATGGCCTCAGTAAAAGTTCTATGGAGGAACTATAAGGTGGAAAAGACTACATGGAAAGCTAAAGAGGACATAAAGTCCAAGTATCCATTCCTGCTTTCTGCTTTGGAAATTTATGGGGAAGGTATGTGCTTTTCATAACGTCTTTGTTTTCAAACTTTTTTAAAGAAAAAATTTGACGTCCTTGCATCTTTGTTTTCTAACTTAGTTAAAGGTTAGAGTTGAGGTGATGGGGTGTAAATCATGCTTGTACTACCTTGTTTCATCATTTATGGTCGAATGTTCCAAGTGGGACAGAATTAAAACACCTTGGGTTTTGGTCGTTGGTAATTTCCTGAGTTTTTAGCTTTCTGTTGATCATATGACTCACCATACGAGTCGTATGGTGAGGGTACAGGTTAGGTGACCCAACTCGTAGGATATTTAGTGTTTGGTGATCTAGTTTCTGTTAGAGTTACAGTTTAAAGGTATGGGTCATATGGTTGGTGATGGATCATCGGGTTGACCCTTCGCTTAATCTGAAACTTAGTGACTTGACTTGTCTCTAAGTATGAGTGCCTCACTATGAGCCGTGAGGATAGGTTACAAGTAGTATAGTGGGGTCGTATGTTATCCAGTGTCCAACCCCTTTTATTCTGTCTTGGATACGACTTATGGTACTAGTCATATGGTATGGGTATGAGTGGGGCAAGGGGAGTTATATGGTGGACAGTGTGTAGATGTCCAAACTTCTATTCTAGTTACGACTTGATAGTACCACTTGTATGATGTAGGTATGAGTGGAGGGGTCCAACCGTACCCACCTGCGGGAATTGTTACAGTTTAAGTTGGGGGTATTCTAAAAATTTCCCCTCTTAACCTCTTTTGACCCCACGACTTAAAAAACTTTTGGGACTTTATTAACCTACTATTCCTAAATTAATCACTCTTAAATCTCTCTCAAGATCTTGGTTCAAAAAGAGGCTTGGGTTTTCTTGAGATGGTCAATTAATGCTCTCAAGGGTGGTTTCTTTCTGTCTTCCTTGTTGTCTAAGGCATGTTACTCCTCCCTCATTGTTATTTCAAACTCAAAGCAGGTTTTACTTAATGGTTTTCATAGCATAATTGTGACTGTTCTTGGTTGGATAATGTTTTCCCATGTTTTCTTATTGTTTTAATGTTATAATTGTGGTTTAAAAATATGGTTGAATGGGAATAGTAAATTCTTACTTGATTCTGGATTTAAAAACTATATGCCCTCAACATGTTTGTTAAAATGCCTATGAGAATGGTTTGGTTACATAGTTTGACTTTTATTGAAAACCTTGCATTGCAGAACATGGTAATGGAACTCAAATTGGTCTAAACGGTTTTAAATAGATTGGAAAGGCCTTGGTGGCCATGGATTTGGTTTTGAAAACCTTGTGAGGTACACGGGAATCGCCCAAGCAATTTTTATAATGGAGTATACGGGGTACATAGGAATCCTTTAAGTGTTGGCTAATGACATTGCTTGCAAGCTATAGTCGGTATGACGATACCACTTTACAATACCTTGGTAATTAAATCTTAGAATTGGTTGTTCGGTTATGTGCTAAAGGTTTTAATTAGGCAATAATGGCGGGGTGTGATAGTTGACCATGAAGGTGTAAGTCTGATGGACGGATATTGAAAACTCATGTTTTTCGATAAGAGGGTTAGTCATGGTGACCACAAACTTGTGGGGTACACGAAAATCTCCTAAGTTATACTTGTTTATATGTATCATAGAGGGCGAAGGGTACAAGAAAATCCCCAGCTCCTATGATATCTTCGGTTCGTGCAGCTATACACATGGGGTCACATTCAGGGGGTAACACTGGACCAACATAGCCCGTGGGTGGTTTTAGGATGGTCAAGCTATACTTCCCAGGTTAAGATTTTAAATGTATGCTAAACCTGGTTGCCCTTTCCCGACATGAAATATATATATATATACATATATATATATGTATGTATGTAAGTGATTGTACTTGATTATTTACTTGATTATCTAGCATTCCCCGCTAATCCGTCTTCGGGCACTGTATCCCCATGCGATGCAGGAACCGACCACACTATTCCTCCTGTTCAGAGATTGGATTCCAGAACAGTGTTTGTGTTAGATTGTAGTGAGCTTTCATACTCTGGAAGACTTCATTTTATGCTATGGGTATTTTTTCATACTTTTGTTTATTTCCAGGACTTTGGTTTTGGCTATGGTCAGGGGCATGTCCCGATCGGATGTTCTTTGTTTTTAGTTAGAGGCTTTGTGTAACTACTTTGGGCATGGGCGGTGTTAGCATTGGTGTTATCCTTGACATTGGTATTGGTATTGGGGCTGACACCAATTGGATATTTGGTTGTATTATTGGTTGGTTATGGTTATGGATTCTATTATTGTCTTTGAGTATTTATTGTTCTATCTTGTTATATGTTCGAAATCATCCGACACAGGTTGTGGGGCAGTTATGGTTGGGTATTGGGGTGGCAGAGGCGGACCTACATGGCACCGTGAGGGTGCACATGCACCCGATAACTTTGTAAAAAATTATATATATAGATATAGATATAGGTATAGATACCCTAATATAATGTTAGTATATTAAATAGTGCACCCTCAATAACAAAACTTCTCTTGGTGCACTAGTTCGAGACTCAAAGTTAAGCATCCTTCGGAACCAGACACTGCGGGTTCGATTCCTTGTTGGGGCTGGAGAGCTATTTTTTTATAGCCTTTAATTGTTCCTCCTCATATAGCCTTTAATTATTCCTCCTTATCTGGACCCACCTCAATTTAAAATAAATTTTAATACACAATTCCCCAATCCCTAAAAGTTGAGGGGGGTACTTATAGTACTAGATTTATTATATTTGTTGAAATGCTATGTCATAGCATTCCTTAGTTATTTGTTCTAACCTTATTAATTCTTCTATATTAATCTTAAGCTATACTATATGCTACCAAAGTTGAGGGGGTACTTGTAGTACTAGATTTATCATACTTGTTGAAATGCTATGTCATAGCATTCCTTAGTTATTTGTTTTAACCTTATTAATTCTTCTATATTATTTTTAAGGTATACTATATGCTCCTATTTCTAGTTTTTATTTAGTCGAGTAGATTCTTTTTCATAAGTATTTCTATTAATCTTATTTGCTCCATATATTTCCTCTAATATTCTAAATATTCGTAATTTATCATTTTAGTCTGAATAATACCAATCTAAATAATAATATCTACCATCAAAATCTATATTTTCCAACTCTTGTTCTATCCATTCAGTATTTAGTAACTCATCTTCAAAATCAAATATCTTTTCCTATATGAGTTTTCTTATATCTATTATTTCTATATCCTTAAGTATATACAAAATAAGAATCTTGACCCTATCTATCATTTCATCAGATAAGTAGTTAGTCATTTTATTTCATATGATGCTTATTTCAAAATATTCCTTTCAATCATATACATAACAAAATATGGTCATCTTAGATCACTATGTACTAGATTATCCTTAGATAATTATGTTCCTCTGTCACTATCAGCATGGTATTTTTTTATACTTCTTCCCTAAACAGCGCCTCAACTCTGGTTACTACCCTATCACGGCTTCTCTGCCTTACTGGTTTCACCTTTAGGATGGCATAGTTCTGAGAATTTTTCTCCTTTTTCTCTTTGCTAATAAACTTCAGAACATATTATCCTTCGAATTTTTATACTATATAGTAACATGAACTTATTTTATTGTATCATGATTATCAGGAATTTATAAATTTAGCTATTCATAATTATAAATGAAAATATCTGTTCTTGTAGGTTTGATGATTCTGAGCTTTGATTTTCCATAGTTGAGTATAAAATTGAATATCTTTATTGATTATATGAGAGAATTTTGGTTGTGTACAAGAAGGTTTGCTTTCCGTGTATAAAGTCTTGCCCTAGATTTACCGTCTGGCTTACATTTATAATCTACAAAATGAAAATCCTAACACTATTCCTATTCTACACTTGTCAAAAAGGTGAAAAACTAATAATGGCCCTTTGCCAAAAAAAAAGTCAAGAACTAATAAAAACTAATAAATGTTATACAATAATTTACGTCTTTAGAAGTCAAAAAAAATTATATAATAATTCACATGTCACTTTCATAGATTTAATATCTTGTCTCCTTGTCTCCTGTCTTTATTTTTCATTGGTCTGTCCTTTTTTATGTTGTTTTCTATCTCCTGTTGTCTAACTTCCAGCTGGCTTCTTTTCATCCTTATCTTCTTGGTTGATTTTTGTCTTTATCTTTTATTCTAGTTGGACTTCTGAGATAATATTATCTTCTCCGTTACATCTTGAACATTGATGAACTGGATATTATGTCCTATTAATTTGCAATATCTTGTAAATAATTCTTCTGAAATAAATTCCTTCTTAATTGCTCTTGTAGTTGGTTGTCTTTCTAGATTGAGTCGTTATTCATTTTTGAACGTTATTCATTTTTGAACTTCTTCTATATCTGACTGTCGTAGCTCCCTTGAATTTGAATAGATCATTAGCTGGTCTCGCGAATAATAACTCCATATAGAGTTTCCATTGAGATAATTATTTGTTAGCTCTTGAATAATCGTAGATATTCCAATATTTCATTTATTTGCATAGAAATCTAGTATCTCTACCTTAGGTATCTTTGGATGTTGTCCAATATCTTATGGTATAATGATATCAATGGTTAATCCAATTTTTACAACTTGTGCAACTGGTTTAATTTCGTCATATAATATCTCTGCTGGGGCAGTATAAAACTTTATAAAAAATAGGTTTTGGTTATTTTTTTGTAGGTCAAAAATGCTCTATATATTTCAGGTATAGCTGATAATTCATTTCCATCTTGGGTATACACGGTATTAAGTAGTCCGTAACTAAAACAGGTTCTAACTTGGTTTGGATTGGTTTTTAGTAGTGTGATTAACTTGTTGTATCCTTGTAGTTTTTGGGTTATATAGTCTGTGTTTGGTTCTTGGATATTTATAGCTCTGGGTTTAAGATTTAGGTAAGTTTGTATTTGTGTATATTTTCTATGTATGCTCGGGTTATATGATTTTAGGCTTTTTGATCTTGGTTCAAACTTTCTAGATATGTGGTAGTTTATGGAGGTATGAATAAAGGGTCTTTTGGTATTTTTGGTATAAATGGTTTGTCAAATATCTTGTTCAGATTTAATCCTTGCCTACTAACTCCTTTGCTTGTACCTGCAGATGTAAATTGATAAAGGTTATGGATTTTATGGAGTGTCCCAACGTCTCCTTTTAGCTCTGGATTTTTGATGTCTTCCAATTGACATAGCTCTGCATTTTTATAGTCATGCGGCTGACTTGTAGCTTTAGACTTCAGTTTACCTTCATTAGTCTTTAGCTTTTCTACCTCATTGCCCATACTATCCACTTTCATTGAAAGCGTAGTTAGAGCTTTGAGTATTTTTTCTAGTGTATCATTTTCTGTTATATCAGTCTGTGTAGCTTTGTCTTGATATGTAATCTGTAATAATATTCTTTTTATTATTAATTATTTCAACTGTAAATGTAAAGTTCAATATATTTAATACTAATCTCCGTATTTCTTTTGTTGTAACTGAATTTTATATTTTCTTAGTTAACCACCATTATATCTGTGTATTATCTGTTCGTACTATAAATTTGTTATATACAATATATGGTTCAAATGTTAATAAACACTTATATAATGAACATAATTCTTTCCTATTTATTTCTCATTTTATTTCTGTTTCATTAAATATTCCTGAATAATATCTACAATGATGTTCTATTTTTTCATTTTCATACTTGTATTTGAGTACTCCTCCATAGCTATGCTTACTTGTATCAACTTCTACTATATATATAAAATTTTTATTTTCATCTGAGAATTGTAATTTTGGTAGTTTTTTTACAAAGTGTCTTTATTTTTTGCAATTATTTTTTATCTTCTTCACTATAATTATATTCTACATCCTTTTTTTAATTTCTCTTGTAATGGTTTTAAATTCTCTGATAGTTTTGGTATATATTCTCTTACCTTTTTTTGTATCTAATTCTTCTTTTGAATCTATTATTTTTTGTACTATATGCTGTTGCATTTTTACTCCGTTTTTATCTATTTGTATTCCTAAGAATTCTATCTGGGTTTTCATTATTTCTGCCTTTTTCTCACTTAGGTTTATTCCTGAATTTTCTATTATATTTGTAAATTATTCTAATAACTTTAGGTGCTCATCTTTAGTTTTTGAATATTGTAATATATCGTCTATATACACTATACAGTTAGGTAGTTGTTTAAAATAATTATCCATAAAATGTTGATACCTACCTGGTACATTTTTATATCCAAATGGTAACACATTCCATTCATAAAATCCTTGTGGCACTGTAAATGTGGTTAACTTTTTAGATTCTTCTTCTAGTTTTAAGTGGTAAAATCCTGATTTACAATCAAATTTGCTAAAATAATTATATCCTTGTATTTGTCTTATTTTTAGTATTTTATTTGGTATTGGGTAATTATATGTTATAGTTTTTGCATTTAAATTCCTATAGTCAATAACCATTCTACTTTTTTCTCTTTTTTGTTCACTATGTTTATTTACTATAAATGCTGGGCTAGTGTATTTGCTATTACTTTTTTGTATATATTGTTTTTCTAATAGTTCATTTATATGCATTTCAAATTCTTTTAGATCGTCAAAATTATACGTCAGTGGTTTTTGAGTTACTATACTATCTTTATTTATTAGCTCAATTTTTATAGTAGCTTTATGTTTTTCCCATCCTTTTAGTGGATCTTCACTATGTAATTGTTTTAATTTATTTTTTATTATTTCTACTTTATCTATTGAAAATATGATCATTTCTTCCTTATTTATAGAGAATATAATTAATTCTATTGTGTCTTCAGTAGTTTTTATATTTTTTAATTTTTGTGTACTTTTTTCACTTCCTTTTATCCAAATTGTTTTCTTTCTTATTTTATTAGTAACTCTTTTTGCTCTTACCTTTTGTTTGCATGGTGTTGTAAACCACCAGTGTGTTTTAGTTATTATGTGTGGATATAGTTTATCTAAAAATGGCATTCCTAAAATCATATCTTTTGATGTTAGTTCGTAATTATAAATTTCTTCTATTATTAATATTTTATCCATATTTGTATTTTTACATTCCTAGCTTTATATATAATTAGACTTCCTTCATTATTAAATCTTTTAACTACTATTGGTGTTCTTAACTTATCCCATTTATTTTCTGGTAAACAGTTATATCTACATAAATTGGCTTCTGCTCCTGTATCTATCATTGGCGTATAATATCTATTATAATATCCTTCTACTATTATCTTCATGAGTACATATATTTTCATATTAAAGCTCTTTTTACTAACAATTCTTCTTTATTATACGTTATGGTTAATTGGGTATGTTCTATATTGTATGGTTTTACTTGTTCCAACCATTTTATTCCTAATATTATATCTGCTTTTTGTGTTTCTTCTTTTACTTCAAATTCAATTTTTATCTTTCTGACTCCTATTATAATTTCTTTTTCAGTCGTATTTTTAATAATTAATAGGTTTCTTAGCAAATCTGGACATTTATCATTATTTGTTTTAATTTCTTCGATTTTTACTAAGTATTTCATTATATAATTATCTTCCTGTCCTGTGTTTATTAGTATTAAATATTCTTTTTCATCTATTGTTCCTATTATATAATATTGAGTTAGGTTAGGTTTTGGAGTTATCTCATATGCTATTCTTTTTTATGTTTTTGGTTTTTCATAAGATATTCTCTTTGGTGTTCTTATTCTTTCATTTACTATTTCTAAATCTTCTTCTATATCTATATTCTGGTAGCTATAATCATTATTATCTATGATTTTTACAAATTGCTCAAAAGGGCTTTCTATTTGTATTTTGTTTATTTTATTTTTTCCAATTATTTTATGCTTTGTTGTTAATACATATAAATTTTTACATCTTGCTGGAAATATTTTACTTCCTGGGGTTAATTCTATTCCTGATATTTTCCAATATAGTACTAATGACTTATCTATATTTTTATCTGTTATTGGTATTGAATAATTTGCACTTATTATAAATTTAAATTTTTGGTATATTAGATTCCCTCTTATAACACTTATTATGTTTTTTTCTATAGGTTTTACGATCCTATCATCTGCTAAATATAGTTCTATTGGTGTATCTATTCCTTCTCTAAAACATGCTTTTATTAATATTTATGTTCCTCCAAGGTGTACATATTTTATTGAGTCTTTACTTTTTATATCTTGTATTTCTTTATTAACTATTCTTTTTATTACTAGTGGTATACTAGCTTTTTCTTTCGCGTATCTACAATCTATTATATGTTCTTTTTGGCTTACTACGTAGTATTCTTCTTTCCGTCTATTAAATATACTCCTTATTGTTGGTATTTTAAATATTTTTTCTACACTTAAGTCTAATTCTTTTCCTTTTATGTCTTCAAATATATTACTATCAAATATAATTTTTTGGTCTATTTCTTCTTCATTTAAATATTCTTCCTTTTTATTATTTGTATACTTTCTTCAATCATTTAATTCATCTAATTCCCTATCTATTTTATTATCTGTTTCATTTTTCGATATTTCATATATACTATCTTCACTTTCTAATTCACAATTTATATAATTTATTTGCATATATTCTGTATTTTCTATCTTTATTTCTAATATTTGTTTCTTTTTTGGATCTTTGGGTACTTTACAATCTTTAGCTAGGTATCCTAATTTTCCACAATTATAACATTTACATTCTTTTATAGATTTTTTCTTTCTATATGGTCTTTTATGTTTATAGTCTTTTATGTAATATCTTTTTCTTGGTTTTTTATATTTATATTGGGATTTCTTATATTTATTATATTTCTTATGTCTTTTTCTTTTCTTGTAGTATTTTTCATCCAAATTGGGGTGCTATTTTATCTTTGCAACATGGTAAATTCTC
>NC_061115.1:62482376-62499376 GCF_002878395.1 Capsicum annuum
TTACAATCTTTAGCTAGGTGTCCTAATTTTCCACAATTATAACATTTACATTCTTTTATAGATTTGTTCTTTCTATATGGTCTTTTATGTTTATAGTCTTTTATGTAATATCTTTTTCTTGGTTTTTTATATTTATATTGGGATTTCTTATATTTATTATATTTCTTATGTCTTTTTCTTTTCTTGTAGTATTTTTCATCCAAATTGGGGTGCTATTTTATCTTTGCAACATGGTAAATTCTCTATTAATATTTTTTTTGTTTTTAATTCTTTCCTATATTTTGCACATATATTCATATACCACTGTTGTAAAAATTTTATCCTTACTCCTAGGGTATCTACTATTTTTGCTTCATCCCAACTTTTTATTATTTTTGAACTAAATGGTTCAGGTAGTTTGCTAAAATATAATCTCCTTATTTCCTTGCTTGCTTCTACATTATATTTTCCCTTATAATAATATTCTTTGAATGCACATGTATATTCATCTACGTAGCACATATTACATATTGCTAATTTCAACACTAAATTCCTATTTGTATAATTTTCTATTTTTGTTGTTGTTCTTCTGTTTCTTTACTACTGAATTCATTTCTTATAGCCGTTTCATATTTTTTTTAATATTTCTATGGGTGATGCTTTAGTTGTTCCTTTTGTATTTTTGTCATATCTTAGTACCTTTTTACTTTCTTTAGTTAAATTTGATAGTCATAATTTCACTGTTCCTATTAGTGTTCTTTCTATATATTATGGTGTATTTGTTGTGTCTATGCTATTATCTAGTAATTATTTTGATATATATCCTACCCATAACTGTATCGTCTTATTTGTGTCTATTACACAGTCTAAATCTAAGAAGTTGTAATTTTTATTAACTATTTATTTTGGTGTCCATTTGTATTTTTTTTGGGGGGTGTACTTATTTTTGTAATTTTATTTTGGCTTTCTTATTTCTGATGTACTAGGAATTATGTTTTCGTCATCATTTTTATCAAGAGTATTTATTTCTTCTATATTTTCCTTATTACCTGCTTCTTCTTTTTCCTTAATTTCTAGATCTTCTATTCTTTCTAAAATTTCTGTATATGTTTTACTGTCTTCTGAATAATAATCATTTATTTTTCACTATCTATTGTATTTATTTCTAATTCATTGGTCTTTAGTTCTTCATTTTTTGTTTTTATTTTTTCTTTAAATTGGTTTATTTCATCTAGTAATTTCTGTTCTTTATCCTTTTCATCTTTTTCTCTTTGTCTTTTTTCATATAGATCTTTTAGTATTTGCAATTCTTTTTCTAACTCAGTAATCCTATTATTTTTTATTTCTTCTATTTTTCATGTTTCATCCGTAGTTTGTTGTTTTATTTTTTCTATTTCTTTTTTCCTGTCTATTTCTTCATTTTCTTTTGTTATTGTTACCATAGTTGTTAGTTTATATTCTAATTTTAATTCTTCTTTTTCTAATATTAAATATAAATGTTCACCTATTTTCATATATCTTCTTCCTAAATTAGAAAATACTATTCTTATTTTTAACCCTTCGTGATTTTCATGTATTTTTTCATCTATTATGAATTCTTCTTTATTCATTTTTTCTATTTCATTGTATATAAGTCATGTTGATGTATGTATTCTAGGTTATCTATTAGAGCTTCTAAATATGATATTTCTTCTTTCTGTGTTTTTATTGATTTTTAACATACTCCAACAATTAAATTATATTGTAGTCTTTCTTTTCTTATTTTTAATTCTCTTTGTTTCTCAGATAATATTTATTTTAGTTCTTTATATTTTTGGAATTGGTCTATTTTATTCATTAGTATTTATAATATTTTGGTAGATTTCTAAATTTAGTTCTATCAAAATATGCATTCCTTAAATAAATACATATAACTCCTCTATTTTTAAATAACATATACCAAAGTTGAGAGGGGTACTTGTAGTACTAGATTTATTAGCATTCCTTAGTTATTTGTTTATACCAAAGTTGAGGGGGTACTTGTAGTACTAGATTTATCATATTTGTTGAAATGCTATGTCATAGCATTCCTTAGTTATTTGTTTTAACCTTATTAATTCTTCTCTATTATTTTTAAGGTTTACTATATGCTCCATGTTTCTAGTTTTTATGTAGTCGAGTAGATTTTTTTTCATAAGTATTTCTACTAATCTTATTTGTTCCATATCTTTCCTCCAATATTCTAAATATTCATAATTTATCATTTTTGTCTGAATAATAAATCCCAAACAATATTGGTGTATTCCCCCAAATCCCTAAAATATTTTCCTTTTTCCAAACCCAAAAGTCTCTTTAAACAAATTTTTCTTTCTTCCAAGTTCCATCCCTATATTACCTTTATTCTTCATAATTTTGTGGCTATTGACGATAACCTATTGTAAATTTTTTACTATTAATTACTTTTTTCCTTACTCATAAATTGTCTATTTTGTTTCTGCATCACTAGATAAAAATTAGATGCTCATGGATATTAACATGCTTTTTAGTTGAAATGGCAATAGATAAAATAAAGTATTTTCTTTATTTCTCAATTTAAAGTATTAATATTTTTTCAAAATTCTAACTGCAACCTATGGAAGGAGGGGTATGATTTCCCTATTAGTAATGTTATGTTACTTATATTTTTTATGAAAATTTTATTTTGTAGGAATTTGTTATTGATTCTTGTGAATTGAAATTGGTAGATATTATTCTCCTCAATCAAGTTCTAATTTGAAAGAAAATTCTCTCCGTCTTATAAAGAATTTGATGTGAATTCACTTAAATTCGATTCTGAAGAAAGAAAATCAATCATGAATATGACTCTACGATACGAGATCAAGTCAGAAGATATTATATTCAACAAGGGCCTTGTCAACCGGATCTAGGTTTTAAGTGATTGTTTAGTTTGTTACATTGAGAAAGAAGGATATATTTGTAGATATAAGCAACGATGCAATCATTGACCGTTTTCAGAATATGAAAATTCATCGATGTCTAATATGAAAGGATGATCTACTTTTGTTATATTAGCACTAAATTAATGATATTTGATCATTTTGAAATTTATACTTTGCTAATAATTTTTTGCAAACTTTAAATTTAAAAGAATTGTGTGTCAAATTAGGTAGTTGATAATTGATATGACTTAATTAAAGATAATGGTGCACCCGCTATCTTCAAATCCTGGGTTTGCCTCTGGGGGGTGGTCTCCAGTCCCGATTGGACTTGAGGCACCCAACACGACTAGGCCCTGGTTCGGATCATGTTAGTCCAGGGGTGGAACTATGTGGACGTATGAGGGTGTCATGTCACTCGCACAACTCCGTTGAAATTTTTGTATACATGTATATACATACATATAAGAAATAGTATAAATTAAATGCTTGTCATCCTTTGTCACATTCTCTGGATGGTGCTACTGGTAGATAGTCGAGTTTGGCTCCATATAGGTACGAGTTCGAGTTGTGAGCGGTGTACTCTTTTAGCACTTTCTTTTGGTAGCTATTTTTGGGTTATCTTCCTAAAAATAACCCAGGCCCAATGGTATTTGAACCCACAATTCCTTGATTAAAAGCCATATTTTTTATCCATTTGGTTGTATACGCAATAAACGTGATGTGTTCTTTAGCAATCAAATAACTTACTAATTGTAAAAGGTTTTAAACTTCATTTTGTTGACGAGAAAATGGTCAAATACCCCCCTAACCTTTACCCCAAATCTCAACTACACACTTATACTTTGTGGGGTTCCTATGACTCCCCCTGAACTATTTTAAAGTGGAATATTTACCCCCTGAACGCTGACATGGCTAGAGAGTGGGTTTCACTCTCTTTAAAGAGAGTGAGAACGCTAATATGGCCAAATATTTCTTTGTTTTCTTTATTCATTTTTAATTGGTATTTTTATTTATTCATTTTCTATTTTTCTTCTTCTTCTTCTTCTTCTTCTTCTTCTTCTTTTTCTTCAAGAACTCAATAATGGCATCTTCAAGAACTCAACAATAGCATCCAATCCAAAATTAATTTTTCAAACTTACATACTCATTAACTGAATTACCATACAAGAATTTTTAATTATTATTATTCTTTCTGCTTCTTCTTCTTCTTCTTCTTCTTCTTCTTCTTCTTCTCAATAATGGCATCTTTAAGAACTCAACAATGGCATCCAATCCAAAATTAATTTATCAAACTTACATACTCATTAACTGAAATACCATACCAAGAATCATCGTTCTCATGAAATGAAACATTAATTTCCAACAATGCCTTGAAATTGAAATAATTAAATCAACACCATAATCAAAATCAACACCAAATTTTTTCACAATCAACACCAATGTCTCTCTTCTACAGTATCTATTCTTGGATTGATAAGCATGGGCTGATAAAACTTCATTTTTCTGCTCCTCAATGAAAAATGGAGGCGTAAAGATTTTAGAAAAAAAATTTCATGATCCACTATCTGTTTCTTTATGAAAGTCTAGGAAACAAAGAGAATTTGGTAGGTTTCACTCTCTTTAAATAATTAAAGAGAAGTGGGTTTCACTCTCTTTAAATAATTGATTTTTTAGAGTGAAAAAAAGAAAAAATGACGTGTTAATGACGTGGCAAGAAAAAATGATGTGACGATGACGTGGCAGCGAGTGCAACTCACTGCCTGAAACAATGTCTGGGCATGAGCTTTTAGGGGGGCTAAATATTCCACTTTAAAATAGTTCAGGGGGTAAATACTCCACTTTAAAATGGTTCAGGGGGGTCATAGGACCCCCTCAAAGTATAAGTGTGTAGTTGGGATTTGGGGTAAACGTTGGGGGTATTTGGCCATTTTCTCTTTTGTTGACCTTTTATCATTTAACTTTATTTTTTTATTTTTCATTTAAGCATGAAAATAAATAGTTTCCTTAGCACTTTCTTTTGGCAGCTATTTTTGGGTTATCTTGCTAAAAATAGTTCACGCCCATGGTATTTGAACCCACAATTGCTTGATTAAAAGCCAAGCTTTTTATACATTCGGTTGTATACGCAATAAACCTTATGTGTTGTTTAGCAATCAAATAACTTATTAATTGTAAAAGTTTTTAAACTTAATTTTGTTGACCTTTAATCGTTTAACTTTATTTTTTTTATTTTTCATTTAAACATGAAAATACATAGTTTCCTTATTTTAAACAATTTTTTTCTCCCGCTTCGTCAAAATTTCAAAAATTATTCTCTTACTCTAGTTTTATTATTTAAATCATTTGAATGTATATGAAAAAAGTAGTTTAACTATGGAAGTTTAAAAAAAAAAATGAATATATTAATTGACAAAATCGAATGTTGCAACAAAAAAAGTGGAAACGAGACATGATTTCATTTCTATTACTAAAATGATGTGTGTGAAATTCTCCGTCCTCGTTATATTTTATTTGTTACATAAAACGTGAATATAAATAATTATTTCATCATTGAATGGTTTTGGAACATGAAAACTGTTGGGTTCGAAATCGAGAGGGCGTCATGCAGAAGTTTAAAGTTTGCAAACCATATAGACGATAAAACAGATGACAACGAAAAACAAATTTTAAAAACATATTATTAATATGATTTAGTCAAACAACCTAAATATTAAAAATAATATTAAAAAAACATAAAATTCATTGAGAGAAATCTCCTTCTAAACAAGACTCTTTAATGATTACATTGTGAATACTATTGTGTTATGGTATGAGAAGGGGGTCTTCTATTTATAGATGTGCAAAACTTTTCCTCCAAGAAAGAGGTTTGGCAAATATGAAAGAGTTTTATATTTTTCTTTAAGAAAAAATAAAAGTAATTATAGTATTACATTTATTTTTCATCAACAGAAAACTAAAACTCAATTTTGGTAAGAAAATCAGAGCAAAAACCCTAACAAAAACTTGTCGAGTGCAATTATAAATGAAATGATGTATATTTATGATATTACTAATATTGTTGAAAGTTTTTTCTTTTGCAGGAAGTTGTCATAATTTTCTTTTGTTTGATCGATTTTGTCTATTTAAAAAGAAAAATAATTGACATGGATTGAAGCCCAAAATAGATCAAAACGATCAAATATTTACCTTATTTGGATCTTATATATAAAAGCGAGTGTGGCATCCGTAACCTTCCGATCCTAAATCTGCCTCTGCATGCGTCATTACTTATTTCACCTATATTAAAATTATATCTTCAACACTTAATTGATAAATTATTCAGGTTAAAACATTCATGTAGCTTATTATAATTTGGAGTTGGCTTGATATCAACTGAATTTCATTACATGCGCATGACAGAGAGGAAATCAAGTCATTCTCACGAACATGATGAGGATCATCAAAGTAATTTTGTGTATCTTTTATATTTGACTAGTATGTCCAAATCGATCAATAGCGGAAAACATTTTCTAATTTTTTAATTAGTCAAAATTTTGCAAGATAATTTTTTTAAGAAAACAAGTTTCCTAAAAATGAAAGAAAAAACTTTCATCACACTCTATCACCACTCTCGCCCCACGTAGCCTCCTTCCTCACTGCCCTCACCATAACTTACTGGGGGTATCAAAATGAACCCAAATTGTACTGACCCGCTTAATCTGTCCAATATTTAATGAGTTGGATTCAAGATAATTTACTATTGAATAAATTTCAATTCATTTTTATATTGGGTTCAAATGAGCCAAATTCAATCTCCATTTCAACACGTTTAATAGAAAAATAAATTTTGTAATGAAAAGTAGGGAAAATAACCGACAATGTGTTCTCTCATTCTCAAAATCACCACCTCACCTCACCCCAACCCCACCACATCCCCAACTTATCCCACCCTCACCCGGTCTCCATTGAATAAATTATTTTTCTTTCTTAAAAGACGTTTTATAAAAAAAATCATGCCCCCACCCCACCTCATCCCCATCCTCCTCCCTACCCCGAACCCCCACCTCCACCACCCACCCCAAAATATTTGTTCATTTAATTTTCTTAAAGAAAAAAATAAAAAAGAATTCTTACCCCACAATCAAAACCCTCTCCCCTCCCCCCGCCCCCCCCTTTTCGTGCATCCTTAGACCTAAAAGATTTTTTTTAGAAATATTTTTTAAAATAAATAAATAATTTTTTTCATTAAAAAAAAAATCTTACCCCAACCCCCATCTCCCCCTACCCTCAACATCCCGCACCCCTCCCCTATACGACATACCCCATCTTCTCAAAAAATATATTTTTAAGAAAAACTAAATTTCTTTTTCTTATTTTAGGAAAAAAAGAAAAGCCTTACCTCAACCCTCATCCCTTTTCGACCCCCGACCCCCACCCCCATACCGCTTTCAATTATTTTTTTTAAAAAAATATTTATTTTTAAATAAAATCAATTAAAAAAAAATTGTTACCCCCACGCCACACTGACGGGCATACCCCTTTCCCAAAAAATATTTTTTTTTCTTTTGAGAAAATTCTTATCTCAACCCCACTCCTCCTGCCCCCACCCCACTACCCCACACCTCTCCCCAAAAAATAAATTTTTATTTTTACAAAAGTTAAATTAAAAAAAAATATTCTTACCCCACCCCCATCTACCCACTCCCTGCCCCCTCCCACCCGACTTTTCAACCCCATTCAAATTTATTTTTTTGAGTTAGGTTTGTGAGGAGTAAATATCAATATGTTACTATTTTTTAGATTAAGTGGGTCAAATTGGGCGAGTCAAGATTCAATTTGATTTTTATCTATTTTAACCCGAAGTAAATTTGGCGGGTCATGACCCAACCTGATATCTAATTCAACCCATTTAATATCTCCAATCTCAACCCAATCCGCTCATTTGACACTCCTACAACTTATCCTTGCCCTCCATCTCAAAGTATTTATGACCTTTTTAAGAAAATAATTTTCGGCGTAGCAAACATACCCTATACTAGTATGTAGTTAATTGCAAGACTTAATATCCTATTTTTACGACCAGTAAAGGGATGATGGTGAGGCACAAGAAATAACTAGAAAGAGAAAAGTCATTATTTCACCCTTAAACGTGTTCTCACGACTTATTTTAGACCTTTTACTTAACACACATTTATTTACCCCTTAATAACTTTAAAGTGAATTAATATCACCCCTAATGCTGACGTAACTTTTTTTTAAAAAAAAAGTGTGTATTTTATTAAAAAAACTGAGATGGTTCCACTTTTATTTTACTATTCTTCTTCAATGCCCCACCCACCCCACCCCCTCGCCTCTCATCCCTCATCCCGCACCCCGCACCTCGCACCCTTATTTTCTATTTTTTTCTTACAGTTGCACCCACACCCTCCACCCCAATCTCCTTTCTACTTTTATTTAATCCTCCACCTCCACTTCTTACTACACTTCATCAATTTTTTCAAGAAAGAAAAAAATGTGTATGAAAAAATTGTAAATTTTAACACACTCTTTCCAATTCATTATTGAAAAGAAAAAAAATTTATAATCAATTTAATTTTTCAGTTGGCAAAAATTTCTCAAGGCTATGAAAAAGTTGTGACATAAGTTTTGATGACTTTTATTATTAAAAAAGTAAATTTTTAAGATAATAATTATTAGTCACGTAATTATATGAGAAATTAACTTTTTTTTTCTTCTATATATAGACTAATTTTTATTTGATTACAAAATTCTTGGTGCAGTGGTGATAGTGATAGGGCTATACTGTATTATGAAGAAAATACAAGGAATACAAAGAAGATGAAATTGAGGAATCAATAATTCATGAACCAATGAAGGGCAGTAGTGAAAATAATCAAGCAATGATTATAGTAATTAATCATTTAGAAATTTAGAAAAATGATGAAAAAATGATATCAATAGCTCTAGCATTGTCATCAAATTTAGATGGTATTACAATATTATGAGTCTATGACCATTGTCATTAATTTCACCAGTAAATATGAGACGGGAGGAGGGGGGGAGGGCGATTAATAGTAGTAGGAGGTTTTTGTCTAGATAAAGGACCAACTTCATCTTCATTTTTGGGCAAAATGGCAGTCATTAATGGATTTGACTTGTATTTATTTGTTACCGTTTAAACTGGACTAGCGGTACCAACATTCGGTACAGTGGATTTTTTAGCATTCAGAGGGGAATGCACACCCTTCTCATCCATTTTTCTTGGAGATGGAGAACTCTGTGTCTGTGTACTTGCATTTGTATTCCTTGTCTGATACTTACTGAGTTTGTCTTGGAGAGTCTGTACTTGCTCCATTAATTTAGAATTTTTTGTACTGAGGGCCTCCTTTTGAAGATTCAATCTTTTGAATGCTTCGGTCATTGAGGTATAGTGATCACAAAAAATTATTTTTCCAATGTCTTTTTGGATATTATATTGAGGTGTCTGGTTAGGATTATGTCTAAGGGATGGAGATACATAAATATTTGGTCCTAAATGTCCTCTAGCATAATCTGAGGCTTCAGAAAAATCATTAAAATCCTTATAAAGAGGGGCTCTTATACCATTTAAAGAATCCATTACTTCTAACCATGTCTGAAAAATTTCATTTGTTCTACCATGTATGACTACATAATATTTAAACCTAGGCTTACTTTTGTCTGACATATATTGACATAATGCATTCATGGATGCTAAAAAATATTTATGGTCTGATTTATTAAAGGCTATCCATAGATTGTCTACTAAGAATTTTTATGGTCTATCTAAAACATGTTTAGGTCTTGGTCTAAAAGATAAATTGCAAGAAGGATAAGCAATTAAATTATATGGTCCAAAATCTATCCTTTCTAGTGTATCTACTGAGTCTTGTGGTCTGAATCTAATATTACCTAGCATCGTCTGGTAGTAAATGTCTCGTGACGAGGAAGATGCTACTCCCTTGCATTTGTCTGTATTAGGTTGACCGGTTGGTCTCATGCTGAAACAAATATAAATGTAGTTTAAAATAGGTTTAGTATTTAGCTGTAATATACTTAATTGGTCTGCTAAATCATTTTCTTTACCTTTTATATACTCAAAAACAATATTTTTATAGACTGATATGGTGTCAGTGAAGTTTAACCATCTTCTTTTACTACTAGACTTGTCTTTAACTTGTTGACTAAACCTGACTATAGCTTCACAGTCTGTCCTTACCAAAACTTCATCTTTATTTAATATATATAATTTAAAAATGTTTAGGCCATATATAATGACTAGTACTTCTAAATCTATAGCACTCATGTTTCCTTTTTCTTTGTATAAACCACTTTGATAGGCGCATATTTGTTCTTTATTTTTACTAGTATATTTATTAGGTCTTGTTTTTAATACGGTTTCCCATCCTAATTTACTTTCGTCTGTCTGAACAATTAAATAATCGGTTTCTAGTAGAATTTTTAAGTCTGGAATATGTTTAACTCTTTCTTTAATTTGTTGGACTAATTTAATGTCTTCATTATTAAAATATTTTTGACCTTTACTTCCAGTTTTAGCATATAAAGGTCCGGCTATTTTACCTAAGTCTTGAATGAAATTTCTAGCGTAATTTACTAATCCTAGAAATTTTTGTAAGTCTTTCATATTTTCTAATTTGTCTGGCATTTCTAATACTTTCTTTGCTATATGTGGTTGAAGTTTAATCTTTCCTTCCCCTAAGATTACTCCTAGAAAATTAATATAGGTTTTACATAGTTCCAGTTTCTTTTTACTTATTATTATTCTATGTTTTACAAATAACCTAAAGACTGTTTGTAAATGTCCTAAATGCTCCTGCATATTTTTACTAAATACCAGAATATCATCTACATAGAATAATACAAAGTTTTTATATTCTCCAAAAATATTATCCATTTTTCTTTGAAAAATGGGTGGAGCTGTCTTTAAGCCAAAAGGAATAACCAACCATTCAAAATGTCCTCCTGGACAAGTGAATACTGTCCATTCTACACTGTCTGAGTGCATTTTTACCTGCCAATATCTTGATTTACAATAAAATTTACTATATATTCTTTTACCTTGGATTCTATTAATTAATTCACTTTTGTCTGGTGATTTATACGCATCTGTTTTAGTATTATTATTAAGTCTTTTGTAATTTATTACCATTCTTTCTTTTCCTCTTACCTGTTCACTATGATTTCTTACCATAAATGTTGCTGACCTATGTTTAGAAGTTGATCTTCTTATTACTTCTAGAGTTAATAATTCTTTAATTTGTCTATCGAATTCTTTAGTATCTTCATTATTAGCTTCTATAGATGTTATTTTTTATTGTATATTCTGGATTAATGATTTCCAATTTACACGTTATCTCATTAGAATTCCAGTGTGCTAAAGGCTTTTCACCTATTATTTCTATTTTATCTAAAATTGTTATTACATTGTCTAAGTCTTTGGGACTATTTATCATTTCTATTGTGTTTATTCCCTTTTTAAAGTTATAAAATTGAGTTTCAATACTTATTAGGGTATAGTCTTTTTATATGTCTTCTAAGTATTCTTGCCCTTTCACATTAAGTAAAGTATAATTTTTAAAATCTTCTAAGTTTTCTTCTAATTTTTTACCGTCTTTTAACAGGTTGCTATTCTGGCATTGATTATTTTGGCAGTCTTCACAACATGGTTTAGATGTTAAATTCTTTTTACGTGTTTTTAATTGTCTATAGACTGTTGGTAATTCTACTGTTTATACTGGGGTATAGGTTAGATTTTTAAATAATATCATTCCGTTTCTTGTTAAGAGACATCCTACTCTATACAAAAATGAATTCCTATTACAAAGTCTGAGCCTATGTTTAAATCTCTTACTAGTATTCTATTAACATTGTAGGTAGGTTTGTAAAATTCATTACATGTATTTAGAAAACTTAATTGGGCTTTATCTATATAGTGGTTATAAACATTATGAGACCCATCCATTTGCATTGCTGCAATGGGCTTGTTAAATGTTTTTAGAAAATGGGCTGGTGCTATTTCTCTATTCATTACACAACTTGTACATCCTGGGTCTAGTAATGCTAAAGTTTCTATTTCTATGTCTTGAATCCTAATTTTTATTAATACTTTTATTGTAGAAAATTCTCTGTATTCGTTACATATTAAGCTGGTGTTGTTTTCTTCTATGTTCATCATTTTTGTTTCTAATTTTTCTAGATGTATTGTTCCTTGTGTGTTTTGCGTATCTATTTCTTCTTTAATTAGTTTAGCTTTTCCTCTTTCTAGGATAGCTACTCTTTATTCTAAGTCATTTATTCTTGCTTCTAAAGTCGCTATTCTTAAGTTAGTAATTTGATTAGTTGTATATTTTTTGTCATTAGTTACTCCTGATTCTATTTTTATTTTTAAAGTGTTTACTATACAATTTATACATGCTTCCATGTAACATTTCTTACATTTTGCTCTATTTTCTTTACTTGGAAACCAACTACATATTCTACATCTATTACTATCTAAATCCTTATTCCTTTGGAAATCATGTACACAATCTTGTGTTACATTCATTAAATTGTTTATTATCAAGTTATTTAAATCTAATTCATCTACTTCTTTTCCTAATTAGTTTATTAAATTATCTTCTTCTGAATCTGAGGAGTCAGATTTAGATTTTCCTTCTATTTCAAAACTTACTATGGAGTATGTACTTTTTGTGTCTGACATGTATTCATCTACATTTAATAATGTTTCTTTAAAATTTTCTATTAGCTGAGAATTTCTATTTCTAAGGTTGTTCTTTTTAGGACATACATTAGCTAGGTGGTGTATGCTTCCACAGGTATAACATTCTAATTTGTTTTTATAGTTTCTATCACTTCTATATTTTCTAACATATTTATTTTTATTCAACCAAGGTTTTTTAGCTTCTGATCTTCTTAGGAAATATTGCTTGCGACTGTATGGCTTTTGATTATATTTCTTCTTATATTTTCTTGGTTTTCTTTGGTTATTATTATAGTTTTGAGTTGTATATATTATGGATTTACAAAAATTCATTTCATTTCTTTTTAATTATTTTTGTATTTTTATGTTTTTACATTTTTCTGTTAAAATATCCATAACATGTTGTATTCTATGTCCTATAGTCCACTGTGTATTTGGACTATCAGCTACTCCATCTCTTTTATACCATCTATCTTCTATTTCTCTTCCTAAAGCCCCCGGTAACTTATTAAATAGTTTATTTCCTAGTTCTTCATTAAAAGTGTTTCCACTAATCGTGCAACAGTAAAAATAATCTTTTAGATAATTTTTTATGTACATCCAGTTTGAAATACTTAACTGTTCTAATTTTATTAATGCATCCTTTTGCAGGGCCAATAATCCACTATTTGGGTCTTTTTCTGTTAGTAAAATATGCATTTTATTTGTAAAATTATAAGGGTTTGGACCCATTGCTAATAGGGCTTGGAAATCATATGGGCAGGTTGTCTTATGTCCTTCCGATGTAGCTTTTGCTGATTCTCCTAAGAAAGTTTCTAAGTATTTGTACATTGTTTCTGTGTCTATTTCTGTATAATGTCTTAAATAATCTGCTGCTACTATTCCTTTCCATAAATCTATTACTGTATCCCACATTTGGGGATCATGTGTAGCTATATTTAATATTTTCCTTTACTTCCTCCCTCTTATAATTTTATGGGTTCTTCTATTGGCATTCTTTTTCCAGCTGGTCTTATATTATCTCCCCTAAGTTTAGTATCTGGATTAACCTTACTACTGGTCTTCTGGGTACATTTCCTATACTATAATCTATAAGTTGGGGATTTTGACTAGTTCTTTAAAATGAACTAGCACTTGATGAGCTAGCTGCATCTAATTCTGCTAATTCTTTGAAACTTACTATAGATCTTGTATCTTTATCTATATCTTCAGAAAATAATTCATTATCTCTATATCCTAAGTTATCAAATCTTTCCAAACAGGTTTTAAAATGTGTGGTGGCTTCTTTTATACTCATGTCACATTTCTGACATCCTTTGCATTTAAAAGTCATATATTTATGTTCTTCAGCGAGTCTTTGAGCCTTTTCTATTACTATATCTACTTCATACCGTTCTTGTAAAGTTTCTACATTCATTAATTCTTGTTCTGTAGCTATAATATTTTCTGTCTCAGTATCATCTAATTCTCTTCTAGTTATATAATTATAATCTGTAAATCTTACTGATGTTTCACCTCTTCTATTTGTGTATAGTAAGTGAGCTTCTTGTATAAATGTCTTTGGTTTATTGAATTTATCTAAATTCCATTCCATACCTGCATATTCTTTTGGGTCTATTTTTATAGGTTTTATTAACCTTGTTCCTTTATTTCCCATCAAGTCTACTACATCATTTACTTTTAATTTGAATTCAGTTTCACTGCTTAAAGTTAATTTTCCTATGAATCCTACACACATTAATAAATTATTTTCGTTATTCATTTCTTCATATCCCTTAATCTGAATTTCTATTTTAATATTTTTTTCAAATTCTTTTAGGTTCATTAAGAAGTCTGGGCTAATATAAAATATTCCTCCATTATTTGTCATATCTACTTCTGTTAATTCTATTATTGATTTTTTAATATCAGACCATCTATCATAAAAAATTAATATTAATACTTTAGATCCTAAATTTTTTCTAGTTAATCCTTTTATTCCCATTACAATTAATCCTAAATGCATTAACAACATTTTACTATTCTTTATGTCTTAGAGATTCTGAGTTTACCAAATCCAAAACTGTGAAATTTTCTCCTATGACTGATACTTGTTCTTCTCTATAATGTCTATATAGCTGATTGTTTCTTGAAAAATATCCAACATTATATAGTGTCCTAGGATTTAATAGTTTTAATTGGTGTTGTTGAAAGATTTGCAAATCCCTGTCTATATCTATTATTTCATTCAGTTCTTGTGATTGGTCTGTGTTTGGTTGTCTTCTTAATATCC
The DNA here is from genome assembly GCF_002878395.1 of Capsicum annuum. NCBI lineage: Eukaryota > Viridiplantae > Streptophyta > Magnoliopsida > Solanales > Solanaceae > Capsicum > Capsicum annuum. Next base: position 62,497,264 of record NC_061115.1, read on the forward strand.
TATTGAGTATATTATTATTTCCTATTCTATTTTCGAAAAAACTTATTCTTTGTCCTTCTTCTCTTTGTCTTTCGTTGTTTTTGATAGTTCCGCGTCTACTTGTAAGAAAGTCCATCTTTGAGATTTTCTAATTATATTTCTTTTTTCTTGTCTAGAAATTAGTTCAGTTCTTTTTAGTTGGTTAATGAGTTCGTCTATTTCAGTATTTTTGGGCTCTTGATCCTCTTTATTTTTAATTAAAATATCTATCTTTTTATGCAATTCTGGATTCTGGTTCTTGCTGATCTGATTTTTGAGCTTCTTTTTCCTTAATTAAAATATCTATCTTTTTATGTAAGTCTAATAATAATTCTATTATAGTATTATTTTGTTTTAATAAATTTTTATCTGTTATACTTGAAGGTATATGCTTAGATAATCCTTCTGGTTCGCTATGCTAGCTTTTTGATTTTTCTAGTGCCTTACTATAATTTATATCTTCTTCACTCATGAAGTGAAATTTCTTCTAATCTTTGTATTGTTATTTTCAACTCTCTTATTTCTTTATTTATTAGTTCTACTCGTTCTACAATTTTTGTTACTAGTTGAGTGGTTTTAATTTCTAATTCTTTTATTTTTTCTGCTATACTTTCTATTTCTATTTTTGTAGGTATCTTTTCTAAATTGAATTTTTGATTTAAATACTGAATTTTCCTGTCTATTTCTAACTCTTGTGATTTTAAATAATCTAAATTTTCTTCTATCTTTTCTAGTATCCTTTTCTGTTTATTTTGAGTAATTTCCACCTCTTCCGAAAGTCTTATTATATTATTATCTTTTTCTTGAATTTTTTTGTTTAAATTTATTATTAAGTCTATTATAGTATTATATTATTTATCTTCTGAATGTAAAATGTGTTCTCCTTGGCTGAAATTACACCTTATAGCTGTTTATCCTTTAGCACTCTGTATTTTTTTCAGGTTGAAACCTAAGATATAAATATTCAAGATGTTTAAATGAAGCTATCTTGTTATCCTAGGTGATAATAAGTAATTATATATTTACTGACTTCTATACAATACCCTAGTTTAATATTAGAATATGTAATCTCTAGTTCTACTTCTTTTATGTTATTTATCAACGTAGTTTGTTCTTTAATTAGTGACTCTTTTAAATATTGTGACGTTAGTTTTACAATTTTGTCTACTTCAGTGTCTGTGAGGACCAGATTTTCAACTCGTTTTATTTCGTCTTTTATCCAAAATAATTTTTCTCTAAAATCTTTTAATATCTTCTTAAGTTGATTTCTATAATTTAATTCTTCGTATATCTGACTTCTAGCTTCTTTGATTTGTAAAACGTATATGAGTGGCATATCCTATCCTAATGGAATTTTATTTACTTGTCGTAAAAAATAATTTGTCCTATAATAAGAGTTTTCTATTCTTATGTTATTGAAATCTAATTCTTCTTTAGAAATTTTTAGCAGAGTTTTAAAATATTTTATATCTACTTGGTCTAAGTTTTCTTGCGTTATTTGACCTTGTATTTTTTCTATATTATCTTTTATTTCTTTTTCTCTTAATTTGGATCTATGATGAACCTCTTCTTCTATCCACTTATTTAATCGTCTTACTCTTTGAAAAACAGGTAGATCTTGCATATAAATATATTATCCTAATTGATATGCTTTTTTATTAATACGCTCCTTAAGCCACCGTATTCCATTATTATTATTTTCTAAATCTCTATCGCAGCCGTATAATTCTCAATTTAAAACACTTACTAATTCTTCACTTACTTTTCTATACGTATTATATAACTTATATAATCTATTTGCTTCTATTAATATTTTCTACTTTTTTCTAAATTTAATTTCCTAGCTGTAATAATAACTCTTTTTCTAATTCTCTATATAAATAGAAATAACTACTACTTATATCTTGGAAAGCTCGATGTCTTTTCATACACCTGTCTAGATTTATATTCTAATTGTCCTATTCTAGTGATCAAGTCTTATTATTATTATCTTATCCTTATCCTATAGTAATTTCTTCTAAGTTTATATGCGAGTATTTAATAATGGTCGGGTCTTTTTTATTAACTACAGTTCCCAATATATATATATATATAT
>NC_061115.1:62499476-62545217 GCF_002878395.1 Capsicum annuum
TATATATATATATTCCCGTTATTTCAAAGTAAAGGAATTTTGAAATGTGATACCTCTCTTAAAAGAGTTAAAAAAACATTAATGAAAGGATAATATATCAACATCACTGTTTTTCCTTTTTTGCATTCTTTTTTCAAAAAGAAGTAGAGATAGACAATAAAAATCTCTTAAAAAGAAGGGCAATATTTCTTTTAAAAAATAATTAATACATCTTCAGATTTTAAACAATTGAGTCATTTTGAACTATAGAAAAAGTAGTGTCAAAAATTCAGTTATATTAGGATAAAGGGAGTAGTACTTACCTATTTGGATGAAAGCACACCACAGAAGAAGTTGTTTATTTGCTTTACTAAATACATTTTCATTTTTAGATTTAGAATTGAAGTTTAAGGATTTATGAAGAGACCTTAGTATTAATATACAATAATAATTAATTTTATAATTAAATAATATAAATTTTTGGTAAATATTTAAATACATACCAAGGTACGAGCAAAAATTATTTGCTTCTAGTAAACCCATACGATACATTTTGAATTTGTCACTATGCATTTTGTTCTACGTATCTTGAAAAAGAAGCTTGCATAGATCAATTCTTTTTTAAATATACTCAACATAATAAAGAATATCGGAACTTTTGTAATCAACTAAATTCCTGCAAATCATTTAATTAAGGGGTCATTTGATAGAGTATATTAAAAAGAATAATGCATGCATTAGTTTTGTGTATTACTGGTATTTTGTTTGGTACATTTCTAGCCTATGTGTAACTAATTGTAATATCCCGATCGTTTCTTAAGCCTAAATCCATCTTTTGAGTGAATATGGATGACTTCCAAATTGATTGTTATTTATCTCATGTTGTATTTCCCTAAATTTTACTTTCGATCATGTGGAGAATTGGATAAGCTTTCCATCGACATAAGATTCACCCGAATCGGACACCCGGTGAGGAAGTTAGAGCCATTTTGTAATTCCCCGAGGCTCTAACAAATAGTGCAACAATGAATCAAGCTCTTGAGAAATAAATTATAGTGCTTTGGTTGTTTTCTAATCAAGGATGGTATGTATTAAGGCCTTAAAAATGTCCTAACGATTGGGCGAAGGAAAACATTCCTTTCCGATTGAGTTCTTGGGAAGGATATTGGTTTAGTCAGCTTCAAATGAGCATATCCCTCATTATACTTGGAATTTTAGATCTCATGACCTATCAACAGATATATAATTGAATTAGCTTTCCAACGATACTAGTTTCGCCAAAATCCGATATCGGAGCAAAGAGTTATGCCCATTTTACTCCAACATGGTCAAGCTGGAAAACGGTGAAGACGGTTCTGACGGGCTGTCACGTTTCTGATGCCATTTATGACGACGTCGTAAGACTTAGGTAGAAAATAAAAAATTCAACCCTTTTGTGATGACATTTCGTGACGCCTATCATGGGTCTGATGGCCTATCACGAATGTCGTCAACCACTTTTTTTCAGCAATTAAGGGGTATTTTTAAAAGGGTATTTGTTCTTTTCCACCCATTTTGACCCTCTATATATATCCAAGTAAAGAAGAAAACTTCATTCTTCTTCCATTTCATCAAGAATACTAGGGTTTCTCTCTCAAAAATCCAATCCAAATTTCCCAAGAACATCAAGAATCCAACCATAGATTTTATAAATTGGTTCAAGATTCAAGGTACCCAAGTCAAAAGCATCAAGAACCCTAACTCAAGAAGTGGAAAAGGAGTCTATATCAAGTTTCTTCATTCAAATCCATAATCAAGGTATGTGGGGTTTGAACAAGAACACTTCTTTCGTTCTTGTGCCCAAAGATTTAATTTCTACTATTGAAATCCATGATTTTGCAAAGTGGGTTTACACCCAAATTACTTTATTAATGATTTATGATATTTGAGCTATTCAAGATCGATACACATGACTATTTCATCATTTTATTTCTTAAATTGAGAACTTATGCCATGAGTTGAATATTATTATTATGAGTTGATGATTTCCGAATGTTTTGAGATAAGAGTCATGATTTAAGCTTTTCTATGAGAATTTTTATTATTGAATATATATATTGATATTTGAGTTTGAGAGTCAAGAATGAGTTCTATGATGTTTTCTTGAAATTTTTGATATATGATTATTTTACAACTTCCAAATTATGACTTGATATTTAATATTGTGAATTTCATGTTCTACCATTAGTTGGTATTTCAAATGCTTTCAAGACATGTGTCAAGCTTTAAGCTTCCTTATGACAAATTGGATTATTGAGTATATCAATTCATAAGATTGAGTTGTTATAATGAGTCTTGATATTTCCTCAAAGTTATTGATGTTGCCATGACTAAATGAATTGATGCATCTTGATGTTGAGAAATATTGTTTGATTTTGAGTCGAGTTAGGAATCCACAGTTGTATATGATTTACCGATGAGATATATATTTATGTTTTGGTCTCTATAATGGGCCCACGAATTGATATTCATTAAGGTGGATTTCGTAATGCGTTCTGAGCTGAGTCTGGGAGGAGTATTTAGCACCGAGCAGGAAATGTGGTATTTCCCCAAAACTACGTTCCACTGTAGCATTGATATTGATGATTGTGGGCGAGAGGCCGAGTATGGGATTGTGATTGAGAAATTGAGGTTGTACTCCTTGGCAAGAGTACGACACCCCCGCCAATGTGGGGTTCTTTCCTTAGGAGGGAAAAACGTTGGACTTCATGTGGCTCACATGGTGTAGTTATGTCGGTTATAAGAAACTCTCAAGTCCATAAGAGTTCAAGTTTCATGAGTTACCGAGTCACTCTAAGTCATGATTTAAAGAGTTTGAGTTAAGTATAATGATTTATGAGATTTATAATGCTTGTATTACTATTGATGATTTACAAGGAATATATTTCAGTTAATTCAAGCGAAGAAAGTTGTTATCGCCAGAATGCATGATTTTTATAATCATTTATGATATTATTTATAATGTTGCATTTCACCCCCACATACTTAGTACATTCCTTAAAGTACTGGCCCCATATATTTCTATATGCTATAGTGCCTTATAATGTAGGTACAAGTTATAGCGCAGACACCGCATTCAGTCAGTTCGCAGCTTCCAGTCAGCAGGTGATGAGTCCTTTTGATTCAAGGGCATGAGTCAGTATATACAGTTCAAGAAATGTTGTATTTTTATTACTTTAGTCATATTGAGATTGGGTAGTTGGGAGTCATGACCCATCTATCTGAAGTCAGTATCAGTAGAGGCTTCATAGACAGTCAGTAGAAGTTGATGTATTCAGTTTCAGTTTCATTTGTAAAAGTAGAGTTGTAATCTTGTAAAGTTCATGTTTATATTGATCAAGTTCAGAGAAGTTCTATATTTTTGCTAACTTTTTATAGATTTAAGCATTTTATCCAGTTGTTTATGAGTTATGCTAGTAAGAGGGTTAGCTTGGGGTCACTTGCGCCCCTAAGCACCGTGTGACATTCCGGGACCCAAATTTTGGGGCGTTACACTAATGCAAGACATTAGTTATACACTCTATTGTGTATTGAAGTGTATATTATTAATACTTTAAAATCCATGGTTTTAGTAATGCAATGGATCTAATGTATGCATTAACATGATTAAAAAGATAATTATCACTCAAATCTTTCCGCATCCTTTCAAATGTTTATATAGAGGGTATTTTTGTAAAAAAATATTCTTTTTAGAAATTATGTAACTCATATTATTTTAATAAATCAAACCAAACATTGCATAAGAAAAATACAAGTATACCTAACATTAGTATAGCTAACACAAGCATTACTAATACAAGTATTACAAATACAAACATATTTTGCACTATTCTTATGCACTCTATGAAATGACCCCTAAGAGTAAAATGAGGATACCAACATTAGATAGCAATTTTGGTCGACAAGACAAGCGACAAAATTAGCGATAGATTGGAGGTTTGGGGTCAGGTTTTGAAGAGTCATGTTGATCAACAAGACTAAGACAAAGTAATTACAGTGCAAGGTCAATGATGTAACTCATGTGGTAGATGTTGGAATAAAGATTGATGTACAAGTCATCTCTAAGAGAGAAAATTTTACATATCTTAGGTTTACAATCCAATAAAATGAAGAGATTGACATTAATGATGTTACTCATCGTATTGGAGCAACTGGATATATGAAATAGAAGGTACTCCAGTATCTTGAATGATAAGTGTTATGATCGGGCAGAATAAGTAATACCACAAAGCAAAAGAAAACAAGAAGAAGACACACAAATTTACGTGGAAACCCTTACAGGAAAAACCACGGGCAGAGGAGGAGGATTTTTCCTATAATGGAGAGAAGTACAATGTAGGAGACGTAGTCTCAATGACGTATTTATGTTACGTTCAAAATGACCCACTAAATGCACTTATATAAACATGCATACAAATAAATCCTAAGACCAAAAATAAAAAATCACAAACATGGGTCACACTGTAGATTTTTTAGGGCCGGATCAATAGAATTTGGGTCACAAACTCTAACAATCTCCACATTGACACGAATTCTAATTTAGAACTTAAATCTGTTTCAACAAAACTCTCCACCTCTTCTAGAAATATCCCTAAGGGCACATCTTAACTGCTGGCTCCAACCAAGTCCAAGCAATGCTCAAACTTGACACTTAGTAGTGTCTTGGTCATCATATCAGCAGGGTTATCATGGGTACTAATCTTACTTACCACAATATCACCACGGGCAATAATTTCACGCACAAAATAATATCGAACATTGATATGCTTTGACCTTTTTTGAAACATCTAATCTTTTGTAAGAAAGATAACATTCTGACTGTCGCAAAATATCATAGTAATCTATAAGTCTTTGCTAAGTTCACCAAACAAAACCTTTAACTAAATAACTTCCTTACAAGTCTCTATAATAGCCATGTACTCTGCCTCAGTAGTTGACAGAGCAACCGTAGTCTGTAAAGTTGCTTTCTAACTGATAGAACAACCTCTAATGGTGAAAACATAGCCTGTAAGGGACCTCCTTTTATTAAGGACTCCTGCAAAATTAGAATCAACATACCCAATCACTCCATCTCTGTCTTGCCCAAACTGCAAATAAATATCAACAGATCCATGCAAGTATCTAAAAATCCATTGAACTACTTTCCAATGTTCTTTACTAGGATTTGCCATGTATCTACTAACTGCACTATCTACATACGATAAATTTGGTCAGGAATACACCATCGCGTACATAAGAGACCCAATGACACTAGAGTTGTAACACCCCAAAATCAGGTCCCGAGATATCACACGGTGCTTAGGGTCATAAGTGACCCCAAGCTAACCCTTCTACTGGTATAACTCATGAGCAACTGAATAAAATTCTTAAATCTGTATAAAATCAGCTAGAACATAAAACTTTTTTGAACTTGATCAATATAAATCTGAACTTTACAAGATTACAACTCTACTTTTGCCAAAGTAAAACTGAAACTGAATACATTAACTCTATTGACTGTCTATGAAGCCTCTACTAGTACTGACTTTAGATAGCCGAATTATGACTCCCAACTATCCCAACTCAATACAACTGAAATAGGAAAATAAAGAACTGCTCAAATCGTCTATCTAGCTCAAACCCTTGAATTAAAAGGATTCATCACCTGCTGACTAGAAGCAGCGAGCTGACTAAATCTGAATGTGCACACTAAGTCTTATACCTACATTATGAGACAATGTAGCACATAGACATATATGCGAATCAGCACTTTGGAAATGTACTGAGTATATGGGGGTATATACAATTAAATAATCAATATCATAAATCCTTACAAAAAATATGCATGCTAGTATAGATGACCCACACAGCTTGAATTAAAACCATCATAATCATGAATAAGAAAATAGGTAATGTAAATTACGTGAATCATTGCATTTCATTCTAAATCTGCATTCTTTCTTTATTCTCAAACTTGTAAGATGGATAAAGTCTTAAAACAACATCTTTCAGAGCATACACTTAAATCTCATGAAAACTAGGGACTTCGTTGGAAACTTAAAGATTTTGACACTTGAGAGTCTTAGAAATCTTAGACTCATTCCTTTCAAAATACATATACTTGTATCTTAGATAGAGTAGGGGACTACTTTGGGAGTTTCTTCTAACTGACATAAACCATGTGAGCTACATGGAGTCCAACGTCTTACCCATATTGGGGAGAGCTGTTCTATCCTTGCCATCAGATAGAACCTTAACTTTAGTGATCACTATCTTAACCCACTTCGGGTATATCAAGAACCTACGGGGGCACGTAGTTCTGGGGTATGGACCTCGGAATCAAGCTCAACTCGGTGCTAAATACTACTCCCTTACTTAGCTCAAAACTTTATAAAATCCACCTTAAAATAATTTAACAATATATATATATATATAATGGGAGCCAAAATGCATCCTCTTTACTTCAAACTTAAGAATGTGGATTTCTATCTTAAGTTACAATCAAAACTCACTTCTTGATATTCTTTAAAAAATCGCTAACATCTTATTCTCAAACTCATTCTTTAACCATAAGGTTCAATTCACAACAATAGGACTTGAAATTCTCAAAACATGATATAGACGTTGAATTATGCAACTTAAACCATAAATTGACAATTTAAAACCATTAGTATGCATAATAATATTACAACTCAAAGCATGGGCAAGACATAGTTTCATAAAACTCACAATATAATAACATGATAGGAATTCTCCATGAATTTACGAAATACTTTATGAAAATATGTAACTTTTGGGCACAAGAACAAAAGGGTGTTCTTGTTCAAAACCACATGCCTTTAAAAATTTTGGAAGGTTATTCATGAACTACTGGGTGTCCCTCGTAGCCCTCTTAACGGGGAATTCAACTATGCACGAATTTTTGAATTCTCACGGTTGAATCTCTAGATAATTGGGTTCTTATGTTGAAACCCTAACCTTGTGGTTAAAGGTGTGCAGAGAATTTTGAGATGTTTAATTAAAGAGAAATAGAAAAAGATACGTTCTCTGAGGGTTATAAGTTGTGGGAAGTGCATCAAAAAGACCAAAATACCCTTTCAAAAAATATCATTAAATCACTGAAAAAATAGCTGACGACATTCATGACAAATCGTCAGACTTGTGACAAGTCATCACGAAATGTCATCCCAAAAGGGTGGATTTTATGATTTTCGGCTTAAGGTTGACGATATTTTGTGACAAGCCATCAAACTTGTGACAAGTCATCACAAAATGTTGGATTTTGTGACTTTTTGCTTATAGTGACGACATTTTGTGACAAGCCATCAGGCTTGTAATAAGTCGTCACAAAATTTCCAGGCTGATACGCTGGAGTAAACTAGGCATAACTCTTTGCTCCGATAATGGATTTTGGAAAAATTAGTATTGTTGGAAAGATAATTCGAAGAGATCTTATTTTTTATATAGTAGGCCACCCAGTTCGTCATATACAAGGAGTTATGGTCGATTGAAGTCAACTCAATTTTTGACGCTCACTAAAACTCGAACGATAGGAAAGCTTTCAACTTGACCTTGAGTTAGGGGATCTCTATGATCTCAATTCATGCCAAAATAGGTTCCGACACTACATAATTGATTAACATACCAAATTTGTATAGAATTTATGGATTTTGGAACATCTACATATAGAAATGACAGTTTACATTCTAGCCCGAAATGCGGGGTATTACATTATCTCCCACTTGGGATCATTCATCCCCGAATGTTGCTCTTTAGGTTAAGAATACAGAGAAACTGTGTATACACAGTTGAAATAACTTATTAAACTAAATCAATATCTTTCTAAACTTTGGCATACTTTGATAAATGCATATACTCATGATAAGAATAACTATCTAACTGAATCTTTGATTAGAAAGGAGTTGAATGAAGAAAGGATGTTACCTTTGTCTGAATCTAAGCTAACTTACCTTTTTTACTTATTTACGAAGAGCTGACTCATGCTGAGAGTTTAGAATTTGATTGATGTGCTCATGGTGCGATCGTACTTATGAAACTTCAGGTAGTAAAACTAGGATAGTTCAAAAAAATGAAAATCCATAGAAATCTATGTGCCTGATTGTTAAACTGAACTGTTGTCTATCCAAACTGAATCATACTACATACTCATGATCAAGTAGAGGGTTTCTTCAACACCCCTCTAGGGAGTTATAACGATTTGATAGAGACAAGAATTTTTGTCAAGATATGAACAAGACATCTGAATAAGGGATTACAATATTGCTACAATTCCATAGCTTGGAATCATAGGCCTTTGAATCGTAGACTGGGGTAGAATTTACTAGGCTTTAGGCAATGCAACACCTTACTTGAAACTTAGACACAATTCTAAAATATTCTATCAACTGTTCCTTTACCTTAAAAACCATACTTATTGATTCATCTTCTAATTCTAACAAGGCCGTTGATATTTCCTTCTACTCATGTCTAAACTAAACTAAATTCCCTCACCATCTTCAAGCCTAACCTACAATTACAGGGTACACCACATAACACTGTACTACTAGTCTGAATCGTAATTCAACATACCCTGCACTTCACAACTTCTCATCTCATGAAAATCCTCATTACTACTCCAACAACTACATTCAACCTCGTACTAGACATTTTACTAATGTGCAGTGCATTTATCTAAATATGCAAACATGATGTTCAAGCCTTACTTCTATAACCACATATGCACTTCTAAACACACTCCCCTAAAATACCTTTGTCACAACTTACAAACCTCAATCAAGAGCAACTTCCATGCACTACTCCTAAGGAGACATACATAAGATTTCAACTACCCAAACATATCATATAAATCTTCGACTAACCATGACGGGTATAAAAGACTTAGCTTCAATCTTACTTCACACTTTAATGCCTTATCTAAAATAAGCATACAATGATCTTCCAGTAATACAAAATGTTTACTCTCTCTCCCATCCAGATAACTAATTATCATCACTATCTTGACTGAACAAAAGGTAATAGAAGGTTAGAACATGAGGGCACGAAATATGAGGAGATACTATGAATAACTTGACACTCAACTGAGGCTTGAGAAATATAATATATAGCATCATGGATTTATCAAAGAAGTATGATATGAGGACATGCAAGATATAAATCCGAATTTTGCTTATTATTAAAAGTATTGCTTGAGTACTTGAACTGAACATACTGTAAAGCTTAAGTACATGAGTCATGAGCTGCATGACCTAAATTTGAAGTTCATAACTTATGGAATGTGATTCCAACTGCTGAAAGAACTGGAACTCCTCATTTTTGGGAACTAGGAGACTACATAATTCTCCATCATACGTATGAACATGAATTAAGATCATGGAACTGAACGTAAGGCATGAGTTGGGATTGGGACAACTGAAAATACTGAAATAAGATTGGGTCAAGCATTAATCTTTCTTATAGCTATTCTACAACTTACTGGTACATCTACTAGAATATGAAGGTTTGACTTGGTTACTTGTTCTATCATCTCCCCCTTACATGTAAGCCATCACTCTGAAGCAGTGAACCACTATATAAAATCTAGTCTAACTACAATCACTTTACTCTAGAGTCTAGGATATAGCAACGCACATGAACAAAAGAACTTAACCCAAATAACTACACCTGAAAGCGTAAAATCAACTTCTAATACTCACTTCTGAGCTTCACCCTATCTTTCTATAGCCCCAATCGCCATCATATAACACTTGAACACTTACTAACTTTGTATCTGCATGAGCATCCCCATAGTTGGAGTACACACCATCTAGTGCTTCAACTCTTATTCCTATTAGCTAAATCATCAAAATTTCAAACTTAGATTCTAACGCTTAATATGGATATCTCCAAACCTTTGATGGACCATATAACTTCTGTCATAGTCTACTAATATCACGCTTGTAAATTTATGTTTCTAAACCATGAGAATTACATTCATACTTAAAAAGACTCAACATCTTCAATCATAACTCCTTAACTTAGCTATCAAGAACATTACTCATTATCTAACTAGTCTTTCTCCACCTAATATCTCAATGGTACTACTGACCACACAACATACAATAATCCTAAAAAAAAATAATATAGCCCCCTAGCACCTTGGGCGTACTTCTGCATCATACAACGTCTAACTTGATTACAAATCAAGTAAACTTATGATCTTGCATACACTGTTCAAGCCTATTATATCACTTCTCTATAACTAGCATCACTAACCAGGCAATTATAACATCACCTTGATGACCATCAACTATTCAAACTTAATGTCTAGTGCTAAACATGATTAACAATAAAACCTCATATACTATTCTCACTTGGAAACTATAAAATAAAGCATAAAAAAACACTAGTCTATTAGAACTTCATAAGAACAATAATTGAGCAAAATTATATGGTCTATCTTATTTATATCTACTAACGCATCCTCCTTCTACACATTATTATTATTTACCGTTCTTATACATCTAAACACCTTCATAGCTTTATAAGTTTCAACTAAACTCTCTCTTGCAATCTCAAGAAAGCCTAAATTAACAACAGTCACCCACCAAGTACTTCCATCAAAACCTATACTTTTCTAGCACACCGAATACCATCAACAACTCTTTTCTTACCTCAAGCAAACAACAATCCACCTTAACTAATAATCTCCTTCTCTAACTTTTACTAAACTAACAAACAAGGGTATATCACTTCATTACTAATTCAATCATAAGCAAAAATTCAGCTATACATATTAAATAAATCACCCTTACCACCTTTATTGTCACCACACTTCTAAACCCATACTTTCAACTAACACAATAACAACAAGATAACCAACAAGTTGCTAGTGAATCGAAATAGGTCTCACACGACTTCACTAGACTTTAGTTTTGTGTTTTGGATAAGAAAATGAGATAAATAACAAAGCAACTATGCTAGTGAATCGAAAGAGCCCCACACGGCTTCACTAGACTTTGAGTTTCAAAAACACCATGATAACAAGATTACATATTACAAGATATCGAAACTTGACACATCATATTCAATAATCTAAGAATACACATCTTGCTCTATCTTAACGAAATAACTCAAAAGAATGAGGGTATAACTTTAATTTGAGGAACTTATAACACACTAGAAGTCTCCTCTCAAGCCGATTTATGTGAATTTTGAAGCTTCTTGCTAGCCAATCTGAGAGAATTATCTGGGAAGGAATTGAAACTTACTAATCATGCTATCTCAAGAATAATACATGGATAAGGAAGTATAGCTTTACATTATAGATTCTAAGGAGGAATCTGGAAGTACATAAGACTTGGGCTTAGTGCACAACTTTTATGAATCATGAATAGATCACTTCAATCATCGAAACTCAAAAGCACTGATGGGATACTTTCTAGCTCGCTTACAATTCGATAACTATCTGAGAAAGCACTATCTATAAAGATTTAAGCTTGACTGTTTCTGATACCTTAAAAATAAGGCAGAGATGGCTAGGATAGAGTAAGATAAGAATCTATATAAGTTTCTTAAGGAATATTTCTATAGCACGATCTGAGACTTGAAAGAATGGAGACATTTCCTAAATGCCTTGTAGCCTCTTGATGAAAAGTACATACATCTCTGTACTATTTCGTAAGACTCTACTAGACACTGCTTCATAGACACCCTAGGACTCTTAAACTCTGTGCTCTGATACCAAGTTTGTAATGCCCCAAAATTGGATCCCGAGATATCACACAGTGCTTAGGGTCACAAGTAACCCCAAGCTAACTCTTCTACTGGCATAACTCATGAGCAACTAAATAAAATGCTTAAATCTGTATAAAATCAGCAAGAACATAAAACTTTTCTGAACTTGATCAATATAAATCTGAACTTTACAAGATTACACCTTTGCTTTTACCAAAATAAAACTGAAACTGAATATATTACCTCTACTGACTGTCTATGAAACCGCTACTAGTACTGACTTTAGATAGCCAGATCATAACTCCCAACTATCCCAACTCAATACGATTGAAATAAAAAAATAAAGAACTTCTCAAATCGTCTATCTGGCTTAAACCCTTAAATTAAAAGGATTCATCACCTGCTGACTGGAAGCTGCGAGCTGACTAAATCTGAATGTGCACACTAAGTCTTGTACCTACATTATGAGACAATGTAGCACATAGACATATATATGGATCAACACTTTGGGAATGTACTGAGTATATGGGGGTGTATGCAATTAAATAATCAATATCATAAATCCTTATAGAAAACATGCATGCTAGTATAGATGACTCACATAGCTTGAATTAAAACCATCATAATCATAAATAAGAAAACAGGTAATGTAAATCACGTGAGTCATTGCACTTCATTCTAAATCTACATTCTTTATTTATTCTCAAACTTGTAAGATAGATAAAGTCTTAAAACAACATCTTTCAGAGCATACACTTAAATCTCATGAAAACTAGGGACTTCTTTGGAAACTTAAAGATTTTGACACTTGAGCGCCTTAGAAATCTTGGACTCATAGCTTTCAAAATAAATATATTTGTATCTTAGATAGAGTGGGGGACTACTTTGGGAGTTTCTTCTAACCGACATAAACCATGTGAGCTACATGGAGTCCAACGTCTTACCCACGTTGGGGAGATCTGTTCTATCCTTGCCATCAAATAGAACCTTAACTTTAGTGATCACTATCTTAACCCACTTGGGGTATATCAAGAACCTACGGGGGCACGTAGTTCTGGGGAATGAGACCTCGGAATCAAGCCCAACTCGGTGCTAAATACTACTCCCTTACTTAGCTCAGAACTTTAGAAAATCCACCTTAAAACAATTCAACATTATATATATATATATATATATACATATATATATATATATATATATAATGGGAGCCAAAATGCATCCCCTTTACTTCAAACTCAAGAATGTGGATTTCTATCTTAACTTACAATCAAAACTCACTTCTTGATATTCTTTAAAAAATTGCTAACATCTCATTCTCAAACTCATGCTTTAACCATAAGGTTCAATTCACAACAATAGGACTTGAAATTCTCAAAACATGATATAGACGTTGAATTATGCAACTTAAACCATAAATTGACAATTTAAAACCATTAATATGCATAATAATATTACAACTCAAAGCTTGGGTAAGACATAGTTTCATAAAACTCACAATATAATAACATGATAGGAATTCTCCATGAATTTATGAAATACTTTACGAAAATATGTAACTTTTGGGCACAAGAATAAAAGGGTGTTCTTGTTCAAAACCACATACCTTAAACTTGTAGCTTTTGGATGACTTTAAAAATTTCGGAAGGTTATTCATGAAATATTGGGTTTCCCTCATAGACCTCTTAATGGGGAATTCAAATATGCAAGAATTATTGAATTCTCACGGTTGAATCTCTAGATAATTGGGTTTTTATGTTGAAACCCTAATCTTTTGGTTGAAGGTGTACAGAGAATTTTGAGATGTCTAACTAAAGAGAAATAGAAGAAAATACATTCTCTGAGGGTGATAAGTCGTGGAAAGTGTTGGAAAAAGACCAAAATATCCTTGATAAAACGTCATTAATTTGCTAAAAAAAAATAGCTGACGACATTCGTGACAAGTCGTCACGAAATGTTGTCACTAAAGGGTGGATTTTATGATTTTCGACTTAAGGTTGACGACATTTTGTGACAAGCCATCAAAATTATGACAAGTCGTAACAAAATTTTGCCACAAAATGTTGGATTTTGTGACTTTCTGCTTATGGTGATGACTTTTTATGAGAAGCTGTCAGGCTTGTGACAAGTCATCACAAAATACCGTCACAAAATTTCTGGGCTGATAAGCTGGAGTAAAATGGGCATAACTCTTTGCTCCGATAATGTATTTTTGCGAAATTAGTATCGTTGGGAAGATAATTCGAAGAGATTTCATTTGATATATAGTAGGCCACCCAGTTAGTCATATACAAGGAGTTATGGTCAATTGAATTTGACTCAAGTTTTGATACTCATTAAAACTCAAACGATAGGAAAGCTTTCAACTTGACCTTGAGTTAGGGGATCTCTATGATCTCAATTCATGACAAAATAGGTTTCCACACTACATAATTGATTAACATATAGAATTTGTATAGAATTTATGGATTTTGGAACATCTACATGTAGAAATGATGGTTTGCATTTTAGCTCAAAATGCAGGGTGTTACAAGAGTATAGAACTCGAGACATATAGTCATGCTCATTACCTATATTTGGAGATAACATAGCCGAAAGTTTGAAATGAGTTTCCAATGGAGTACTGACAAGTGTGACATTTTGTATATTAAACCTGTGAAACACTTTCTCAGTATACCTTTTCTGACTCAAGTATAACTTATACTTCTCTCTATCCCTCAGAATTTCCATGCTAGGGATTTTTTTTGTTGCTTCTAGATCTTTCATCTCAAACTCCTTACTGAGCTAGGCTTTGACTTTTATTATCTCTCTCATATCCTTTGCAGCTATCAACATATCATCAACATACAAGAGAAGATACATGAATGCACCATCACTTACCCCCTTGAAATAGACATAACTATCATAACTACTCCTTCTAAGCATATGAGAAGTCATAAAAGAGTTAAACCTCTTATACCATTATCTGGACGACTGTTTTAAGCCATAAAGAGACTTTTTTTAATAAGCATACATAGTCCTTTTCTCCTGAGACTACAAAACCCTATGTTTTTTTTCATATAGATGTCCTCCTCAAGTTCTCCATGTAAGAATGCAGTTTTGACATCCAACTGCTCAAACTCAAGATTTTTCATGGCCACAATACAAAGCAAGGGTCGAATCAAATTATGCTTTACAACTAGAGAAAACACATTTGTGAAGTCAACACCTGGAACCTAACTGTAACCTTTTGCAATTAATCTTGCTTTATACCTAGTATTTTCAACTCCCGATGTTTTTTTTATTTCTTTTTAAATACCCATTTTCAATGAACAACTTTCTTATCCTTAAGTTATATCACCAAATCCCATGTACCATTCTTATGAAGTATTCTATATTCTCCTGCATAACAATCATCTATCGTCCAAAATCATCACAACTAACTGCCTCTGAATATGAAGAAGGTTCTTTACCATAATCAATATCTTCCGCTACATTTATTGCATAAGAAACCAATTCAGCTTCACCATACTTTAGAGGAGGTATAATATCTCTCCTAGGCCTTTCTTTAGTAATAGAATATTATAGAGCCACTGGTAGTGAAGAAGAAATAGTATCACTCTGTATCTCTGGGCTAGACTGAGAGGTAGGCAATAGTGTGGACTCTGATCATATCTATAACTCAACGTGGGTGCTTGAATTTTGCTGATCCATGTTGCTAGGCTCATTTGGGGGCAAAGCCCGAAGCATGGCAGTTTCATCGAACACAAAATCCCTGCTAATTGTAACCTTTCTATTTTCTGGACACCAAAGCTTATATCTGTTAACACTAGATTTATAACCCATAAATAAGTATTTGAAAGATCTAGGCTCCAACTTTCCATTATCAACATGAGCATAAGCAGGACATCCAAATATTTTCAAATCAGAGTAATTGGCAGGAGTACTGGACCCTATCTCTTGTGGAGTCTTTTAGTTAACCATAATTAAAGAAGAACTGTTAATAAGAAGATAAGTTGTGAAAGCAACTTTAGCCCAAAAAGACTTGGATAAACTAGAGATAGAGAGAATACAATGCACCTTCTCCATTATATTCCTATTCATTCATTCGGCCACACCATTCTTCTACGGAGTATGACGAACTGTTAAGTGCCTCAAAATTTCTTCTGACTTGCATAGAACACTAAATTCATTAGAACAAAACTATAAACCATTATTAGTCCAAGGGTTTTTTACCTGCTTTCCTGTTTGATTTTCAATCATAGTCTTCCACTCCTTGAAAATAGGCAACGCATCATTCTTTTTCTTCAAGAAGAATACCCAAAATTTTCTAGAATAGTCAACATGTAATTAGCACCTCTTTTAGAAGGTACTCTAGAAGGACCCCAGAGATCAGAATGAATGTAATCAAGTGTACCTTTAGTTTAGTGGATGCTTTTAGTGAATCTAACTCTCTTCTACCTTCCAAAAATGCAGTACTCACAGAACTCCAATTTGGTAATACTCTGGCTATCAAGAAGTCCTCTCCTGCTTAGTTCAGCCATCCCATTTTCACTCATTTGTCCCAAACGCATATACCAAAGTTTAGCAGCATCACTATCTGATAGAGAGGAAGTAGAAACACTTGCATCACCGTAGAACCTTGCAAGACATACAAATTACCAGTCTTTCTTTATCCCTTCATCATAACAAGAGCACCTTTACTAACCTTCAGGACTCTTCCTTTCCCAGTGTACTTACATTTGTTTGAATCAAAGGTACTCAAAGAAATAAGATTTCTCTTCAAGTTTGGGACATATCGCACATCACCAAGTGTCCTCACAAACCCATCAAACATCTTAATCCTAATTGTTCCATTACCAACTATCTTACAAGGCCTGTTATTTCCCATCAACACAACACCTTTAGGGACCGTTTCATATTTTGTAAACCAATTCTGATTGCAACACATATGAAACATGCAAGATGAATTAAGAATCCAATCCTCACAGGGTTTGGAGTTACCATCAGAAACTACCAAGAGTTCTCTATCACTACCGTCATCTTCAACAAAATTGGCTTTACCAGACTCCTATGGTTGTTATCTTTTCTGGTTTATTGGATCTCTTTTATTTCTATTCTGTAACTTATAACACTCAGATTTGATATGGCCCTTTTTCTTGCAGTAATTACAAGTTTTGTTTCTGTTTTAAGATTTTGACCTATACACATCATCACCTTCAGAGTTCCTCTCATGAGTCCTTTCTCAAACAATGAGACCATCTCATTGAGTCACCACCCATTCATAAGATGCTTCATCTTCTCCTTAGGGAACAACACATCATAGACCTCATCTAGGGTTAGGTATCACGACATATAAAATTGTATCCCTAAAGTTTGAGTATGATACAGGGAATGAACACAACAAAATCAACCCTAGATCTTCCTCATCGTACTTAACCTCCAAAGTCTCTAAATTAGAGATACTTTTTTTAAAACAGATAGGTGACCCTCCAAAGACGCACCCTCAAACATGAGATAGGAATAAAGATGTTATTTGCGATGTAACTTACTGGTTAGGCTCTTTATCATACATAACAATTCCAGTTTCAACCACAACATAACGACATTAGTCTCCTTTAAACCATCCTATAGAATATCATTGAATAAGTAAAGGTGGATCTAAGATAGAGCCTTTCGATCCTTACACTGTTTATCCTCGTCTGTCCACGATGAAGGCATCTTTTCAAGCACTAATAGAGAATCATCAAATTCCATTGTGCAAGAACAACCTGTATTTTAACCCGCCATAACAAAAATCTGGTGTTGCAATCTAATAACATAATATCATACTTCATGATTGCCATTCCCGAGAAAATAACCGCTCTGATACCAATTTGTTATGATCGGATAGAATAAGCAATACCACAAAGCAAAAAAAAATAAGAAGAAGACACACAGATTTACGTAGAAACCCTTGCAGGGAAAACCACGAGCAGAGGAGGAGGATTTTTACTATAATGGAGAGAAGTACAATGTAGGAGATGTAGTCTCAATGATGTATTTATGTTACATCCAAAATGAACCACTAAATACACTTATATAATACGTGCATACAAATAAATCACAAATAAGGATCATACTGTGAACTTTTCAGGGCCAGATCAATAGAATTTGAGACATACAATCTAACAATAAGATTGAATAAACCGTCAAAACTTAAAAGTAAAAGTAATTTTCAGATCAACTATATATGTTGTATGTGGCAACCCGCTAAGAACTTGTCCAAAATATTAATGTAGCTAAAATGATAATATTGAGATGGACGTGCACGCATTAGGAGAAATAGGATTAGGAATGAAGATATTCTAGACAAGTTGGCAGTGACCTTTATGGTGGACAAGATGAGAAAGATGAGACTAAGATAGTTCAGACATGTAAAGAAGAGGCGCATAGATGCACCAATAGGGCAGTGTGAAATGACAGCTATGGTGAATATGAGACGATCGTAGTAGACATAAGCTAGTGAAGAGAGGTAATTAGACAAAATATGACACACCTATAACTAACTGAGACATGAACCTAGATAGAAAAATCTGAAGGTCGAAAATTAGGGTAGAAAGTTAGCATAGTGTAATTCTATTTTATCTCCTTTCTATAATTGGCATTTTCATATGTTGTATTTGAGCTAAAGATTTATCGAAAATAATCTCTCTATCTTTACAAGACAAAAATAAAATTGTGTATATACCATGGTTCATCCTTCCTAAATCCCACTTGTGAATACTAGTACTATAATCCGTTAGAGTGGATACGTTAAGCGCATAATTACATATCATGATGCAATATCAGTTTCAATTAATTATGGGTGGCTTATTATCATTTCAGTTAGTTTCTCAATATGAGAAGTAAGATGACACCTCTATATATATGCTCATTTAGTTTTAGTTAATCAGAATTAGATAGCTAAGGTTTACTTGTCAGCTTACCCAACCAACCAATTGCGGTGAATTGATCGCACATGCATGCACTTCTGTCATGGGTGGTTAATTGGTCATTGTCTCACTTTCTTCGTTATCACGTCAGGCCATACATCCTGAACAATACTTGTAGATGCTCATTTTATTCAATTTTTAGTTATGTCTATTGGTTTTTAGATTAACATTTTAGATTCTATCCAATATTCCCTATTTCCCTTTTAATTGATTGGCTCTCAATAACTTGACACTTCTTTTACTATAACTATAACTTACTCTCTCTGTTTTAAAATAAATATTACTTTTTTAATAAAAATCATAATTAATAAGATATTAATAAATGTAAATTGGAATTTATTAATAAAATCCTATTTAATAAATATCTCTGGAAAATTAAACTCTACTAAGAAATTGTAGTATAAGGGTGTAGTTTAAAAGAATACTCATTTCATTTTTTTGTCATATTTGGACTTGACACACTAATTAAGAAAACAATGATTGATATGACTATTTTATCACACAACTCCTAATTAATTAATGTTTAGTATTTGGTTTAAAAAAATTTGCAGAATAAGTAATTAATGCTAGGGTAAAACATAAAAAAGATAATTGTCTTTTCTTGTTAGGTTAAAATGACAAGTAAAACTGGAAATTTATTTTTGAATAGTGGAGAAGTAAAAATGAACGAAGGGAGGATCAACTTTTTTATTAAATTCTTAAGGGGACATTTTGTCACGACCCAAAACTAGGTCATATGGCAGTTGTTGTGGCCCAGCCTTGATATGTAAGCCGATCACGCAAATTGATAAAGAAAATATAAAAATACCTAAGGCGAAACTTTTAGTATAAAGTTGAACCAACACAAGACATAAATGAAATGAAAATCTGAATAACATAGTATGAAAACCCCAAGAAATGGTGTCAAATTGTAGAGCATCTAATACATCATCTGAATACAAGTAAAATACAAAGTTTATCTTCTAAAATAAGTAAAGACATAATAAGGTAATAGGAGGTCCAAAAGTTGACTCTGATCCATAGAGCAACCCAGTACCTCAATCATAATCTTAGATAAGCTCGAATCAGTTGTCACGAAAAGGCTCGTACTAGGATCTACACCTAAAAGGCATGTAGAAGTAAGTATGGTCCACCTGTACTCAGTAGATATCGTAGGCCGACTGAGTAAATTAGAAAATAAGATAAGTAGAGTATACTATGAGCATGTCACCTGCAAGCAGAAAAATCCCAAATGGTAAGTCATCTCCACTAAGAGTTCTAATATATAGATACACAGGAAATAGAACAACACAGATACATATTAAATACACTAAAACTAAATGCAAGTCAAAAAAATATAATACCCCATATTAAATTATAGATATTTAAGTGAAAAAAAAGAAAAAAAAAATAGAATTTGCAACAGTGCAAAAAGATGGAAAAAGAAAAAATGGGATAAGTAATAAGTAAATGGGTTTAGCCCATTAGTCATCTGCAATGTGAAAAAATCTTTGGGTGAAAGAAAGAAAAGAACGGAGTAGAAAATTCTTAAAACCACAAAAAAAATGAATTTGCCTCTTTTGCGAACGAAAAAACGTTGCGTGGATGTTATTTTTTTAACTCTTTTGGAGGAGCACAAAGAGAGAAAGTAATCAAAGAGAGAAGGAGATATAAAGGTACGTTGTGGACTAAATTATAGCTTAAACTTCTATACCATGATTATAGATTTGGGCTTGAGAGTTTCAGAATGAGGAGGTTAAAGAAGTGTAGGAAATCTGTTAATTCCCATGAATTGAACGAAGGTGAGATTAGATTTCTGGTCGTTTGGGAACTTATGTAGTCAAAATTCTAGGAGATTTCTTAAATTTCAAAAATTAAGAAGAAAAGAAATAGAGAATGACTTGAGCGATAAGATTACACCATGTTGGGTGTTTAGTTCTAGATTAGTTTAAATAAATAAATTTTAACATGAGAGTGATATGATGTAATTATAGATTGACCGAAGAAATTCGTATGGATTGCTTGAGGTGACAAGTTAGATGTTCCAATAAGTGTACTATGAGTAGTAACCTTACCAAAAGTTGTGTTTTCATAACTTGTATAGTTTATACATGATTTTTAAGAATAATATTACTGAATACTTTAAAATCGCACGTGAGATATATTTTTTTACTTGATATAATACTGAAATAGTTATTTGATATGTTTTTACAATTATAAGGCATATTTATCATTATTTGTGATATTCTTAGTGTTATTGTGAAGGTTTTTGCTTACTTGAGAAATACATATTTGACATATGTTCGGTTCAAGTTTATATGCAATATAATTTGATAGGAACTTAAAGGCCCTGTACTATTTTGAAAATGCTTTCATATGATTACCTATTATTTACAAAGAAAGTTTAAATAGGAGTAGACCTTGATTTGAACCGTGTCTAATGATGATTTGTTAGACCTGGTGCACCTTGTATTACCAATTAGTGTTATAGCCCTTGCTAGTGGAAAGGTAAAACTAGCATACTGCTACTGATCTCCCTCTAGTATGGACCAATTGATAATATATTTCCTTTAACAGGAGTCCATTGTTTTTTTTTGAAAACTCTAGGAAAACCCGCAGTCGCTACACCCTCTGCCCTTCGGGTGAGCACTCTGTGGTAAGCACTGGGTAAACCCCTCACTTTGCAATAGCTCGCAAACCACACAAGAGATGTAAAGAGGACAATGTTATGACTATTTCCTAAAGCAAAATGCTACACTGATTACATGATTCATTCTTGAAAACCCTCCGAAGGATAAAATTTGATATGATAGTGTTTGTTGGTTTTTACTAGAGCGTTAAAATTAATTTCTTGTATAATGATTATCATTTTCTGAAAAAGTATTATTTTATGTTATTTTCTAATTATCATACTAGCCAGTTTTATGAGTTTTCCCTGTTTAAATGGTTATGGTCATGTGTTATTACTCACTAAGCTAGCATCTCACTCCTTGCTATTCTTTTCCAGAGAACGCAGGTGATAGTGAGGTTTTTATTAGCTAGAGCTTACGAGTTGCCATATTCCTAGTGAGCCCCACACTTGTTCACGTGGGTAAAGACTTATTTATTTGTTATGGACTTTTTGAAACTCTTAGAGTTTCTCCCTAGTCATTTTATTTATTAGAGACACGAGTATTCTTTTGTATTATGGACTTGAGGAGTATTTGACTTCTTCTCATATCTTGAAGATGGATTTCAAATTGTTATTTTGTGGTGAATAGATTGTTGAAGATATTGGTGGATGATTTTGGTGATATTGGTTGTTGTCATGTTAAACTAAGATAGGGTTAGTTTTGGATAGGCCCCAAAAATAGGGAAAACTCTATCTGATTTGTTGTAGAATATACTGACGAGGCTTGATTTGAAGTTCTAAACTCCTTAGCGTCGGTCATGGTTCTAATATGGGTCATGACAGAAGTTGGTATCAGAGCCAAAGTTAATTCAGTGACTATTAGAGCACACGTTAATAGTAAAATCTCAATTATGGTTATGTTGTAGGTCATTTATGTAATCATGATTTTGTGAGAGCGCGGTAGGATATGTCTTGTCTTCTTTCTCATTTTTCCTTATATTTGTGTGAAGTTAGGGACAATTAGATAGGTCTAACAATAATTGTTTTGTTAATCAGATGGTTTGCACTCGAGCAACTAATGGAAGAGCTACACTAGTTGTACCAAAGATGACTAATGCCATCTCTAGTAGGCAAACAACTTCCATAGATAGGAAAAAAAGTGGAGCTCCCAGAAAAGGCTGAGGTAGGGATCGTGGTGATACCATAGGGAATCACACTACCACTTTGAGAATTTCAAAATAGACCACTCACGGAGTGAATGCTAGTCTACCTCCACCATCTGATGAGGGTAATACTGCTAAGG
Source organism: Capsicum annuum (assembly GCF_002878395.1). NCBI lineage: Eukaryota > Viridiplantae > Streptophyta > Magnoliopsida > Solanales > Solanaceae > Capsicum > Capsicum annuum. Next base: position 62,522,050 of record NC_061115.1, read on the forward strand.
CACCTGCTTCCATGCAAAGAGTCATAACGGGCTTGGTTGACCGACATGATAGTCAAGAGAGGGTTGGTCAACATAAATCTACATAGCCACAGTCACAGGTCCAAGTACCTGCATAGATTTACAAATTTAGAAAGAAAGAGGCATTCTTGTAGGAGTTCCTGAAGTTGAAATCACCAAAATTCACAAGTTTAAATAGTTGATCCTTAGAGCTTAGCAAATGGTACATTTAAGGAACTGCGTGTACTAAGATGTTCTAGTGAGAGGGATATAGATATTGCATCGTACAAATTAGAGGACATGACTAACACTTGGTATGATACCTTATTTCTAGGAAGGCCTGTAGGAGAAGAACCACTGACATGGGATGAATTCACTAAGTTCTTCATGGATAATTTTCTTTTTGACATTCAGAAGAAGAAATATGTTGATCGGTTTGAAAAATTAATTTAGACTCCAAATATGGATGTATCGACTTATAATACCAAATAGTGCAATCTTCTTAGATATGCTTCGTACTTGGTTTCCATAGAAGTAGCCCGAGTCCAAAGGTTTGTTAATAGGTTGGTTGCTCATATCTACGATGCAGTAGCCCCACCAATGAAAGTTTTAACCTATTATTATAAGGCAGTTGATCTAGCTAAAATAATTAAGGACAAAAATCCTGTGGAGCGGCCAACTTATGATGTTTGTAAGAAGGCTAAGATGGGAGGATCTTTTAGTAGTGACTTGTGACAATAAAAAAATTATGGTCATGATGGCACTTATTTCAGCTAAGCCTTGACAAGTAAGTAAATTACCCAAATCGATATGTAAGGAGAAAAAAATACAACAATTCCCCAAGTGAGACTTCAAGAAGGAAGTTGGACCATTATATACAATAATAGTAGAAGTTTTAAAAATAAATATATAATAAATCATTTCAAAACATAGTGTCACAGTGTAAGAATAATCTAAATACAACTCAGAATAAAAAATACAGCTGAATCTGAAAGATACAAGTTATTTTCGAATACAAAATAAAGACATAAACTAGAAGAGAGAAGGTCTGAGGTCTATAGTAAAGGCATAGAGCTGACAATACCTCAAAAATCTCAATGATAAACCATACGATCTCAGCTGCTGCGCGATCCACTCATACCAAGATCTACACCAAAAGGGTACAATAGTGATGAGTAAAATCCCCTTGTACTTAGTAGGTATCATAGGCCGACTGAACAAAGTAGAAAAATAAGGTAAATAAATACATACTAGGATCACTTCACCTATAATCCAAGAATATCCAAAAAGGTAGCTCATATCATCTCTACTAACAGTTCAAAATATAACACATAAACAATAAAATAGATGTACAAGAAAATGGAATAGATATTCATCGAATAAGACACAGAAGAACAATACTGATGATTTATAATGTATGAAATGCGACATTGATGATGATATGATTAAGGTTATTGCATAACCTCTGTATACACCTACCGAGCTTCATCAATTCCAGGTAGGACCTATGGGGGTTTGAAATCCATATACTTCCTTATTACTTAATCCCAATATCAATATCCATATCTTCTCTCCAGGGGTTCGAAACCCATATACTTCATCATTACTCAATCCCAATATCAATATCTATATCTCTTCTCTGACTCGTGGCATACGATAGAGGGTTTTGTAAAACTATCTCATTTTTGTCCAAAGTAGTATTTCCTCAATAGTACTAATGTCTCATGAATGTATGTATGATATAATGATATAATGCTCACAACCAAACCAATATGAAGATCTCAAATCCATTCAGTACATGTATACGTGAGCTCAGAATCTACTCAATATGTCAACCATCCATGATTTAGTATAAGCAATGTACCATTGGAATAAGTATGCATGTAAGACATTATTAATATCACATTAACCCAGACTTGGGTATTTCTATCATGAAGAGAGCAGCCAATGCATATACAAGGCCAATATTATAAGATAAATCCCCTACATGGACAACACACGGTAAATATCATCTCAAGTTACAAATAACGATAGTATAATCCCCCATATGGGCACACAGTAGTAACAATATCATTGAAATAAAGTTTTCATGATTATTACACATATCCATAGAATGATTTTAGATATGTATTAACTACCCAACCCAGTCTGAAGAAAATTAAGTAATAACCTAGCTCGCAATGTAAAAATCCAAGCCTAAAGCCCTTACACAGAGCTTTCCCTTTTTGAATGGCCCCGGAATCAACTAAAACTTACAAATATAGAATCTATGCATTAAAAACAGACAACAATACCCATATAACCTATTTTCAGGTCGGGGTAAAAATGGACCCCTAAATGGATTTTCAAAATGAAAGGGTAAAATTTTAATTTTTATTTAGAAAAACCTTACCCATAATTAAAGGAAGAATATCACGACCCAAACCGGACCTGGCCATGAAGGGTATCTTAAGTCTCACGTGGACCAGAGAACACCCCCTGCACCTAGCCAACCAAACACAATGTCCACTAATGTCGGATGAATTTTGAACATATAACAAGATAGAATACAATAAGCTTAAAAAAATCAAAACATGTCTATAACCGAGGTCGATGACTGGCCAACCAACCAACAAACATCACCCAATATCCATACTAAAACAAACAAAGCCTTCTAATCAAAGAACCAAAATCATTCTTTGTTGGGACATGTACCCGACTCTGACAGATGATAATGAGAATGAAAATGATAATGTTAATGATAATGAAAATAACTATCAACTCAAATCTAAGAATGAAAGCTGGTGAAATGCCTAAGTCTTTTGGGGAATGAAAGCTCACCACTTCACCACAACACCACGAACCAATGGATCAAACCAACCAACCTAACTCTGCATAAGAAAAGTAGAAGAATCTTGGTGCTTGTATCGCATGGGGATAAAAACTCTAGATATGGTTAGTAGGGTGAACACTAGCTTGTAACTTAGGGAAAAGGATAACATAATGACATGATCAATAGTTCAAAATCATTCAAAACCAATGTACATAATCAAATACATATACATAGGTATATCACATGTCGGGATAGGGAAGAAAGATTAACATGCATTTTAAAACTTTAGCCTGGATTGTGTAGCTCAACCATCATAACATGTACGCCCGAACTATATGGGCCCTAGATCTCACCCCCTGGTCTAGGCCCAGTATGTATAACCGTACGAATCAAAGAATAATCTCATATATATGCATGGGGGTCTCGAACCTCCTAATAATATGCTAAGGTAACCTAAGCACCTGATCATGTAATGGTATGTAGGGGAATCAAACCTCTCTAATCATGTAATAATAATGAGACGAATTCAAACCTCCCTAGTCAATTAGACTCCCGTATCGGCAAATGCGATTTCCAGTATTGGTCAGTTAGACCTCCATTTTCACGACTTATCTACACAACCCCAATTAAAGCCCGATTATAAACATTTATCACATAATCCCATTCATTGAACCACAATACACATTTAGGTATACATTGTGGGTATCATCATACCAACTACACTTGCAAGGTAACGTCAACATGCCAAGACAATTATCATCACTTGGGGAAATTCACAACCCCATTGGTTTAATTTTACAAATTCCCATATTCTCATAATTAAAACTAATTTCACAATATGGGGTTGGGTTCATAACCACGTCAAAAGCCATAAGTTTGGAAAATCATAATCCCCTAGTTCATTAACCATATCGATGCACCCACAAATTTAAAACCACTATCGAAGCATGAATAATCATATGTAAACCATGGAAAAAATATTGTTCAATCAATAAGCATTCAGTAACCCTCAACCCTTGTTTCAAAAACAACATAAATATCTCATGAGCCATACTTTAAGACATATGCTTTTAACAAATTAACAATGAGAGAAGCATAACATGCCTGAAATAACAAGTTTCATGGAAGGAATTCAACCCTTAAGCCCTTGGATGACCTACTTCTTGAAAACCTTAAGTATGACTGCTTGAGAGAATTTGAAAGATCTTGAGAGTATAATTATTTTGAGTTATAGTTGAGAATAGGGTCCCAAATAAGATTATAAGTCGTGGATTGTCAGTGGGATAAAAGGGAATGTCTAAAATACCCTCATTAAAAGTTGGAAAAATAACTCATCGATTGCTATGGGTGACCTTACGAATCATAGGGTGACCCTATGACTTGGATCATTCAGTCGTAGCCAAACAGAACCCCTTAGGATCTTCACTGTGAACCTTACGACTGGCAACCTACATCTCATAATGAGACACTAGGACTCGTAGGGTCAGGTCGTAGTCTCAATAGTTTCAATAGGGGCACTACACTGAACTCACTATGAAATACCCTCCTTACGACTCATTAGGAGTTTATATGACTCGTTAAGAGTTGTCATTATCAAATAGTGACTTAGTCAAATCCTTTTGTGATCCTTACGACTGGGTCTTATGAACCGTAAAGACATACTACGACTCTTCAGGTGAGTCGTTGCCATGGCAGAAAGCTTAGAACTCAGAAAATTTTCAAGAACCAAAAATCTAAGATGTTACATACTCCCCTCCTTGGGATCATTCATTCTTGAATGATAGGACAAGGCATTTTTAGCATTATTTGACACCATATACCACTACTTTTACCTTTAACTAAGATAGAAAACAAAGATTCCACAAAAATCACCATTTTCTTTAACAATGTCATAAGATGTTAAGGAATACACATACCCCAAGCATGATTATCCGAAATGGGAAACAAGAATGGATACTTGAAATTCATGTCCTCTTCAAATTCCCAAGTAGCTTTCTCAACCTTTTGGTTCCTCTAATGAACCTTTACTGAAGCTACTTCCTTAGTCCACAACTGACGGATTTACCGATCTAAAATCTTACCTAGGACCTCCTTGTAGGACAAGGAATCTGAAATACCCACCTTCTCTAAGGAAACAACCATCGAAGGATCACCCACACACTTCCTAAACATCAAAACATGAAACACCGGATGAATAGAGCACAAACTAGAAGGAAACTCTAATTCATAAGCAACATTACCAACCCTCTTTAAAACTAAGTTTGTACAAACATAACTGGGACTGAGCTTCCCTTTTTTACAATAATGCATCACTTTCTTCATAGGGGGCACCTTCATAAGCACCCAAGCGCTAACACTGAACTTCACTCACTTCGTTTTACATTTGCGTAGGACTTTTGGAGACTTTAGGTAGCCTTAAGTCTATCCCAAATCACCTTCACCTTCTTTATTGCTTGGTGAACCAGATCCAAACCAAGTAACTTATTTTCACTAACTTTAAACCACCCAATAGGAGATCTACACCTCCTACTGTACAAGGCCTTAAATGGAGCCATACTAAGGCTAGAGTGATAACTATTGTTGTAGGCAAATTCTATAAGAGGAAAGTGATCAACCCAACTACCATCACAATAAAAAACACAAGCCTTAAGCATATCTTCCAAGACCTGAATTGTACTTTCTGCTTGCCCCTCCGTCTGCGGGTGGAAAATAGTGCTAAGGGCCACCTTAGTCCCCAAACCTCGAAGAAATGACCTCTAAAAGTGAGATGAGAACTGCATACCCCAATCATATATGATGGAAATTGGAGTACCACGAAACTTTATAATCTACTCAATGAACAACTTGGCATAACCCTTAGTAAAGAAATCAGTCCTCACTGACAAGAAGTAAGCAGACTTAGTCATCCTATCCACGATTACCCAAATCAAATCAAATTTCTAGCGAGACCGTGGAAGATCCTAAAAAAATCCTTATTAATTATGTCCCATTTCCACATCGACAGTTCAATCTCCTGAGTTAACTCACCAAGCCTCAAGTGCTATATTTTCACTTGCTGACACACTATGCACTTAGACATAAAATTGGCCACTCCCGCTACATATTATTCTGGTAATAAATTTTTTTAAGATCATGATACATTTTCGTCGAACCAGGATGAATAGTATAACATAAGCTTTGGCCAAAATTCTTCCTCACAACCTGTCAACATCAGGAACACATAATCTACCTTGGTACCTTAAGATACCATCACCACCAATCTCAAAAACCATCACTTTCTTCCTGCCTACATCATTCTTGATTTGTATTAGAATAGGATTAACCACTTGCTTCTCCTTTACTTCAGCACCAAGAGATGACCTTGCCACCTCTTGAACAATCACACCACTATTCTCAGAATCTAGGAGATGAACTATAAGATTAGCCAAACGGCGAATATCCTTCAGAAAATCTCACTTCTCGTCATCCACATAAGATAAGTTTCCAATGGACGACCCGCTAAGAGCATCAGTAACTATGTTAGCTTTACCTGGATAATAGTAAAGACTCATGTCATAGTCCCTGAGCAACTCAAGCCATCTCCTTTGCTTGAGATCCGATTCTTTCAGGGTGAACACGTATTGCATACTGTGATGATCAGAATAAATATCAACATGGACCCCATAAAAATAACACCGCCAAATTAATAATGCAAACACCATAGCTAACAATGCCAAACCATGGGTTGAATAATTCTTTCTATGAACTTTCAACTGTCTAAAAGCATAAATAACCACCTTACCATGCTGCATCAACACACAATCTAGTCCCACCCGAGATGCATCACAATAGAAAACCAAACTATCAGTGCCCTCAAACAGAGTTAAAACCAGAGCCAAAGTCAACTTATCCTTCATCTTCTCAAAACTACACTTACAAGCATTAGACCACAAAAATTTTACCTTCTTCTGAGTCAACTTAGCCAACAGGGCAGTAATAGAAGAGAAACTCTCCACAAACCCTCTGTAATAATAGGCTAAACCCAAGAAGCTCTAGATGGAGTCATGGGTGTAGGCTACTTCTTAACCACCGCAACCTTCTGTGGATCCACTATGATCCCTTAACTAGAAATTACATGATGCAGATAAGTTACAATATTTAACCAGAACTCACACTTAGAGAACTTTGCTTACAAATATTGATCCTTTAGGTTCTGTAACACAAGGCAGAAGTGATTGTTATGATCCACCTCACTCTTGAATACACCAAAATGTCATTAGTGAAGACAATGACAAATAGATCCAAGAACTGATGGAAAACCCAATTCATAATATCCATGAACACTGTCGGGGCATTTGTCAAATCAAAGGACATTACCAAAAACTCAAAATAACTATATCGTATTTGAAATGTAGTCCTAGGGATATCCACTTCCTTAATCTTTAACTGATTTTACCCAGACCGAAGATCAATCTTGCAGAAGAACTTAGTACCCTGAAGCTAATCAAATAAATCATCAATCCTCAGAAGCAAGTACTTATTCTTCATGGTCACCTTATTCCTTTGACGATAATCACTACACATTCGAAGGGAACTATCCTTTTCATGCTAAAAAAGAATAAGAGAACCCCACAAATACATACTAGGGAGGATAAACCATTGTTAAGAAGATCTTTGAACTGCTCTTTGAGTTTTCTTAACTCAACCGAAGCCATTCTATAAAGAGGAATAAAAATAGGATAAGGGTTTAGAAGAAGATCAATTCCAAAATTAATTTCCCTATCATGAAGAATACCAGGAATATCATTAGGAAATACTTCAGAAAATTCACAAAGCACAAGGACTCTCTAGAAAGAAGGACCTTCGAATCTTGAATCCTTAACATGAACTAATTGATAGAGGCACCCTTTAGAAACCATTTTCTGGGATATAAGATACGAAATAAAGTTTTCTTTAAGAACTAGGGAACTACTTTCCCACTCGGCCACTGGATCATTTGGGAAATGGAAACTAGCCCTTCGGGTCTGACAATCAAGAGACACATAGTCCGAATGCAACCAATCTATTCCCAAAATGACATTAAAGTCTAATATGTCTAACTCTATTAGATGCACCAAGGTTTCCTTACCATGGAATGATAATAGACAACCCCTATTGACCCTTCTAGACACAATAGAGTCACCCACCAGGGTGGACACAAAGAAAGGATCCAAAATACACTCAGGATCAAAACCAAAATGAATAGGCACATAAGGGGTCACAAAAAAGAGAGTAGACATAGGATCAAGTAGACAATATACAACATGAGAAAAGAGTTTGAGCATACCAGTAACAACATGGGGGGAAGCCTCAGAATACGGGATAGTGGCAAGAGTGTATTGATGATTTCATCCAGTGCCGAAGCCAAAAATAGAAGGAGCACCTTTTGGTGTGGAAGCTGATGAAGTGGTAATAAGAATCTTATTTTCCTTAGAAGCATCCATAGAAGGACAATCCCTCTTCTGATGACTAGTCTAACCATATTTAAACTACTTATTCCTCCCTTACCCTCAAACACCATGATGCACCTGACCATAAAATCTTTAAGGAGGATATGATGGAGCTAACTAATCCCCTCTTGCCTGATACTGAGCTTTTAGTGGTCTAAACCCACTATCATACTGAGAATGATGATCACCCGATGACTTTAAATAAGGAACACTAGCTGTAGAGTATGAACCATAATTGCCTTACTCATTTCCACTTGCTTCTTCATTTCTTTTTCTACTTATTGCATATACACCACAAGTCTAGAGATGTCTAATCTTTGTTCAACAAGGAAGCCTTGATCTCCAAGATCAAATTATGGGACAACCCAAAGATAAACTTCCTCATTCTAGCCCTCATTCTAGACACTAACTCAAGAGCATAACACGATAGGTGATGAAACTTCAAGGAATACTCCTTTATGAACATCCTACCTTGCTTTAGATTCATAAATTCCTCGGCCTTCACATCCCTCAACTCCTAAGGAAAAAAGGGATCAAGGATAACACTAGAGAAATCATCCCATAAAGTAAACTTAGCATCATCACCCCTAGAATGGTCCCACTACTTATACCATTGGCATGATACATCCTTCAACTGATAAGCAATAAACTTTACACCCTCCACATCAGAAGTATGGATCATACAAAAGATCATTCCATCTCATTAATGAAATTTGAGGATCATCCTTAACTTTAGAACCAGTAAAAATAGAAGGACTCAACCTCATAAATTGGCCAACCCTAGTGACCTCAGATGATGGAGAAATAAAAGTAACACAATTAGTCTGGGAGGCTACCAACTGGGTAATTAAATTAATTGGCTGGCGAACTTAGCATTAGACACATCAGCTTGAGGTGCCTTAGGAAAGATAGAGGGAATCGATGGAGCTCTCTCACAGTAATTAGAAGCAGTTACCCTAGACCAAGTCTGAACTCTTAGAGTAGGACGAGCTCCATCCACATTGTCCTTAAATAGGACAGAAGAGTTTCCACAGATATTAGATCTTCTGGGAGGCATGATCTTAATAGAGAACATACGAAAATTAGATGAGATTCAAGGCCTTAGACTTTATAACTTGAAATAAGAACAACAAGAAAGGAAAACATTCCTAAATACCTCGTAGCCTCTCCCTTATAAGTATGGCGCACTACACACCCATAAATAAGACTCTACTTGATAAGACTTTGTTTGGATGCCCAATGACAGCAAACCTATGCTTTGATACCATCTTTGTCATGACCCAAACCAGGGCCTAGATGTGACTTGTATCTAGTCCCACGTGGACCAAGGATCACCCCTGCACCTAATCAACCAAATACAATACCTCCCATTGTCGGCTGAATTTTAAACATACAACAAGATAGCATGCAACAAGCTTAAAAAAAATCAAAATATGTCTATAACCGACGATAGATGACTAACCAACCAACTGACCAACATCACCCAATATCCACAGTAATCCAAACAAAGCCTTCTAAACAAAAAACCAAAATTAGTCTTGGTCAAGACATGTCCCAGACTCTAACAGATGACAATGAGAATGAAAATGATAATGTTAATTATAATGAAAGTAACTATCAAATTAAATCTAAGAATGAAAGATGGTGAAATTACTAAGTATTTAGGGAATGAAAGCTCACCACTTTACCACCACACCATGAACTGACAGACCGAACCGACCGACCTAACTCTCTGGAGGAAAAAAATGAAAGAAACTTTGATGCCTGCATCACATAGGGATACAACATTTGGAGACGGTTAGTGGGGTGAACACTAGCATGTAACTTAAGAATAAGGATAACAAAATGCCATGATCAATAGTTCAAAATTATTCAAAACCAATGTACATAATCAAATGCATATATATAGATATATCACATGCTGGGATAAAGAACAAGGATTAACATGCACTTTAAAACTTTAGCGTGGATTGTGTAGCTCAACCATCATAACATATACCCAAGTGCTATATGGGCCCCAACTCTCACCCCCTGGTTGGAACCTAGTGTGTGTAGCCGCATAAAGTAAAGAATAATCTCGTATATATGCACGAGGGACTCGAACCTCCTAATTATATACTAAGGTGACTTAAGCAACCAATTATATAATAATGTGCGAGGGACTCAAACCTCTCTAATCATGTAATAATAATGAAGGGGACTCAAACCTCCTTAGTTAATTAGACTCGTGTGTTGGCAAATACGATTTTCAGTATTGGTTAGTCGGACCTCTACTTTCACGACTCAGCTACACAACCCCTATCAAAGCCCAGTTAAATACATTTATCACACAATCCCATTCATTAAACCATAATACACATTTAGTCATACATTGATAGTATCATCATACCAACTACACTTGCAAGGTAACTCAACATGCCAAAATAATTATTATAACTTGGGGAAATTCACAACCCCTTGGTTTAATTTTACAAATTCCCATATTTCTCAAATTAAAACCAATTTCAAAATATAAGGTTGGGGTAATAGCCACTTCAATAGTCATAAGTTCAGGAGAATTATAATCCCCTAGTTTATTCACCATATCCATGCAACCACAAGTTCAAAATTACACTAAAAACATGAATAATCATATGTAAACCATGGGAAAACATTGTTCAATCAATAAGCATTAAAAACATATGATTTTTACAAATTAACAATGAGATAAGAGTAATATGCCTAAAATAACAAGTTTCATAGAAGGAATTTAACCCATAAGCCCTTGGATGACCTGCTTCTTGAAAACCCTAAGTATGCATTCTTGAGAGAGTTTTAAAGAGCTTTAGAGTGAAATTATGTTGAGTTATGGTTGTGAATAGGGTCCCAAATAAGATTATAAGTCGTGGGTTGTCAGTGTGATAGAAGGAAAATATCTAAAAAAATCTTCATTACAAGTTTGAAAAATAACCCATTGATCGCTATGAGTGACCTTACGACTCGTAGGGTCACCCTACGACTTAGACCATTCAGTCGTAGACAAACCAGAACCCCCTTGGGCTCTTCACTATGAACCTTACGACTGAAACTCTACGTCTAATAATGAGATACTAGGACTCATTAGTTCAGGTCATAGTTTCAATAGTTTCAGTAGGGGCACCACACTGGACGCACTATGAAATATCTTTATTACGACTTGCTAGGAATCTATATGAATCATTCAGTATAGTTGTTATCAATGCAGTAACTTAGGAAAATCCTTCTGGGCTCATTATGACTAGGTCTTATAACCCGTAAAGACACACTACGACCCGTCAGGTGAGTCATTTCTAGGGCAGAAAGCTCAAAACTCAAAAAAATTTCAAGAACCAAAAACCTTGGGCATTATAAAGCCATAGGAGAAAATCAAAGTGAAAATAGTGTTTTAATAACAAAAAAACCTTCTTAAAGGCCTTAGGAGCCAAAAATCCCTAAATTCCAATTTTAAATCATGATCTATAGGGTTTTAAAGCAAAATTAATGAAAGTAAAATAATTAAAATGGTAATTTAGAGCTTACCTGACAGCGCCCAAGCGTACACACAAATGTACGTGGTCTACCAATATAGTGTCCTTCAAGAAGCCGAGTATCGATCACACAAAGACTTTATTCAACAACAATTTGATATAAGTTCACAATTTAGATTTAATTAATATGAGAGTAACAAAAATAGAGTTTGGATATTTTAAACAAGGAAAAGTAAATAATGCGGAATTAAGGTCTTGAGACAATCAATAAGAGAAAATCAAGGGTTGAAGCACTCTGAACAATCATATTATGCTATTGGATTTCATTCGTTAACTTTCTTATCTTGATTGTTGATTCATAGGGTTAATTGCACGATTATGGTTTCCCAACCTGTAATCTTTTACCTAAGTTGAACCTTACAACTACATCGTTGAGTGGAGATGTAATAGTTCACTTAAGTTCTTAAGAAATATCATCCTACATATGAATCAATTAAGGCATATAAGTACATCCCTGTCCTAGATGCTAGTTCAAGTTTTTTATTTTATAAAGAAACAAGAACCATACTCTGCTTATTCCCATGTTCTATCGCCCTATTCCCTCTCCTGAGTTTACAAGGTTGACAATGAATAAATTCTAAGGGTCACGAATTCTTAAAATAGTTAATACAAGAATAATAAAATAATAAATAGTGATAATCAAAGTAAACAAACTTAATCCATAGCAATAATACTCATGTTCTTGGCTTCAACCCCAGAAAGGGGGCGTTTAGCCACACATAGTCATAATTGTAATCACAATATAGTAATTAATGATTAAAAACATGTACGAACTAAATCAAATTAATAAAAAACTAATTATGAAGTTGTATCAGCCCTTTTATCTCCAAAATATGTCAACAAGATATGTAAAAATGTGATACAACATGTATATATAGCATAAGGGTAAGCCAAGTCCGTGTTGGAGTCAAATTTGAGTGAAAAGCCCAAGGGTGGAGTGGACTATGCGTTGTACCCTCTATTATTATGGAATGGAGCATGTTATGTACCCTATATTCCATAGGAATAGAGCATGCGACACATGCTAATAGAATGATGGTACTGGAATTTGTTCTCAAATTTTGGTTAAGTGTTGGTCCTTCCTCCTTCCATCTCTTGTCTTGTGGTGTCTTTCCATTGATTTTAAAGTCTCTATATCATCCATATATAATCATGTTAATATCATAAAGGATCCTACAAGAAAAAACCACATGAATTAGAGTTACAAACACAAAACATCCATCACGATGAATAAAAAACAAGAGCTTAGACTAGGTTGATTTCTTTAGCCTTTCACTTCAAGTTTCTTCTCTTCCCTTGACTCATTTAAACTTTGTACACTCTTAAAAATTTGTTCCATATACAAAAATACATTTGAAACCCTTTGGAACACGTAGAACATAATAGAATCCTACATGATAAACTAGACAAGAAGCTAGCTCAAGCTAGAAAGACTAGTTTTCTCTATTGAACTCTAATTGACTCTTTTAAGTACCAACTTGTTGGAAAAACCTTGTAACCATTTTAACATATGATTTAACACATTGATGCATATTTATCTCATTATCTACCAATATAGTATAGAATCATCCTTAAAACAAGGCTAAAACGACTAGAATAGTGATGCTAAAATGCACAATTACTCCTAACATCACCACCCCACACTTAAAGCCTTGTTCGTCCTTGAAAAACTCTTAACTATAATCATAATCAACTACGGATACTATACACCTCTAATGAATGCAAGAAACTCAAGCTAGCATTACAATGACTACACAGAATGCAAGTTACTACACTAAGCATGTTATTTACACAATTGAAAGCTCATGAACACTATTGTAAAACATCCTAGCCTCAACAATTGATGCACCTCATGGAAAAATAATTCATATTGCTCAATCAAGGACATCATACAAATCATTCACATTCATCAAACATGTGCCCCTCACAATAAGAGAGTTACCCATAATCACTCACAATAATGCAATTCATAATATGATGGGTACAAGAATCAAATTATGCTTACTCTCACAAAGAATTCACATGTTACACACAATGAACCATAGGCTTTCCCTTAGTGTAATACTCCGCTAATATCGAAATGTAAAGCTTAGGATCAATTAGGACTTTTTCGGATTGTAATATAGGCTACGGGATGGGTAGGAACTATTTGAGAATAGTGACTAACCTCTCTAAGTGCTTTAATACACTAAATTATACATTTAAGACCAGTCTCCACAACCAACTTACACCATTTTTGTCTACCATATTCATTTATTTTGCCTTATCTCTTTTAAGCATTTTCACAAACACTTGGTGGATGCATAGTTTACTACCATAAGAATTAATTTTTCTCTTTTTTTTTCACAACCTTGGCAATATTTCTAGCATAAATTATAAAACATCCACCCACCACACATCACATATAAACACCACTAACTATTACCTTGGGGCATCAATTTCACCTTTTTCTTTTTCAATTTCTCAAACTCCTTTCTAATTCAATTTTTTATCAAAGCACTTAGGAGCCTTTTAGATCAAATTATGGTCTCTCAAATAAGGGGATTAGGCTACATATAAGGATTTCAAAGAAAAGGATAAAGTCTCAATGAGGGTTAGCTATGATAATGCACATGGGTAGGACAAATAGAAGGTATAAAACAAGGCTATCAATGAAATGCCTAAATCTTCTCCTAAATCCATACTCTTTATTTTGCTTCACACAACCACCGAGCAAGTTCTAGACATCACATGCAACATGGAATATACAACATTCTCACACTCACATGGCACATGCTTAACTCATATAATATCATCATAGACTCCTCACCAAACCATAACATGAATTCAACTTTAATCCAACAAGTACAAGAATCACAAAAATAAGCCTAGAAGTCTAAAAAATAGTAATTCACTCAATCAACATGCTCTTACAAACAAACTCACTTGAATTATGTAACAAAAAATAGCACCAACAAGAATATCTCACTTATTTCTAATCTAATTTTTTTTAAATTGAGCCAAAATTTGGGAATTTACCCCACCCCACACTTAAAAATCTACTTGGTCCCTAAAGTGAACTTAAAAGTAAGAGATAAAAATACTCACTGAGGCCTCTAGGCCTAGCTAGTAGTATCTTTATACATAAAAGAGATCCATGGGACCCCACACTCAGCCTTTGCCATGCTTCTTAGCTCAAGCTTATGGTACTCAGACTTTCCATTTACCTGTGACTCAACTAAAAAAAATACATGAAATAAAAAATAAAAAAAATGAAAAAAATATACCTAATTAACTTGGGTTTACTCCCAAGAAGCGCCTGATTTAGTATCGCAGAATGACCCATATCAACTTAACCATATTCGTTCACCTTTTTAATCCCTTTTGGGAGCCATTTTTTATTCGTTTCTAACCTCTTGAGTTTGCACTCTCAAGGTCAATATCTTTCTTCATTTCAACTTTCATCATGTTGGGAAACAAATAATTCAACTTGGCCCGCTCAATCAGATAATCCAAAGAGGCTTTGGTGGATTAACCACCCCACACTTATCCTCTTCAATCACATTGATCACACACAAATCTTTAACTTGGTATCTTATGATGGGTGTTTTGTAAACATCAAATGCTACCTCTTTATCGTCTACTCTCATTTTGAGCGTGCCTTCTCTAACATCAATCAAGGCCCCTCCAGTTGCTAAGAATGGACACCCCAAGATAATTGGTACCTGTTCATCTGCCTCAAAATCAAGAAAAAAAATCAGCTGGTATAATGAATTTACCAACCTTTATGAGGACATCTTCTATTACTCCTTTCGGATACATTATGGATCCATCTGCGAGCTGCATAACCACTGGTGTTGATTTAGGATCTCCCAAGCCCAATGTCTTAAACAATAATAGGGGCATCACATTAATGTTTTCCCCTAAGTAACTTAAAGCATAGAACACTTTACTCCCAATTTGAATAGGGATAGAAAAATTTCCTTGATCTTTTAATTTCTTGGGATTCTTGTATCATCACAGCACTACACTCTTCAGTGAGTGTTATAGCTCCCACATCCTGTAGGTTTACCTTATGATCCACCACACCTCTCAAGTATTTTACATACTTGGGCATACTCTGCAAAATATCTAAAAGAGGTAAATTGATATGGAGTCCTCTGAATGTATCAAAAAACATTTTGAACAAGGCATCCTCCTTTAATTTTATGTGCCTTTGAGGGAAAGGTTGTGACAGTGTCTTCTTCACTTCTGGTTCAACAACTTTTTCTTTCAAGTACTCAGACTTTCTTGATTTTTTAGAAACTTCTTCATTCACCTGTTGGGTCACCACATCAGTATCTACCTCGTTAGTTTTCTTTAGAGGTTCTCTTTGAACCTCCTTACCGCTCCTCAAGGTGATTTCCATAACCAGCTTTGGAGTTTCTATGTCAGCTGGCAACCCACCTTGTGGCCTAGTATTTACTGCTTGCTGATTCTTTCCCACGTGCAACTCTAAACTTCTTGTGGGCGTTTGCAAATTTTTTAACTCTGCAGCAAACTGTGTCTGATTAGCTAAAATCTGATGCATTATCTCTTCCATGTTGCTAGTTGACTGATTTGGTTGGTCCTGTAGCTGTGGGGCATTCCATGGCTGATTTGGTAGCTAAGTCTTCCACTTTATGTTATAGGCATTACCATAATTTGGCCTTTGAGCATTGCCTATATATATCATAGATTCCAGATTTGAAGCGTACATAGCCACTGCATGACCACTATTTCTGTATTCCTCACACCAACCTGCTGCTTGTTGGATAGCATTGACTATGGCTGTAGGTTGTCTTGCTCCCAACTTCATGTTGCTGAACTAAGTATTGATCAAATTCTGTAATGCAAAAACTTGTGCTGATAAGGTTGTGAATTGGTCCACCTCCAACACTCCCGTAATTTTTTTCGTGGAACTTTTAGAATCTAAACACGACTCTGGATTTCCTTATGCTATGCAGTTCAGTAATGTGTACAGCTTATCATAAGTCAATTCCAGCACTTGACCACCTGCGGTTAAATCTAGTAAACTCTTTGTATTTTGATCAAGAGCTTCTACAAAAGTATGAGCAAGTAACTCATTGAACTGTTAGTGGTGTGGACACTCGCGAAGAAGAGCCTTGAAGCATTCCTAACCATGATAGAGGTTTTCATTAAGCTTCTATTTGAAGCTCACTATCTCATTGCGAAATCTTGCAGTCTTGCCTGATTGAATGAATCTGATGAGGAATTTTCTGGCTAAGTCATCCCATGATGTGATTGAGTTAGCCGGCTCCTTATTCAACCACTTTTTAGCTTCCTCCAAAAGTGAATAGGGAAACAGTGTTAGCCTCACATAATCTGGACTCACCCCAGTCAGAGTGGATACATCAGTAAGCTCAATGAAGGTCTGCAAGTGGACTTGAGGATCCTCATGTGAAAGCCCTATAAATTATCCACTGCTGATAAGAAGCTGCACCATATTGTTCTTAAACTCGAAATTCCCCCCAACTGCCAGTCTTTGAATTGGGGAAGTCAAGTTCGTTGGAAGTAGGATTGCCACTTCTCTAACTGTCCTTTAGGCTGCTTGTTCTTCAGCCAATTGAGCAGTATTCTCTTGGTCTTCTTGGATTTAAGGAATTTTGGGGAGAAGGACTGCTTCTCTCCTTTATTGGTGAAAGTATTGCTCAGGTTCAGGGCTTAGTTCTACCAACTCTCGATCCCTTGCCAACTTATCAACCTAACAACCTGCTTCCTGCAACAATAAAACCAAGACCAAGCGTAAAAACATGAAATAAATCTAAAAGTAAAACTAAAAAAAACAATTTCTAAATAACAAGTCCCTGATAACGGCACCAAAAACATGACAGCACCCAAGCGCATATGTAAGTAAACGTGGTCTATCATTTAATATAGTGGCCTTCAATAAAGCTGAATATTGATCCTACAGAGACTTGATTCGGCAACGATTTGATTTCAGTTCACAATTTAGATTCAATTGATGCAAGAGTAACCAAAATAAAGTTTGGTTATTGTAAATAAGGAAAAGTAAATAATGCGGAAAGTAAAGGTCTTGAGACAATCAATAAGAGAAAACCCAGGGTTGAAGAACTTTGAACAATCATATTATGCTATTGGATTTCATTCGTTAACTTTCTTATCTTGATTGTTGATTCATAGGGTTAATTGCACGATTATGGTTTCCTAACCTGTAATCTTTTACCTAAGTTGAACCTTACAACTACATCGTTGAGCTGGGATGTAATAATTCAGTTAAGTTCTTAACAAATATCATCCTACATATGAATCAAGTAAGGCATCTAAGTACATCCCTGTCCTAGATACTAATTCAAGTTTCTTATTTTACAAAGGAAAAAGAACCATACTCTACTTATTTCCATGTTCTATCGCCCTATTCCCTCTCCCGTGTTTACAAGGTTAACAATGGTTGTATTCTAAGGATAGAGAATCCATAAAAAAGTTAATACAAGAATAAGAAAAAACCAATAGTGATAATCAAAGCAAACAAACTTAATCCATAGCAATAATACTCATGTTCTTGGCTTCAACCCCAGAAAGGGAGCGTTGAGCCACACATAGTCATAATCATAATCAGAATATTGTAATTAACTATTAAAAACATGTATGAACAAAATAAAATTAATAAAAACCTAATTATGGAGTTTTAGTAGCCCCTTGATCTCCAAAATATGTCAAAAGATATGTAAAAACGTGATACAACATGTATATATAGCATAAGGGTAAGCCAAGTCCGTATTGAAGTCGAATTAGAGTGAAAAGCTCAGGGGAGGAGTGGACCATGCGTCACAACCTCTATTCAAATGAAATGGACCATGTGACTCCTCCTCTATTCCATAGGAATAGAGCATGCAACACATTCTAATAGAATGATGCTACTAGAATTTTTCCTCCAAATTTTGGTTAAGTATTGGTCCTTCCTCCTTCCATCTCTTGTCTTGTGGTGTCTTTCCATTGATTTTAAAGACACTATATCATCCATATATCATAATTTTAAGATAATAAAGGATCCTACAAGAAAAAACCACACGAATTAGAGGTACAAACACAAAACATCCATCACGATGAATAAAAAACAAGAGCTTAGACTAGGTTGATTTCCATGGTCTTTCACTTCAAGTTTCCACTCTTACCTTGACTCATTTAAACTTTGTACACTCTTAACACTTTGTTCCATATAGAAAAACACATTTAAAACCCTTTGGAACACATATAACACAATAGAATCCAACAAGATAGACTAGACAAGAAGCTAGCTCAAGCTAGAAAGACTAGTTTTCTCTATTGAACTCTAATTGACGTCTAGTTTTCTCTATTGAACTCTAATTGACTCTTTTAAGTACTTGTAACCATTATAACACATGATTTAACACATTGATACACACTTATATCATTATATACAAATATAGTATAGAATCATCCTTAAAAAAAGGCTAAAACGACAAGAGTAGTGATGCTAAAATGCATAAATACATCCAACATCATTACCGAAGCTCGATAATGGGAGAAATCATACAAAAATATCTCAATCCGAATCTCAATGTTTCAGAAATGGAGAAAAATTGAGAAAAAGGATTTTTATATTCATTACAACTATGACCGCTAAAGTGGTCAAATGACCACTTAAGCGATCATCGCTTAAGCGATGAGCCAGACGCTTGAGTGGTCCATCCCCATGTGCAAAGCCGCTAAAGCGGTCCCCTACCGCTTAAGTGGTGCTCGCTAAAGCAGTCAAATGTCCGCTTTAGAGATAGCTGATGGGTCCACTAGTTTTACTTAAATGCTGCATCAATAACTTTTTTAAGTTGCAAAGTTACCGATCAAACCCTCGGGATTCATTTAGAATTTTGGGAAGGCAAAAAAAAATATGCTACTAGACTAAATTTGATACTCTGAACTCATTAGCGTCATTAGATTTTTTAAAAGAGGTTGCTTTTCATAAAATATGACCCCCGAGACACAACTTCACTAATTTTTGAACCGAGGGTTGAAAATGAGATCTAAAAGACATAAAATCGAACCAACCATGCTACCAACCCAAAATTCAGTTTTTGGATTTGCTAGCGCAGTCCATTTTTCCACATGACACACAAAACAACAAATGTTGACTAAAGTAAACTAAGAGGCCTTTCCATCTTCTATAAACTACAAACTTACACAAAACATTGTAGATCACATTAAGAATCGTGCCAATAATCCCCATATTCCAAAAATAATATAGAGCAACCATAGGGATGGGCCATATGGTCAAAAACCTAAAGGGAAAGGTTTATAGAATTTTGTTGTTACAATATCCGCCATTAAGAATCTTGATTGTCCTTGAACTAAAGACAAGGGGAATACCTGAATCGGCAAAAAGTATGGGATAACTATTACGCATGTAGGACTCAACCTCACAAGTAGCCTCATATATAGAACAGTGTCTCCACTAAACCTTAAACACATAAATATCTATAGAACACAATTATTTAACATCCTAGGCTAAAATGGAGACTTGACTCCTCTACAATAGACAACCTCTCATCTAACTACACTATGTCCTAACGAATGACATAAGACTCATTTGGGATATAACACAGTAAACTTGGTACAATGAAAAGATGATGAACCACTGGAAAACTTGGGGGAACTGCTAACTCGTAAGATATATCCCCAATAGTCAGAAGGATCTCAAATGGCCCGATATACCTAGGGCTAAGCTTTTGCCTTCTTCCAAAACCTCATCACACCTTTCATAGGAAATACATAAAGGAAGACTCGATCAACTAAACTGAACCGCAAGGCACGAATTCTATGATCTGTATAGTATTTCTGCCTACTCTGAGCCACTCAAAGTCTATCCTAAATTACTTGAACTCTATCCAAAGACTTGTAAAGCAAGTCTGCACCTTGAAGTCT
This sequence comes from Capsicum annuum, assembly GCF_002878395.1. NCBI lineage: Eukaryota > Viridiplantae > Streptophyta > Magnoliopsida > Solanales > Solanaceae > Capsicum > Capsicum annuum. The sequence continues at coordinate 62,542,791 of NC_061115.1, forward strand.
AATATCAGAAGTCTCAAGCTAACCTCTTGGAGAGCGGTAACATCTACCATATAATGCTTCAAAAGGTGCCATCTCAATACTCAGATGGTAGTTATTATTTATGCAAACTCTGCCAAGGCTAAATATTGCTCCCACTGACTTCCAAAGGTTATAACACAAACATGGAGCATATCCTCCAAACCTAAACAGTTAGCTTTGACTGACTGTTGGTCTAGAGGTGAAAAGTTGTGCTAAGATCAACTGAGTACTCAACTCCTTTTGAAATATCTTCTAGAAATGAGACATGAAACTTGAACCTCAATCTGAAATAATAGACATTGGTACACCATGTAGTCGAACTATCTCACGAACATAGCTACGTGGTAACCTCTTATCACTGAAGAAAACTTGAATAGGGATAAAATAAGTGGACTTGGTGAATCGATTCATGATTACCCCAAAAAACTATCAGAACCATGAGAAGTGCAAGGAAACCCAGTCACAAAGTCCATAGTGATCTGCTCCACTTCCGCTCTAGAATGGGTAAGATCAGAAGCAAACCACCAGGTCTTAAATACTCAACCTTCACCTACTAACAACATAGGCAATGAGATACAAAATCTGCTATATCCTTTGTCATGCCACCCTACCAGTAGTGTTGTCTCAAATCATAATACATTTTAGTTACTCTCGAATGAATGGAGTACCTAGAATAATGGGCCTTCCTTAAGATCATTCTCACCCAATCACCTACTCTCAGCACACAAACTCGACCTTAAATCCTCAAAAAACCATTGGAGTCAAGAGCGACTTTCTTAGCCTTGCCACTTAACACCTTATGCTGAATCACTCTCAAACTAACATCATCAAATCGATAAGCCCGAATCAGCTCCATTAAGGAATATCTAGCCTCTATAAATGCCAAAATATACTAGGTGCCAAAATATCAAGTCTAAACAATGGGTTAGCAAGAGACTGAACCTATTTGTCCAAAGGCCTCTCTTTCATCAAAAGATGCACCAAACTACCACATTAGCATTGCTAGAATGGTAGAGAATGCTAAGATCATAATCCTTATAAAACTTAAGCCAAAGAATCTACCTCATATTATGATATTGCTGGGTGAAGATGTACTAAAGACTATGGTGTTCCGAGAAGATCTCACAACTGACTCCATATAAATAGTTTCTTTACAACTTTAAAGCAAATACAACTGCATACACCTCTAAATCATGGGTAAGGTAATTCATCTCATAAGACTTTAACTGACAAGAATCATACATAATTACCTTACCCTCTTGCATCAACACAACACCTAACCCAATACTGGAAGCATCACAAAAGATGGTGAAGCCATACCCTTCATAGGAAAAGTCAAGATAGGAGCTGATGTCAATAAATTCTTGAGCTTTTGAAGCTCGCTTCACAAGTATCGGACCACTAAAAAGAAATATTCTTCAAAGTCAACTTGGTCAATGGAGCGGCAATAGAAGAAAAACCCTAAACAAAGCTTCAATAATATCCTGCTAAACCATCAAAACTCTAAATCTTGAATGGAGAAGTAGGTCTAGCCCAATCATAAACCACCATAATCTTTGTTGGATTGACTATGATACTATTATTGGTCAACACGTGACCCAAGAAAAAGATAGACACCAGGCAATTTTTGCACTTGGAGAATTTAACATACAACTTCTCATCTCTCAACCTCTAAAGTACAATCTGTAAATGCTCCTCACGGTCAACCTCACTCTTGAAGTATGCCAAGGAAATGACGAAAGAGTCAAGATATAGTTAAAACACCCAGTTCATCCATTCTACGAATGTGGTTTGGTTATGTGCTATGGTTTCATAGAAGTTTTGATGCTTAAAAATACAAGAACATGCATGTACTTGAGGCTATTTTGTTGGATTTGATGTGTTTTGGAGTGATTTTGCAGGAAACTAGGTGTCGGAAGCTAATCGGAAAAAAGAGTTAGAAGTTGAAAATTGACTACCTACTTGGGCAGCTACTTGAAGTAGGTGCCACCAACCTTGTCAGCCATTGGGTGTAGGTGCCACAACTGCTTTCTACTAAATATGAATCTCAAAATAGGGGAAAATGGACAGGAAAACATAATAAATGAAGAAATCATATCTGAAGCATACTAATCTCACAAGTCTTGGTAAAATAATACTGGAAAATCTAGATACGGAATCAAAAGTCTAAACTGAATCTAGTAGTCCGACAAACCTCTACTGACTGAATCTAGAGAGTCATAAGGACAGGCCCCAGCTGACTCAAACTGTCTAAAAAGAATACTAAATTATTTACTAGATAAAAAATAAAATCTAGATAGCTAAGTCCTCAAACGATGAGGGCTCACCAACTCCAGAGATATAGATGAGATGTTCAAAAATAACTCACGCTCCTGAGACTGAGAACCTGAACCTATATTATAAGATAAT
>NC_061115.1:62548217-62642890 GCF_002878395.1 Capsicum annuum
ACTCACGCTCCTGAGACTGAGAACCTGAACCTATATTATAAGATAATATAGCACATAGATATATATATGGATCAGTACTTTGATGATGTACTGAGTATGTGGGGGTGAATGAAATAAGTAAACAATATTAAGAAATCTTAAAATCTATAACTTTCAAAACATATACTTTATCTTAAGGCTTTCAACCAATAGACTATTTTAAGAGTAGGGGACTTCTTTTGGGAGGTTCTTTTAACCGACATAAACCATGTGAGCATTCAATGAGTCCAACGTCTTACCCACATTGGGGAGAGATATTCTACCTTTGCCATCAAAATGGAACCTTTATCTTAAGTGATCATAATCTTAGTTATCCACGCAGAAGTGGGAACAATCTTAATCCTATGGTGGCACGTAGTTCTAGGTCATGAAACCTTAGTAACATACCTATCTTGGTGCTAAATACTAATTCCATTCTTATGCTCAGGATCTTAGTTAACAAGGGTTTACAAGAAAACCAATTATGCTCTTTCTTTTCTTTAAATCTCAAGTCATATGAACAATGTGGATTCTTTATCTTAGCTTAGGACCAAAAGGTCAAATCTTTATTAAAAATATGATAATAATCTTATCATAGGGTGCTTATAGTACAAACAAATCTTGAAATAGCAATCTTTAATTAGGGCTTAAGTATAAACCCTAATGTAAACTTTATGGGAAATCACATAAAATTCAGTAAATTTGTAATTAAAATAAGTTTTGGGCACAAGGATGAAAGGATTGTCCTTGTTCAAAACCCCACATACCTCAATTGATGATCTTAGATGCTAAAACTTGAATCGTGGATCTCTATTGATGCTTTGGAGATGAATTGTTAGAGTTCTTGAGTTGGGAATTCTAAATCTTGAATTACCTTAGAGAATTAATGGAGAAATTGGGTTTCTTAGAGAAGGAGCTTTGATGATCTAGGGTTTTCTTTTGAGAGAAAGTGGATGAAATAAGCATAAAGTGCTTTGGAATACGTTAAATCTTGTGTTTTGGACGGATTGGGGGCTTGGGAATTGACCAAAATGTCCCCTTCAAGCTTTTAAATGGAACTGAAAAACACAACATTTTCCAAACTTGGTGGCCACCATGATGCGCCACTTTCACGGTGGCTCACTGGAAAGTGGACGAATGAGAACTGGGCTTTCACCGTGATGCGCCACAATCACGGTGCCCTTTAGTTTGCCATTTTGGCGACTAGCGCGATGCCCTAGTCGCGAAGGCTCACCGAAAATTGAAAAATGGGAAATTAGCCTTCTTTGCTATGCGCCAATATCATGGAGGTCCACTAGAATTTGAAAATTATGAATTTTTCCTTTCCCGCGATGCGCCAAGTGTCCAGGTTGTTCACTGTAAGCTTAAAAAACCGTAACTCCTTCACCGAGTATCAAATTTGGGCGAATCTTATATTGATGTAAAGATTATTCAATTTTCCACTCAATGGGAAGTCTAACTCTGGAAAATTCCACATAGAATAAATATTATTCATTTTTGAAACTATCTCTTAATATTCTAGAAACAAATTTAAACTAAGAAAGTTTGGGGTATTATAAAATCTCCCTCTTGGGAACATTCATCCTCGAATGTTGCTAGTTAGACTAAGAATACTGAGACTCTAAGGATATATTATAGCATACACAACCAAAGTAAACTGAATAACTGAATCTAAATCATTCTGAGCTTCTGAGTAATTCTGTAAGTGCATGAAATTACATAAGGACAACTATATAGCTGAATACATGATTAGAAAAGAACTGAATCAAGTAATAGTATTACCTTTGGCTAAATCTGAGTTTGCAGAGAAGAGGTGAGGGTACTTGGCTCGCATATCTGCTCCGACTTCCCAAGTGGCACCCTCAACAGATTGATTCCTCTATGAACTTTGACCAAGGGAACTTCTTTATTCCTTAGTCTATGGATCTAATGATCTAAAATTTCGATCGGAGTCTCTTCGTATGAAAAGAGATTCTAAATATCTGAGCTTTCTAAAGGAACCATAATAGTGGAGTCACCGATACACTTCTTAAGCATGGAGACGTGGAATACAGGATGAACGACTGATAATTCTGCGGACAACTCAAGCTCATAAGCTACTTTTCCAACACAACTCATAATTCTAAAAGGGTGAACATATTGGGGACTAAGCTTCCTCTTTTTTCCATATATCTTCACCCATCCATGGGTGAAATCTTTAGATACACTAAATTACCAACCTCAAACTCGAGGTCCCTTCTTCTCACATTTGCATATAATTTCTAATAACTCTGGGTTGTTTTCAATCTCTCTCTAATCAACTTAACTTTCTCTATAGGTTCAAACACTGCATCGGGCCCAAGAAAAGTGGCCTCATCCACTTCAAACCAACCTATGGGTGATCTACATCTCCTCTCATAAAGAGCCTCAAATGGGGCCATCTGAATGTTGGAATGGTAAATGTTATTATAAGCGAACTCAATCAATGGCAAATGCTTATCACAACTACCTTCGAAATCAAGAGCACATGCCCTCAACATATCTTTTAGAGTCTGGATGGTCCTCTCTGCTTGACCATCTGTCTGAGGGTGGAAAGCTGAACTAAGATGGACTTGGGTACCAAGACCCTTCTGAAAGGCTCTCTAAAACTGGGAAGTAAACTGAATATCTCTATCTGAAATGATGGACAAAGGCACTCCAAGTAATATGACTAACTCTCAGATATATAAATTTGCATAATCCTCAGTTGTATAGGATGTGTGAACTGGTAAGAAACTCACTTCGTCAATCTGTCTACAATAACCCAAATCAAATTATGATGACGACGTGAATCGGGTAAACCAGTCATAAAATCCATATTCACCTCTTCCCACTTCCAGGTGGGAATACCAAACTCTTGCAATGAACCATCAGGTCTTTGGTGCTTTACCTTAACCTATTGACAAGCTGTACACTTGGCCATAAACTCGGCTATGTCTTTCTTTATACCAATCCACCAATAGATTTCCTGCAAGTTGCGGTACATCTTGGTAGTACCTGGATAAATGGAATAACACGTACTATGCGCTTCCGCCATATTTCACTGTCTCAAATCATCAACATAATCTACTCTGCTATCTCAACACGCCATCTCCTTCTTGGGAAAAACCTCTACCTTTTGGTCTTTAACCGACTCCTTTAGTTTGACCAAATTAGAATCCATATCTTACTTCTCCTTTACTTCCAAAACTAGGGAAGATTTGAACCTACTCTGAACCCAAACATTCCCTTCATCTGAATCAAACGACCTAACACCCAATCTAGCCAAAAGATGAACTTCTCGAGCTAACTCTTTCTTGTCATTCTCTACATAAGCAATACTGCCCATGGATAATCTACTAAGGGTGTCTGCTACTACATTGACCTTGCCTGGATGATTCAATACTCTTATGTCATAATCCTTCAACAACTCCAACCACCTTCTCTGAAGGAGATTCAACTCTCTCTGGGTAAACACAAACTTCAAGCTTTTATGATCGATGAACACATCCACATGCACACCATACAAATAATGTCTCCAAATTTTCAAAGCAAATACTACAACAACAAACTCAAGATCGTGGTTTGGGTAATTCTTCTCATGAGGCTTAAGCTGTCTAGAGGCATAGGCTATGACCTTACCTCTCTGCATCGACACCCAACCCAAACCAACTCTAGAGGCATCATAATACACTACAAAACTATCTATACCATATGGTAGTCCTAAGACTGGGTCTGTAGTGAGTTGAGTCTTCAATTCCTGAAAACTCTTCTCACAAGAATCTGACCACTAGAACTTAAATTTTTTTTGGGTCAGTCTAGACATAGGAGATACAATAGATGGCAAACCTTTAACAAAATGGTGGTAATAGCAGCTAAACCCAAGATACTCCAAATGTTTGACAGAGAAATAGGTCTAGTCCAATTTCTTATGGCTTCTGTCTTTTGGGGATTGACTCTAATACCATCGACAGAAATAATATAACAAAGAAAGGCTATTGATCTTAGCAAAAATTCACACTTGCTGAATTTGGTGAATAATTGGTGATCTCTAAGGGTTTGCAATACAATTTTAAGATGATCTACATGGTCATTCTCACTACGGGAGTACACAAAGATATCATCTATGAATACTATGACAAACATGTCTAGATACTATTTGAACACTCTGTTCACGAGGTACATGAAAGCCACAGGGGCATTGGTTAGCCCGAAAGACATAACTAGAAACTCAAAATGACCGTAACGAGTCCTGAACTCTATATTTGGAATATCACATTCCCTTACCTTAAGCTGATGATAGCCAGATCTAAGGTCTATCTTTGAGAAATAACTTGCACCTTGTAATTGATCAAAAAATTCATCAATTCTAGGAAAAAGGGTACTTGTTCTTGACTGTGACCTTATTCAACTAATGATAGTCAATTTACATTTGCAAAGAACCATCTTTCTTTAGCACGAACAGGACGGGAGCGACCCTTAGAGAAACACTGGGCCTTATGAAACCTTTATCTAAAGGATCTTTAAGATACTCCTTTAACTCTTTAATTTTGGCTGGAGCCATACGATAAGGAGGAATAGATATGGGCTGAGTATCTAGGAGAAGGTAAATACCGAATTCTATTTCCCTATTGGGAGGTACCCCTGGGAGATCTTCTGGTAAAACTTGAGGAAACTCATTGGCCACTTGGACAGACTGTATTGTTGGAGTCTCAGACTTAGTATCCTTGACTCGAACTAGATGATAAATGCAACCTTTGGAAATAAATTTTCTGATTTTAAGGTAAGATATGAAATGACTCTTGGGAGATAGTGAATTTTTTGACCACCCAAAGACTAGCTCATCTAGGAACTGAAACTTTACCACTTGGGTGCGATAATCTATAGAAGCATAATAGGAATAGAGCCAATCCATACCAAGGATAAGATCAAAATCAACCATATCTAACTATATCAAGTCTGCTAACATGACTTTATGAAGGCCAATAATAGGAAACTTTTTATAGATTTGTTTAGCATCAACTGACTCACCTACTGGAGTAGAAAGTAAGAAGGGCTCAGGGATATTTTACTACAACTAATGGGGTCACATAGGAGAAACTCGACCCAGGGTCTAACAATACATAAACATAAAAATGAAAGACGTGAAGTATACCAGTAACAACATCTGGTAATTCTTCCTGCTCCTGGAGGGATGGTAAAGCATAAAACCAATTCTAGTGTTGGCCACCACCAGTATTGGATGATGTGCCCTGAGGAGGAGCTGGGCCACCTAGAGGAAATGGTGCACTATTAGCCTGAGTCTGGGGACGAACATCCCTATTTCCCTGTCTAACATGCAGGCACTCTTTGATTTCGTGAACCAACTGGCCACATCCTTAACAACCTTTCCGACTCTACAAACACTTGCCCGGATGGGTCTTACCACACTTAGTACATTGAGGATAGATGGACCTACAACTCACACTATTCTAAAATCTATACATTAAAGAATTACCCCACTGTTCTTGTTGTTTCTAGGTGCAGGAGCACTGGATGAAGAAGGTGCAGGCATAGATGAACGATTCTAAAACTATGAATGATTTTATCCTCCAGACCTATTCTGACCATAATCAAACTGCCCTATTCTAGCCTTTATATTTACTCTCTCTTTTTTTTCAACTTTTTTACCTTAATCTACTGTGCGTGCCTCATAAATCTAGCAAGATCCATATCACTAATGAGCATAGAAGTCCTACACTCCTTAACTACCAACCCAGACACACCGGTAACAAACTTACTCATGCTTTACCTAGGGTCAGCCATCTGATCAGGGGCATACTTATATAACTGGTTGAACCTGCAGCAGTACTCCTTCACTGTGATAGAGCCCTGCCTCTGGTTCATGAACTTTTCAATCTTTGCTTCCCTCATCTCACGTGGATAGAACTTGTCTAAGAACATATCCTGAAATATCTGCCAAGTCATGAGAGCTGCATTCTCTCCTCTACTTTTGTTCCACATCACTACCCAATGATAAGAAACATCTTTCAGCCTATAGGATGACAATTTTACACTGTCCTCTTCAGAAACTTACATAATTTGGGTGATCTTCTTTACCTCATCTAGATGAAATTGTGGATCCTCACCTACCTTTGACCCAAAGAACTCTGACGGGTTCATTCTTATAAAATCTTAAATTTTGGCTGCGGCTTCCCAACTTGCAGGGGTGGGACTGCAGCCTGATGGTTACCCTGAATATTAGCCGTCACAGCTTGGGCTAGCACCTAGAAGGCAGCCTAAAACTTTGCATGTGACATATTTTCATTCAAAGGATCTGCGGGCTGAGTTGGTTGGTTAACATTTCTGCGCGTGTTAGCTTAACAAAGAGGCATTTTCTGTCATATGAAAGCACAATTTAGAAATAGATAGTGACATAGAATACACGATAGATTATGAAACAAGAGATGATTTCCTAAAATGCTCCATAGCCTCTTGCTCATAGATGTGGCTTGGTTTACATTCATGATTAATACTCTACATAACGCTGCTTGTTTGACTCCCTAGGACTCTCCAAACCTTAGGCTTTGATACCAAGTTATAATGCCCCAAAATATAATTCTTGGGATGCAACACTATGCTCTGAACTACAAGTAGTCCTGAGCTAATCCTAACTACTTTCTACTAAATTTGAATCTCAAAATAGGGAAAAGACAAGAAAACATAATAAATGCGGAAATATTATCTAAAGCATACTAATCTCATAAGTCTTGGTAAAATAATACTAAAAAATCTGGATACAAAATCAAAAGTCTAAGCTAAATCTTGTAGTTCGACAAGTCTCTACCGACTAAATCTTGAAAGTCACTGGGACAGGCCCCAACTAAGTCAAACTGTCTGAAATGAATACTAAATCATCTACTAGATAAAACAAGGAAATCTGAATAGCTAAGTCCTCAAACTATGAGGGCTCACTAATTGTAGAGATGTAGATGAGATGCTCAAAAATCACTCACACTGTTGAGACTGAGCACGTGATCCTATATTATGAGACAATGTAGAACATAGACGTATATGCAAATCAATACTTTGATGATGTACTGAGTATATGGGGGTGAATGAAATAAGTAAACAATATTAAGAAATCTTAAAATCCATAGCTTTCAAAACAAATACTTTTATCTTAAGGCAATCAATAGACTGTTTTAAGAGTAGGGGACTTCTTTTAGGAGGTTCTTCTAACCGACATAAACCATGTGAGGATTAATGGATTCCAACATATTACCCACATTGGGGAGAGCTATTCTACCCTTGCCATTGGAATAGAACCTTTATCGTAAGTGATCACAACCTTAGTCATCCACGTAGAAGTGGAAATAATCTTAATCCTACGGTGGTACGTAGTTCTGGGGTATGAAACCTTGGTAACATCCCCATCTCAGTGCTAAATACTACTCCTATTCTTATGCTCAGGATCTTAGGAAAACCACTTCAAATAGCACAAGGGTTTACAAGAAAACCAGTTATGCTCTTTTTTTTTCTTTAAATCTCAAGTCATATGAACAATATGGATTCTTTATCTTACCTAAGGACCAAAAGGTCAAATCTTTATCCAAAATCTTAGAATAATCTTATCATAGGGTGCTCATAGTACAAACAAATCTTGAAATAGCAATCTTTAATTAGGGCTTAATGATCCATGCATCAAACTCATGTTAAAACATCATAATATTCATGCTTGGTAATGTAAACATTTATAAATCAACTTAAAATCTGAAATTTCTGCAATATGCATGAAAATATGAACATAGACATGCAATTAAACTTCTAAACCCCTTGAAATCCCATAATCTTATAAATATCAAAATTGGGTATAAACCCTAACGTCAATTTCATGGGAAATCACATAAAATTCAATAAATTTGTAATTAAAATAAGTTTTGGGCACAAGTTTAAAAGGATTGTCCTTGTTCAAAACCCCAAATACCCCAATTGATGATCTTAGATGCTAAAACTTGATTCTTAGATCTCTATTGATGCTTTGGAGATGAATTCTTAGAGTTCTTGAGTTTGGGATTCTAATGCTTGAATTCCTTGGAGAATTAATGGAGAAATTGGGTTTCTTGGAGAAGGATCTTTGGTGATCTAGGATTTTCTTTAGAGAGAAAGTGGATGAAATAAGTATAAAGTGCTTTGTAATACGTTAAATCTTATGTTTTGGACGGATTGGGGGCTTGAGAATTGACCAAAATACCCCCTTTAAGCTATTAAATGAGATTGAAAAATGCAACATTTCCCAAACTGGGTGGCCATCACAACGCGCCACTATTGCTGTGGCTCACTGGAAAGTGGACGAATGGGAACTAGGCTTTCACCGCTATGCACCACAATTGCGGTGCCCTTTAGTTTGCCATTTTGGCTGCTGGCGCAACTCACCAGTATCGCGAAGGCTCACTGAAAATTGATAAATAGGAAATTATCCTTCTCCATGATTCGCTAATACTGTAGAGGTCAACTAGAATTTGACAATTATGAATTCTGCCTTTCCCACGATGCGCCAAGTGCCCAGGTGGCACACTGTCAACTTAAAAATGCCATAACTCCTTCACCATGTGTCAGATTTGGGCGAATCTTATATTGATGGAAAGCTTATTCAATTTCTCACACAATGGAAAGTCTAAATCTGAAAATTTTCATATAGAATAAATATTATTCATTTTTGAAGCTATCTCTTAATGTTCTAGGAATGAATTTAAGCTAAGAAAGTTTGGGGTATTAAAATATCTCCCCCTTGGAAACATGCATCCACCAATGTTGCTAGTTAGACTAAAAATACTGAGGAATCTAAGGCTATATGATAGAATGCACAACCAAAGTAAATTAAATAACTGAATCTAAATCATTATGAGCTTCTGAGTAATTCTGTGAGTGCATGAACTTACCTGAGACCAACTATATAGCTGAATACATGACTTGAGAAGAACTAAATCAAGGAAGTGTATTACCTTCGGCTAAATCTGAGTTTGTGGAAAATTCCACATAGAATAAATATTATTCATTTTTGAAGCTATCTCTTAATATTCTAGGAACGAATTTAAGCTTAGAAAGTTCAGGGTATTACAGTGGGTCTGTAGATGGCTGACTCACTTTTCTTGAATTATTTTTGATTGATTTCCTAGGGTTCTATGTAATCTATTGAATTATTGTAGAAAGACTCATATATTCCCTTTGGGTCTAAGTTTACATACTTTATATTCCCTCATAAACATCTTTTAATTCCAAGATTGATTTTTGATCTTGAAATTCTTCTGTTCTTCATTTTTGATTGAATAATTAATTTGATACTTTGGATTTTCTTCTTTCATTATTGTGAGATTATTTCTACATTTTTGTCTATGAATTGCATAAATTATCTCACAACTATGGTAGCTAATTCCCTTAGCTTAGGTTGTGAGAACCCCAGCGGATTAATAAAGAAGAGGAAGTGCCAAGTTGTTCTAGATAAAGATTCTTACATGTATTGTGGTTCTTTTTAGTTTAATTGATTTCTTAGCGGTGGTCAATGTTGAGATCCCTCCTACTTTCACTACTTACTTCAAAAGAGAGTTAGAGGGTAAGAAAAGAAGATAACAACAATAGTTTAGAGTTAATTATCAACATAAGCTAATTAGTTTCTTCTACTTCATTATCTTCATCTAATTAACTTGAGACCTACAAGGTAATGGTTAATATGGTATCCAAGTCAAGGGTCAATAAAGTGACATTCTGAGACTCATAAGATAAAGAATGACATTTGCCAATGAGTCCACAAGACGGTGGTACAAAACTTGTCAGATTCTGCATGCAAGGTATTGGAATAGTTCGATAATGCATAATAAATCTACAGAGTTAGAAGACAGGGGAACACAAGTCTAGTGTTTGTTTCACATTGATTACAACCAAAAGTATCTAAGTTTTGTTACTTCTTACTTTTTAAAGAAAATCCCCCATTTACTTTTTTGTACTGCCTGGTGAATTCAGCAAGTTTAAGAGATAGTTCCACGTATTCCCTATGGCTTTGACCCTAACCTTGTTGGCTTATTATATTTTGACATCAACTGCTTTATAATTATAAGGAGGTGTACTTTTGGGAGACATCAAAATTTTGGTGCCATTGTCGGGGAATACGGTTGTGGATTTATTGATAAAAGTTGTTGAAGTTTTTAAGTTTTATTTTTTTATATTTTGCTACTATTTTGGATATGACATATTTACAAAAGGAAGGATGGAGTGATAATGACTCCCTTTTTATTAATACTTATCCTTTTGAAATAGTGCATTATTGTAGAGGTGTCATAGATATATTGTGGGATTACAATGAGAGCTTGATAGAAACATTAACATTTCTTACAAAAAACAGAGGAGTTCATTCAAAAGGTTGACAGGCTTGGTTTGAATATTCACAACTTAAAGGAGACTTGGATTGAAAGGTTGATGTATTTAATTCCCAAAAATTTAGTTATGAGTTATATGAGGCTAAAAAACTTCTAATGAGCCAAATTGAGAATCCAAAATTAAAAGAGTCAACACTTGATCATACTTTTGTGGATGTTGCCACTATTTAGAAGAGGACACTAGAGTTATATGAGGATGTAAATAAACATGAAATTCATGAGTTGGGACATATTAGACCTCATTCTAAGAATTTTTCCATATTATAGTTAGTAAGATATTAATCAAACTATATGAGCCTATGGAAGAGTGTAGAAAAGAGGAAGAACATCTATATTTTTGAATTTGTTTTTCCAAATATCAAGAAACTACATTCCTTACTTAAGGGACAAGAGTTGTAATATGCCAAATCTATTGCTTGGTCTCTTTATTTTTATACCATTTCCCCTAGATCACAGTAGAAAATTAGAAAACAAATTAGGGGTGCAATTCATAAGTTTAAAATGGAAACAAAAATTGGAGACCAACTCTTTGGCTACCTTGATGAGTTCTGATTAATAAAGGTACCCATATCATGCTGCGACATTAAATAAGGTTCTTTATGGGACGCAACCGATGGGATTATTAGTGTTATTTGAGTAAACAACATAGCCACATCATGCCACGACATTAAATCAAGCGCTGCTTGAGGGACAACCCAAGGCATTTATGTTTGTGTTAGTATGATTGATGTCAGATCTTTATACTTATGAGGCTGCAGGTATGTTCTAAACTCTCTTATTTTATAGAGGACTAATATATTTGGGACAAGGCATGATTATAAGTTAAGGAGGGGGGGGCTTTTTATGGGTCTAGATGTCCTCTTGGGGTTTTTGCTACCATGTCTCTTTTCTTCGGAGTTTGTTCTTAGTATAGCCCACATGTTTAGGACGTATTGTGGTTTTTTTTAACTAGGAGAAAAATGACTATGTAAGGCAATTGATATGTTTTGTTTTGATTTATTGGGAATTGATGTGTGAGTAGATGCTAACATATTTGAGGCTTTTAACTGAGAATAATTGCAAAGTCTTAAGCAACTTTTTGTCCTTTTTGATTGTTTTATCTTTGATTTTGCAGTGGAAGTCAAGATGTAAGAGAACCAACAATAATGGAAGTAAAAGAGTTGAAATATGAAGCAAATAGAAGAGAAGTGTGGTTGACGACATTCCTAATAAGTCGTCAGGACTCTGATAAGTTATCAGCTTCATCGTCAGCCTTAAATAAAGAATGGGATTTAGTTGGAAGAAGTGACAACAATATTTGATAAGCCGTCAAAGTTGTGATAAGTCATCAAGATCGTCGTTAGCCTAAGGCAGAACATAAGAGATAAAGTAAATCATCGACGATATCTGTGATAAGTCATCAAAGATTGGATAAGCTATCATACTTCATCATCAGCGTAAGGCAGCAAATGTCAAAAGAAAAGAGGAGTAGACGACATCTGTGATAAGTTTTCAGACTCCTGATAAGGCATCACAAAATGTCATCACCTATCCGAGAAATTACTGAACACTGTGATTTCGTTTCCATAATTAGGATGAAGTATTTAAAGCATATGTTATGGTTTTCTTATTATAAAAAGAGATGAACATATCGGGATGTGGAATATATCAGCTGGTACTTGACATTCTGGACTTGAACTTCACGTGTTTGCTCTCTAGTTTTTGATACAAGTTTACAATTAACTTTGAAGAGATTTATCATCAATATTTTGGGATTTCTAATTTTATCTAACCTAAAAAACACTCGTTTCTATTCATCTTGTTGTAAGTTCATCTTTTAAATTATGAATTCAACTTGTTGTATCGATTATTACATTATGAGTGGCTAAATCCCTTTAACCCGAATTATGGGATCTATGGGTTAGGTCTTAGTAAGTTGCTAAGTGTTCAAGATTCTAAAGGTAATAGGACTCCTTGATAATTCCAAGGTTTCAATTATTGTCTATTGGTTGTAAACGATAGATAACACCTGCTTTGATTTGCTTGAGATAAGAAATCAACTATAGTAGAAAGTGAATTATTGACAGGGACTTGGAAGCTACCAACCTTCCGTTTAATAATTGACACTGTAACAAGGTTAATTAACCTGCGGTGAAGTCTGGTCAGTGAATATAAATTTCCTAAGTCTGAGAGGATTAGGTAATAAAATGCTTAAGTCCGTCGAGAGATATTTAGGCATAACTTCTATAAACACAATCTGTTGTTCCTACCTATCGTGAGAATCTTGAATCACTATTAGCATCTGTGAAGTACCAAAACCCATAGTGAACATAATTCTGGTTTTCTATAAACTCTTGATTACAATTACTGAAACTAAAGTGACCAACAATTATTTCCTAATCTCCAAAACCCCTATTTTGTCTTTTTGTGCCAGTTGTTTGAATTTAATTTGTAGATTTAGTTTCAAACGAGTTTAATCACCACTCATATTGTTTCCTGTGGATTCGACCCCAACTCCAAAGTTGGGTAAATATATTAACGATGGATGCTTTGTACTAAATTGACATATAAGTTGAGCATTATAAAAAATGGCGCCGTTGCTGGGGAACAATTTGGTGTATTGAGTTGGTTTGGAATTTTAGCTTACTTGCTTGAATTCAAACTTGTAAATATTTTTTTATTTTTTATTTTTTTATTTCCTTTTATTTTTATCTTTTCTCACACCTTTCTTAAGATGTCAGCCTGGATAGATGGTTTTTCGAGTGTTGACGATTCTTGTTATTATTGTAAGGGACCATATTTTGAGGGGTACTGTCCAGATTTACCTATAAGTTCATGGATGGGACCTTCACAATATGATGTGGATACTGTCCTACTTACTGTAGCTTAATGTTTGGCTTGTGGTCAAAGTGATCATACTGAAGATATGTGTGCTGTCATGATTCAAGTAAACAAATTGATGAAATGAATCTTAGAGAATTAAGAACAGCTGTGGGCAGATATAAAATATTTACCACTCCCACTACATTTACAGTGGCTAAACAAAGAAGAATATGAGGGGGACATTAGCCAATTTGAGGAGAAAACTCAAGAATCGCAACCACTCGATTGTCATCTTGATCTTGAGACTGACATTGAGAAGGTGAATAAAAGTGAGTGTGTAGTAGATAGTGTAAATTTTGAAGTAGGATTAATTGGGCCTTATTCAAAGAACTTTTCTACATTATGTTTAGATGATATCTTGTCTGTGGAATCATTTAAAGTAGTAGAAGAGTGTGAAGATGAGGAACAAGAATCCTATATTCTTGATTTTACATTAGACAAGCAACATAAAAACACACCTCACTTTGAGACCGAGTGGTTTACCACACTCAATCTATTACTTAGCTTCTTAATTTTTGTGCCACCCCCTATCATCGAGGCAAGAAGATAGACTATAAGTTGGGGGTGAAATTCATATCCTCAAGGTGGAGAGATAAAGGATGAAGCACTTTCAAGGTATCTTAATGAATTCTGAGTAGTCAAGATAACCTAGTCGTACCGCGACATTAAATCAGGCGCTGCTTGGGAGGCAACCCAAGGTATTTTGTTGTTTGTATTCGTATTATGTGATTGACATCAGATCTTTGCACCCATGGTGCCATATGTATGTTTCTAACTCTCTTGTTTTGGTTTGACGTATTGGGGATGTTGTATGATTTTAAGTTGAGGGTGGGGCAACTTATGGGTGATAATGTCCTCTTGGGTTTTTTGTTGCTGTGCCTCTTTTCCCTAGAGTATTATTCCTAGTAGAGTCGGCATGTTTAGGCGTATTGTGATTTGTTGTAAAATATTGTAGTTTACTAGGAGAAATACAAGTACCTTAGGCAGTTAATATATTGTTGTTGATTTTTGAACACTTCTCCAATGGTCTGTTTTATAACTTGTAATATGCATTTATGTGTGACCACTGTGTATCTTGTTATGGCATTAGTACTAGTGACATGATAACTATTGCTAAACAATTGCATGAACCGAATGGGTAGTAGCTTGTGATGTACCTTTGTGCCATGTGTGTGAGAGATACTACCTAGTTCCCATTGTGTGTTAAATCCAGAACATGCCCGGTTGGTTTTGCCTTGGTTGTAGGATAGCGGTTAGGAGAGGATCATAGGCCATTGTTGATATTAGCCTACTTTATCCTAAATGACCTTCCCTGTATGGATAATATCCCTTGATCCTTATTTTGAGTCTGAATAACTTATTTCTTTTTTATAATACCTATCACCATCCCATTTTTATATCATAATGAACTTGTTTTGGCCCTGGTCCTCCTTGGACACTGTTTACCTTGACTTAGGCAAATGGTCTAAGTTAAGGGTGGGTATCATGGAGGTGCGTGATGTAAAATGAGTATAAAGAAAGGTAGAGTAAAAGAAAAGAATAAAAAGCTGGGTGCAGTGGAAAAGAGCAAGAAAAGAAAAGTTTTGAAAAAAAGGAAGTGATTGTAGAAAAGAACCACACCCATCCTCAATAAGTGTGTTCAAGAAAAGAGAAGAATAGAAAAAGGCTAATGAGTGAAACCCCAAAATCTAGTGTAGTGTCAAGGAGGCTTAGTCACTTTAAATATCATCGAGTATCATACCATCCCCTAGCCTACATTACAAGCCAAAGAGAAGACCTATAGTGGTCCTAGCCGACCTGTCTGGAAATCTTGATGATGAAAATAAGGGCAAGCCTATGGTATTCGGCATACATTGATTGGAACTTCATTCTGAGAGTGAGTGTCTGGTGATTGTCCCCATGGTTACATATGTAATGTCTGATATAAGTGAAGTGGGACTTCTCTATTATAAGGGCACACTGGTTACATTGCTAGTTACTAACTTGTTTGGATATTGTAATCTTGGTACATGCATGGTTGTTGTTGCTGAATTTATGTCATAACTTGATTCCCTTGTGTCACATTATTGATCTTCATTGATATACACAGTTGGGTTTAAAGTGATTAAAAATAGAGAGGGTAATGTGTTTTGAGCTAAACTTGATAATCAACTGTCATAGGTATCTTATGTGTCTCTCGGTTAAGCATCTTAGTATTGTGTTTTAGTGTCTTGAGGATAATCAATTGTTTTAAATTGAGGGTGTTGATGTGTGAGTAGATGCTAACATATTTGAGGCTTTTAACTGAGAATAATTTCAAAGTCTTAAGCAACTTTTGTCGTTTTTGATTGTTTTATCTTTGATTTTACAGTGGAATCAAGATTCAAGAGAACCAATAATGATAAAAGTGAAAGAGTTGAAATCTGAAGCAAATAAAAGAGAAGTGTGGCTGACGACATTCCTGATAAGTCATTAGCACTCTGATAAGTTATCAGCTTCATCATCAACCTTAAACAGAGAATGGGATTTAGCTGGAAGAAGTGACGACGACATGTGATAGCTGCCAGAGTTGTGATAAGCTGTCAAGATCATCGTTACCCTAAGGCAGAACATGAGAGCTAAAGTAAATCATTGACAACATCTATGATAAGTCGTCAAAGATCTAATAAGCCGTCATGCTTCATCATCAGGACAACGAATGTCAAAAGCAAAGAGGAGCTAATGACATCTGTTTTAAAAAGTCAGACTCCTGATAAGGCATCACAAAATGTCATCACTTGTCCGAGAAATTACTGAACTCTATGTTTTTGTTTCCATAATTAGAATGAAATATTTAAAGCATATGTAAGGGTTTTCTAATTATAAAAAGGGGCTGAACATATCGGGAGGCAGAACATATCGGCTGGTACTTGACATTCTGGACTTGAACTTCACATGTTTGCTCTCTAGTTTTTGATACAAGTTTACAATTAATTTTGAAGAGATTTATCATTAATATTTTGGGATTTCTACTTTGATCTAATCTGAGAAACACTCGTTGCTATTTATCTTGCTGTAAGTTCATCTTTCAAAGTATGAATTCAACTTGTTGTATCGATTATTACATTATGAGTGGCTAAATACCTTTAAACAGAATTATGGGATCTATGGGTTAGGTCTTAGTAAGTTGCTAAGTATTCAAGATTCTAAAGGTAATAGGACTCCTTGATAATTCCAAGGTTTTAATTATTGTCTATTGGTTGCAAACGATAGATAGCACCTGCTTTGATTTGCTTGAGATAATAAATCAACTATAGTAGGAAGTGAATTATTGATAGGGACTTGGAAGCTACCAACCTTCCATTTAATAATTGACGCTGTAACAAGGTTAATTAACCTGAGGTGAAGTCTGGTCAGTGAATATAAATTCCCTAAGTTTGAGAGGCTTAGGTAATTAAATGCTTAAGTAGGTCGAGAGACATTTAGGCATAACTTCGATAAAGACAATCTGTTATTCCTACCTATTGTGAGAAGCTTGAACCACTATTAGCATCTGTCAAGTACCAAAATCCATAGTGAACATAATTCTGGTTTTCCATAAACACTTGATTACAAACACTGAAACTAAAGTGACCAACAATTATTTCTTAATCTCCAAAACCCCCATTTTGTCTTTTCATGCCAGTTGTTTGAATTTAAGTTATAGCTTTAGTTTCAAACGATTTTAATCACCACTTACATTATTCCCTGTGGATTCAACCCCGACTTCAAAGTTGGGTAAATATATTGACCATGACTGCCTTGCACTAAATTGACGTGTAAGTTGAGCGTTATTAGGAATAATGGTGCCCCTGTTGTTGTGTTTTTTGATTTCTTGGAAAAAATGATACCCCTTTATAAAATTATTTTTGTATCATGTGATGTGTATATGTATGTGTGACCCTTGTGAATCTCGTTATGACATTAGAATTAGGGACATAATAGTCATAGAAAAAAATTGCATAAACCAGATAGGTAGTGGATTGTGATTCAACCCTATGCCATATGTGTGTGAGATACTACTTTGTTTCTCTTGTGTATTGAATACAGAACTTGCCCGGTTAGTCTTGCCTAGGTTGTAGGATAGTTGGTTAGGAAAGAATCATAGGTCGTTTTTGATATTAGTCCACTTTTAGCCTAAATGACCTTCAAAATATTAATAAGTATCCTTTGATCCCTATTTTGAGCCTGTATAGACTATTATTTTTTGTTACACCTTTCACCTTCCCATTTTTGTTACAATGAACCTATTTTGGCCTCGGTTCTTCTTGAACATTGTGCCATTCAACTCAGGAAAATCTCATAAGTTAAGGGTGGCTGTCATAGGGGTGCGTGATTTGAAGTAGGTATGAAGAAGGGTAAATAAGAGAAAAAGAAAGTAGGGTAGGATGTGGTATAAAAACAAAAAAGGAAATGGTAGATGTACACATAGGGCATCAACGGACTCAAAATAATAGATGTAACATAGAAACATCAATATAATCATCCTCCAGACTTGTCAGGTATTAATGTATCATCATAATTATCCTCTGACATTTTTAGGTATCAATATGTCATCATTATCATCCTCCGGCCTTGACAGGTATCAATATATCATCAAAATCATCCTTCACCCTTGCCGAGTATCAATAAATCATCATAATTATCCTTTGTCCTTTCCAAGTATCAATATATCATCATAATCATCCTCCAACCTTTCCAGGTATCAATATCAATATAGTTATCCTCTGGCCTTGCCGAGTATCAATATAAATATAATCATAATATTTGGACTCGAACCAATAGCCACATCATCATATTCGGTGGCAAAATCAATAACATAAGTGATCATATTATCAAGTATCACAATTTCAAGCATAATTAATAGCATAACTTTCCATATAATCAATAAGCATGACTTCTAACATATTTCATGGCACAATTGCTAATATCATCAATTGGGACAATCTATAGTATGATTACTAGCATAATTTCTTAGCATGATCATAATCATAATCAATATCATGAGCAATGAGTTATCAATAGTATATTTAATGGCTTATCATTAGCATAAAAGATAGTTTATCATTAAAATCATTGATAGTTATAAAAGTCTGATTTATAGCACCTTCATAGAAAAATCCATAGCATATCCAGTAACCTACCATAACATAATCCATAGCTTATCATAGGATAATCATAATCCAATTAATTAGCCCTTAATAATTACTTCTAATGTCATTATCACCATAATCAATTACCGTGGCTCCTTAATATTACCTTAATGGTCATTCTCTAGATATTAAACAAGCATATAAGGGTTTCAAGAGAACTAATCATCAATCTTGACTTAAGGTGGGTCAAAGAGTTCACTTTTAAATCCCCGAAATACATTCTAAGTTAAATTCTACCCCAGAATAGGATAAGGTATCTAAATTCACTCTTAGATGTATAGCAAGACACAATTATCCCCAAGGTAGAGATTCTTCTCAAGCACTTTAACTAAGTCAATGTAAACTAAGGCAACCTTTATTAGTGTAAGAAACTAAGGCTAAACTTACCCTAAGAATGAGTGTCTAAAGAATTTTTACCTAACTTGAGTAATCTAAGGCATTCTCATGCTAAACGTGAGTAATGAAGTCCAATACACTTAAGGCATAAAGAAATAAGTGAAGTGTTCCAACTCTATGGTTTCAAAATAGCCTAAACGGTCCAACTAACCCAAGTCTTACATTTCATCAATCCAAAACCTAAACCCATCCCAAATCTAACACAACATCATAAAAATACTATGAAATAACTCAATCTAACAAGGGATAAACCTAGCCTACCTCGACTCCGTAAAAAGCTTAATGAACTGCTAAACTACTGCTTTTCCCTTTTGAGAATCCTCCTCATGATGCCAAGCTATCATAAGACAATTCTACTTATAAACACAAGAATAATGATACCTATATTACACCATTGTGGTTCGGGTCCAAAAATTATACAAAAATCTCCTGTGGATCTACTCACAAAAATTGCATTTTCAAAATAAACCCAACATTCTTACAAGCTCAAAGAGTCATTGCCCTAAAAAATTGGTAAAATCCAAGCTAAATTAGGGATAAAATAAATCCCTAAAGGTTTGGGGTCTTTGAGTAACAAATAAAGAAATTTCACCAAGAAAAGGGTGAATTCTTACCTCAAATCGGAAGATAATTGCGAAAATAATTGTTACTCAAGCTCCCAAGTTATCCACAAGTCTCAATTTTGAGATATCTCACTTTTTATGATTTTTTCTCATAAGTAATGGATGAAAAATGACTGAATTCGCGACTTTGGGGTTTATTTATATCCATACCAGGTACTCGGGTCCCGTTATCGTGGCCCAGGACTTGGAATTGCACTATCTGCTGGCTGCACAAGCTGGTTGTGATCGCAACCCATACCCTACGATTGTACCGCCGTAGTCGCGGCCTTTCTTTGAGATAGCAATTGTACCAGAATATAGCTAAAACTTGGAATCTCATATATGCAAACAAACTATCTAACTATACCAAATTAAATATTTCGAATGCGATGGCGCACTCAGATTTTTTTATCCGAGGTTATTTTAATCAAATAGGTCAAAATGAGCTCGGGTGCCTTAGGACCCAAATCAAAGGTATTCCAAGCCTAAAATTGATATCTTAGAGCTGCTGGCGCTGTCGGAATTTACATACAAGATCGTTTTACTGAAGTTTTTGCCTGGTGGCCATTTGGAACAAGCGAAGACTTCTGAATAGAGAATTGGCTCTGAAAACCTAATGAACTTCCCGATAACCTAACTGTCAGTCCCAGTAAGTAATAAATGACTTGGGATAGCTATAGGAAATCTCTAACGATGAAAATAATCTAAAATATAGAAAATAACCTGAAGGGTCATTACACGAACCATACATGTATAATAATGGCAAATGTTTGAAAAATAAAAATACCATAAATCATCCCAAAACCTAGTGTCAGAGTGTAAGAACCATCTAAATAGAACTTAGAACTAGAAATACAACTAAATCCAAAAGATACAATTCAATCTTTGAATGAAAAATAAAGACATCAATAGAATAAGATGAGCTCTGAGGTTGAATATAAAGGCATAGAGCATCCAATATCTCAAAAATATAAATGATCAACCGCACGATCTCAGCTACTGTGCAACACACTTGTACCTTGATCTGGACCAAAAGGGCATAGTAGGGATGAGTACGACCCACTTGTACAATAGGTATCATAGATCGACTGAGAAAAGTAGAAAAATAAGGTACATAAATACATACTACAAGCATGTCACCAACAATCAAAAAATGTCCCAAACGGTAGCTCACACCATCTCCATTAACAGCTTTAAATATAACACATAAACAAGAAAATAGATATACATAAAAATAGAATGGATATGCATTAAATAAAAAATAGAAGCACAACACTGATGATGTAAAATATGTGAAATGAAATGATGATGATGTTTATGATGATATGATTGAGGTTATCGCATAACCTCCATATACACCTACCGTGCCTCAGCTCTTTCAAGTAGGACCTACTGGGGGTTCATAACCCTATAGGTCCTCATTACTCAATCCCAATCTCAATATCCATATCTCTTCCCTAACTCATGGACTATAATAGAAGGTTTCTTAAAAGTGTCTCATTTTTATCAAAAATGGTGTTTTCCTAATAGAACCAGTGTATCTTGAATGTATGTATGAAATGCGGATATAATGCTCACAACCACACTAATATGAAGATCTCAAATCCATTCAATACATGTACATGTGATCTCAGAATCTACTCAATATGTCAACCAACCATGATTTAGAATAAGAAATGTACCATTAGAATAAGTATGCATGTAAGGCATCATGAATATCACATTAACTCCAACTTTAGTATTTCTATCATAAAGAAATCAACCAATCCATGTACAAGGCTAGTAATATCAGATAAATACCCCTCATGGGCAATGTGCAATAAATATCATCTCAAGTTACTAACAACAACAATAT
Organism: Capsicum annuum; assembly: GCF_002878395.1. Lineage (NCBI taxonomy): Eukaryota > Viridiplantae > Streptophyta > Magnoliopsida > Solanales > Solanaceae > Capsicum > Capsicum annuum. The sequence continues at coordinate 62,569,510 of NC_061115.1, forward strand.
AAGCCCCCACACGGGTATATACCAGTAATAATATCATTAAAATACATTTTTCATAATTATTATCAATACACATAGCATGCTTTTATATATGTATTAACTACTCAGCCTAGTCCGAAGAAAGCTAAGCCATAACCTATCTTCCGATGTTAATATTAAAGCCTAAAGCCATTCAATGTAGAGCTTTCCCCTTTCAAATAGCCTCATAATAAACTAAAACTTACTAATAAAGAATCTATTCGTTAAAATAAAGCCAACGATACAAATATTGCCTACTTTCAGGTCAGGATCAAAACAAACCCCTTAAACAGATTTATAAAACTAAAGGGTAAAATCATAATTTTTATTTACAAAAACCTTAACCATGATTAAAAAAATCCATATGAGAAAACCCAAGTAAAAATAAGGTCTTAGTCAAAGAAATAACTTTTTAGTTCTTCCAGGCCAAAAATCACCAAATTCCAATTTAAAGAGTTTTAAACAACATTAATTGAAGTAAACTAATTGAAAGTGATTTAGATCTTAAACAAGCTTGAGAATGTAAGAAATCACCCAAAAAACCCTCAATCTAAAGCACAAAGTCTCAAAAATGATAGAAAAATTTAGAAAAAAGATTTTTATATTCATTATAGCTATGACTTCTTCAACGGTCATCGCTTAACCGATGGGTCAATAGCTTAAGAATTCCAGCCCCACGCGTAAGTGTAATGACCCTCTAGGTTATTTTTCATATTTCTACTTATTTTCATTGTTAGAGCTTTCCCATAGTTTTACCATATCATTTATGACTTACTAGGACTGACAGTTTGGTTATTGAGTAGTTCGTTGGTTTTTAGAGCTAATTTCCTTTTTAGAAGTTTTCATAGGTACCAAATGGCCATCGATGAAAAATTTAATAAAATGATCTTGGATGAAAATTATGACTGAACTAGCATCTTTAAAAAATAAATTTTTATCTAGAAAGACCTTTAGTTTGGGTCTCGATTCACTCAAGCTCATTTGACCTATTGGTTAAAAAGTTGGACAATTGGAAATATGGGTGTGGGACCCATATTTGTCCGAAATGACCTCAGATGGAAAATTTGACTTTGCCAATGTGTCAGGAATATCTAATTTATTGTGATTTCATAGTTAATTTGCATATATTAGATTCCAAATAAATTCAAGGCCTTACAAAAACTTGGAAAATTTCCAAGTTTCAGCTGATATCTAGTGCCGACGATCACACATGGTGTGAAGAGGAGATAGTATGATCAAAATAAGAGTGATGGTTATTGAATCATCTTCTCCTTCATCTATATAGTGTGATTGAATACATGGGGGTGAGTTACAACACTTGATTACCCGTAAGGGGTATAAACAGACCCCTTAGGTCGCGAATTAGCCAATTTCTCGCACATCCCTTGAGAGCAAATGTCCTAATGAGTCTGATAACTCAAAATTGAGTCTTCTGGATTACTTGGAAGATTTTTTAAACTATATTTTCATGATTATCATTTGAATTAAGGTAAGATTTCATCCTTTTCTTCATGAATTTTCTTGGTTCTTGACCAAAACCCCAAATATCTTGAGGGCTTGATTTTAGCCCCAAATTAGTTTGGTTTCACCCATTATTAAGGGTTATTATTCTTTTATCATGTATGAATATTGGGTTGAACTCAAAAATGTGATTTTTATAAGTGGGACCCACTAGAGTTTTGAGGTGATTTTTTGACTCGAAGCACAATGGTGCAATATAGGTATCGTTATTCTCGTATTGATGAGTATATTATGATTTTGATAGTTTGATAATATTTTTTAATGGTGGAGTAAATAAGGATGTCCTATGGATGATTCAAGGATTTATGATTCAGCTTTTAGATAGGCTTCTCTCTATTTTTTTCGTTAGATAATGCATGTTGTATATTGCATGTGAATGTGAATGTTAAGATTGATTATGAATAGAATGACTTAGTCTTGATTATTGAAGTTTGGGGATTAGATGAGGGTTTTTGACCCATAAGGTGAAATGCTCATTACACCTGTAGAATCCTATTGCTTTCTCCTTAGATAGAATTAATACATAGAATGGATATGATATGATGCTAGATTTGGGATGTGGTTTAAGCATTTGAAATATGGTTATTGTGATTAACCTTATTTGGACTATTTTAGTGATCTTTAAACCATAATTTAAGTGGAATTGACTTAATTTCTCATGTTCTAGGTAAAATTCCTATCTTAGGATTAATTAAAGCTTATGTACCACCAAGAAGTTAATTTAGATACCTTAGCCTAGTTCGAGATATAAATTGACTAAATATGGAATTTGAGAATTAGAAGTGGGTTCTTTTGGTTCACCTTAGGCCAAAACTTGGGTTAGCCCATATAAACTTATTATGGATGTTAGGCATAATTGAGACTATTGAACTTTTAGAATAAGGTTACTTCATGAAGTGATCAATGGTGATGGTTTTCCCCGAAATATGATATATAGCCTATAGATATGAGATATATCATAGATATGGTATGTCTCATAGTTATAATTTGTAGCCAATGGATATGATATGCCTCATAGTTAGCTATGGCTTATAGATACGAGATGACCTACAACTATGATTATTGATATGATTTTTGAATACGTATGTGCGCATAAGGCCATGATTATGATGTTGTAATTATTCTAGACACTTTATTGGGCCAAAGGTCATGTTATGATATCAGTTGGATTTTTGGGAAGTGTTTATCCTTTTAAAGAATGCAGTTGTATTTTATGATTATGTTGATGCGTATGGTTCCATTGTTTGAATACCGGTAATGGAAAACATAGATTTGGTACATTCATGATCATTATTTTGGTAAATGATTCCATTCTAGCTAAAATATGATCTTATTACAATTTTTTATTAAATAAGGGCTAAGGCCCCTCTTTTTCCATAAAATGGATCTCTTCATAACAATAACTATCTATCTTAGTGGATAAATTATATATGTAAAAAAGATTAATAATGATTTTTTAAAGATTTGACCGAGTCACATCCGATCTATGATTTGATACTACTAATTACTCCGGTCGTGATAGATTCTAATCCTTTCTACATTTTTATATTGATTTAGTCCTGAATTTTACTCTAGGAAATAGATTTATGGATTTACATTCCTTTTAGTCATAGCTTAGGTTCGTGCACCTATCATATCTACATACACATCTCTTTTGTATGGATTGGAGAAAGATTGTATATTGATGATATAAATTATGGGGAAAGACCCGATATAAATTATAATATTGATGTTATATATATATATGTGATAATGATATTGATGATGTTGACGATATTGAGGGTATTGATTATTTATTAAGATCGATTAAATTTTGAGTCTTGATAATATTATGATCGGTTCAATTCTGAGTCTTGATGAAATTTATGATCGGTTCAATTATGAGTCTTCAAGATATTTATGATTGATTAAATTTCAAGACTTGATGATATTTATGACTGGTTTAATTTAGGTATGGGTGATTATTGTAATACCTCATACTTCTACCTAGCTTGAAATCATCTCAAGAATGTTAGAAACTTACCTTGAAAGATAAATTCATTTGTGTAAACGTGGAATTTTTAAGATTTTCACATTCTGTTGAGTAGGAAATTGAATTATCTTTCCAACGATACTAATTTCATCCAAACTTGGTATCGGAGTAAAAATTTATGGACATTTTACTTAAAGCTGTCAGAACCACCCATGTGCAACGGGCAGGTTGACGGACCGTCGATCTAGCGATGGACCATCGCCTAGACCATCCCAGCTAAGGTAGTAAGTTTTCTGACTAAGGTGCAATAGATAGGTTGAAGGACCGTCGAACTTATGATAGACTGTCGCCCAAGCTGTCGCTACTAAGGAAGTGAGTCCCTATTCTGGCCTAGGTGCAATGGTTAGAATGACGGACCATCGAGCCAGCGAAGGACTGTTGCACGAGCTATCACAGATCTCGTTCAGCAATTTAAAGTTATTTTGAAAAGGATACTTGAGTCTTTTTCCTATATTTTTAACCCGTTATTATACCAGACCATAGCCCATAACTATATTATTCATCTATAACATCAAATTAGGGTTTCTCTCAAAGATCAATCCTCAAGAACAAGAAACCCGAGGTGTTTAATTCCAAGTCAAGAATTCAATTTTTCCTCCATCAATCTTAAAGAAATCATCTACCCAGGTATGCCATTTGTTGATTCATGGGTCCCTTTCACCCATGAAGCTCAAGAATCTCTTTTCAAAATCCAAGTTTTGTGTATTTATGAATGTTTATGATTTAAATTGAATTGAAATTCATGTTCATGATGTTGTGAGGTTTTGATTCATGTTTGAAATTACATATTACAATGATTGACCCTAGGATGTGGTGATTTACATAGTAATCATGATAAACCCTTAAATTTACACATTTATTGATATATCTATGATTATTAGATGTGTTGATGATTGTATAACCAAAGAATGCTCCCCATGTGTTTCATTAAATGCCTATGTGAAGTAAAAGTGCCATACGAGTATGATAATATGAAATCCCCAAGTTTATACATGTCGAGTGTTTGATGAAATGTCTTAGTCAATGAGTTATGGATTTATGTGTGGCCATTATGGTGTTTTAGAACTTGTACTTCAGGAATTCTCCGACTTATTGTATTATGGATTGTGATGTTGGTCATGTATTCACAAAAGTTATGCTTTGTCAGTTTCATGCTATCGAGTCCTGGGGGTACTTGTACCCAAAAATTTAGCTGTGTGCCTAGAATCACTGTCATGTTTTCAAGATACTCTCAGTCGAGCCATGTTCATAGAAATTTATCAGTCGTGTGACTCAAGAAAACATAGTAAACTCAGTAATCTCAGAAACCTTAAAAATTCAGTAATCTCAATCTTATTCCATCAGTCAATGAAAATCAATTAACTCAGTCCATTCAGTTCAGTTAATCATGTTCAGTGTCTATTAAGATGGGAGTAGAAATTAGCACCGAGTGAACCCAAGGATGTGAACCCACCGTTATATGAGGGAGTGATTCTTATAAGCAATCCTTGTGTTCCAGAACTATGTAGCCAGCATAGGTTGGGACATCATAGCCTATATGAGGGTAGATAAGGTAGCTTAACCTATTATATAAGGGTTCTCACCGTTCTCACAAGAGTTACCTGTTATATGAGGGTTACTCGCAGATTGTCCTTACCAGTGGCACAGTATTGACATCCTTCCAATTGGGGTTATAGATTAGACCCTAACTCAGCTATATTGTATTAATTGGGGCATATCAGATGGATGACTACTTTCCACAATTTCAGTACAGAATTAGGACTATCAGATACAGTTATTCAGTCTCAATAATAGAACTCAGCTAGTTCTACAGGATTCAGGACTATTAGATACATTCAACTCTGAATAGTACGGAACTCATCTAGTTCCGTCAAAACCTAAACTTTCAGATACAATCACTCAGTATCAGTTATTTCAGTTATACAGAAATTAGTATCTCATGTTATCAGTACTCAGACTCAGTAATCATATTATCACGAACTCAATTATAGTTTTTATGTAGTCATGCATGTATTCTCACATTCATGTTATTCCGTAAGTTAGTATAGTTCATGCATGTGAACCCTTTGCATTCAGCCTACCTTATATGCATACTAGTACATTTAAACTTATTGGCACATTTATGCTATAGTGTTTTATACTATAGGTTTAGAAGCACGAGCTCCAGAGCATCGGTAGCATTCCAGTCTCAGCAGTCAGAGTTAGCAGTGAGTCCTCATCTTTGAGGACATGACCATTACTTTATTATCTCATTAATTAATTTATTTTAGTAGTTAGAGTTAGTTGGAGATATATCCCATCAACTCCTTATTCAGACAGTACAGTAAGTTAGAGGCTTTTTAGAATACAATATGTTTATACAATTTATTTCAATTTTTTTGGGTTTTTCATACCCTATCCATATGTTATGCTTTATCTGTTATGTTATTATTTTGAATCTTTAGGCCTTACAGCCTTTATTTTCACATTTATACAATATATTAGTAGTGTTCTGGTACAGATATCAGTCATGGATTAGCTTGTTGTCCTTCGGGGTCATGAGCATCATGTAATATTTTTGATACCAGATTCAGGGCGTTACAAACTTGGTATCAGAGTCTAACGTTCAATAGAGTTCTAAAAAGTCTGCAACCTATAACTATTAGAGTCTTGTGCATGGGTGTGTTGCGCGTCACATTTATGTGCAGGAGGCTATAAGATGTTTTTGGAATAGTTTCCCTTCTTTTAGTATTCATGTCGTGCCAATGAGCATAATCTCAAGACAATTTCTTAATCTAATCTATTTCTCCCTTTCTTCTACAAAATATATCTCCTAAAAGAAGAAATGAGAATCAGCCAACCCCTCAAACCAAAGATCCTTTGGGCAAATATTTCTCTCATGCAGAGTTCAGAGCTATATTTCTAACTCTTGCTCAGTCAGTCGCTGCCTAGAATGAATGACCAGTTGTCATTCTAGCAACCCTGTGTCCAATTCAGCTGCAGCCAGGATTTGTGACTTCACCCGAATGAATCCTCCATCCCTTTTTGGATCTAAGTCAGATGAGGAACCTCAGGAATTTGTTGATCAAATTTAGAAGGTAAAAAATATCATTGGGGTTACTTCTAGTGAGAGTGCAGAGCTAGCTACATATCAGTTATAAGATGTTGCTCATACAGGGTACAAATAGTGGAAGTCAGAGAGGGCTATAGATGTAGGGCCTATTGAGTGGGAGGAGTTTGCTACTGCATTCTTAGATAGATTCTTTCCCCTAGAGCCGAGAGAAGCTAAAGTGTTAGAATTTATCAACCTCAGGCAGGGCAACATGACAGTGAAAGAGTATTCTTTTAAGTTTACTCAATTAGCTAGATATGCTCCTCATGTGGTTACAGATAGCAGTGCTAAGATGTGTAAGTTTGTTTCTGGGGTGAATGATAGTATAGTTAATGTGTGCAGGTCTGCAATGTTGAATAATGACATAAACATAGCTAGGCTTATGAACCATGCTCAGTAGATAAAATAGCAAAAGATTAAATGAGGGAGAAGCAGAATTAGAGATCAAGGACAGGTAGTTTTAACTTTTCTCAGCCCAAATCAGAAGGATAAAACAGTTCTCAGTTTTGTCCTAAATCAGCAGTTCCAGATCCTTCTTTATCTATCCTTCCAGCTCTTAGATTTAGAGACGGTAACAGAGATAGAGCGCCAGGATCTAAGTCTCAGGGTAGTGTTAGCAGTGTCCGTACCTATCCTCTTTGCCAGACTTGTGGTAAGCACCATCAGGGTATTTGTAGAGCTGGCAGTGGTACTTTTTTAGATGTGGCAAGCCATGCCACAGAGTCAGAGACTGTCCCCAACCAGGTCCTCAGGTTCAGCAGAATCATTCCTCAGCTCAGTCCAATATCCTAAACCAGTAGGGTGCCACCTCCAGCGCTACTAGTGGGCAACGCCCAAATCGACTTTATGCTCTCCAGTAATGGCAAGATCAGGAAAATTCTCCTGATATGATTACAGGTATGTTACAGATCTTTCATGTGCATGTATACGCTTTGATAGATCCAGGAGCTTCTTTATCTTTTGTTACTCCCCATATAGCAGGCGATTTTAGAACCAGTCCTAAAATTCTAGAAGAGCCCTTTTCAGTCTCTACCCTAGTGGGAAAAACCATCATAGCCCGATGGGTATATAGGAACTATTCGATTATGATATTTCAAAAAGTCACTTTAGCAGACTTAGTCGAATTAGAGATGACTGATTTTGATGTCATTCTCGGCATGGATTAGCTTCGTTGCTGTTATACCACAGTCGACTACAGAAATAAAAGTGTAGTTTTAGTTTTTGAATGAATCTATCCTAGAGTGGAAGGGTAGTACTTCTGGTTTCAGAGGTCATCTTGTTTCCTACCTTTAGGAAAGGAAAATAATATCTAAGGGATGTGTCTATCATCTTATTCTAGTTAAGGACACTAATTCTAAAACTCCCAATCTTGATTCAGTCCCAGTCGTGAATGAATATTCAGATGTCTTTCCCAAAGATCTTTCATGAATTCCTCCCTAAAAGGAAATAGACTTTAGAATTGATCTTCTTCAAGATACTCAGCCTATATCTATTCTGCCATACCGAATGGCACTAACAAAACTCAGAGAATTGAAAGAGCATTTGAAGGATCTTGTAGATAAGGGATTCATCAGACCCAACGTGTTCTCGTGGGGTGCACCAGTCTTATTTATGGGTAAAAAAGATGGTTCTCTTAGAATATGCATTGATTACCATCAGCTCAATAAAGTTACGGTCAAGAACAAGTATCCTCTTCCCAGAATCGATGACTTGTTTGACCAACTTTAGGGTGGCAGCTATTTCTCTAAGATAGACCTCAGATCTGGCTATTATCATCTCAGAGTTAGAGAATGTGATATTCCAAAAATAGCCTTTTGTACTTGGTATGGTCACTTCGAATTCCTAATCATGTCCTTTGGTCTTACAAATGCACCTAGAACTTTTATGGACTTGATGAACCGGGTGTTCAAGCAGTACTTAGACATGTTCTTCATAGTCTTCATAGATGACATTCTGGTCTATTCCCGTAGTGAGCATGATCATGCAGACCATCTTAGATTTGTTCTTTAGAACCTCAAAGATCATTAGATGTTTGTCAAATTCAGTAAGTGTGAATTTTGTCTATGGTCAGTAACATTCCTTGGTCATTTCATTTTCGGTGATGGCATTAGGGTTGATCCTCAAAAGATTGAAGCAGTAAGAAAATTTCCCAGACCTATGTATCCATCAGATATCAAGAGTTTCTTGGGTTTGGATGGCTATTACAGATGGTTTGTTAAGGGATTTTCTTCTATTACATCCCCTATGTCCAGATTGACTCAGAAGAAGTTAAGTTTCAGTGGTTAGATCCTTGTACGAAGAGTTTTCAAGAGTTGAACACTCGACTCACCTCAGCTGTAGTCTTAGCTCTTCTAGATGGTCCAGATGGGTTCATAGTGTATTGTGATGCATCCAGAGTAGGTTTGGGTTGTGTCCTCATGCAGCATGGTAAGGTCATAGGCTACGCCTCTAGATGGCTTAAACCCCATGAGAATAGTTATCCTATTCATGATCTTGAGTTAGCAACCATAGTATTTGCCTTAAAGATTTGGAAGCATTATCTATAAGGAGTTCATGTAGATGTGTTAACAGATCACAAGAGCCTTTAGTATGACTTTTTTTAGAAGATCTCAATCTTTGTCAGAGAAGGTGGTTAGGGCTCTTAAAAAATTATGACATGAGTGTCGTTTATCATCCGGGCAAGGCAAAAATCACGGCCAACACTCTCAGTAGACTGTCTATGGGTAGTGTTGCTCATGTTGAGGACAGTAAGAACAAGTTAGCTCAGGAAATCCATCTGCTTGCCAGACTAGGCATTTACTTTGTCGACTCAAAGGAGGGTGACATATGGGTTCAGAGTAGTTCAGAATCATCTCTAGTTTCCGAGGTGAAAGAAAAAAAGATAGAGATCCTAGTCTAGTCAAGTAGAAAGAGTCAGTCAAGGATAAAAAAATAGAGGTTTTCTCCGAAGGGTGAGATAGTGTATTGCATTGTCAGGTTCGTCTATATGTTCCAGGTGTAGATGACTTAAGGCAGCGAATTCTTACAGAAGTGCATAGTGCATGCAACTCTATTTATCCAAAGTCCACAAAGATGTACCATGAATTACGGGAAATCTATTGGTGGAGTGGGATGAAGGGAGATGTTGCAGAGTTTATGGCTAAGTGCTCTACATATCAGCAGGTTAAGATAGAGCATCAAAAACCTAATGGGTCCATGCAGGAGTTCAGTATTCCTATTTAGAAGTGGGAAGAAGTGAACATGGACTTCGTGATGGGTTTGCCTTGTACTCATCACTAAATTTAGTCTGGGTCATAGCAGATAGAATGACCAAATTAGCTTGTTTTCTTCCAGTCTATACCTCTTTTTCAGCCGAGGATTACACCAAACTCTACATCAGAGAGTTGGTCAGATTGCACGGTATTCCATTATCTATTATCTTAGACAGAGGTACCCAGTTCACCTATCATTTTTGGAAAGCATTCCAAAAGAGTCTTGGTACCCAAGTTTATCTCAGTATAACCTTTCATCCTCAGATAGATGGTCAAGCAGAAAAGACCATTCTAACTTTAGAAGATATGCTAAGGGTGTGTGTAATTGATTTTAAGGGAAGTTGGGATGACCACTAGCCTTTGATTGAGTTTTCATACAACAATAACTATCATTCCAGTATTTGGATGGCTCCATTCAAAGCTCTCTATGGTAGGAGATATAGATCTCCAATTGGTTGGTTCAAAGTTAGTGAGTCCTCAGTTATAGGGCCGGATTTAGTATTCGATTCTTTAGAGAAAAACTCTGAGCTACTCAGAGCTGATAGAAGTCTTATGTGGATGTGCGCAGAAAGGATCTTGAGTTAGAATTGGTGATTATGTCTATCTAAAGATCTCTCCCATGAAGGGAGTAAAGAGATTCGGCAAGATGGGAAAGCTCAGTCCCCGATATGTCGGTCCCTTTAAGATTCTCAGTCGCTTCGGCAAGGTAGATTATAAGCTCTAATTGCCTTCAGATCTAGCCTCAGTTCATCCAGTCTTCCATGTTTCTTTTACCAAGAAGTGCACAGGTGACCCAGTAGTTGAAGTCCCTATTCAGAGCATAGATGTTCAAAATAGCCTCTCTTATGAAGATATTCCAATCAAAATACTAGACTATTAGACTCGTAGACTGAGGAACAAAGAAGTAACTGAAGTTAAAGTTCTTTGGTGAAATCAGTACGTTGAGGGAGCTACTTGGGAAATAGAAGCTAACATGCAGACCAAGTATCCTCACCTCTTCTCTGAAAATTCAGACCTAGCTCAAGGTAACAGTTCTCTTTATGTTTTCTAGTTTTATGTTCAGGTTTCAGTGACAAACTTGGTATCCATTTCATGTTTAGAATTCTATTACAACTTGGTAGGAAATGCCATTGCATCTCCAGTCATGCATTCATATGTTAGTTCAGTTATATAATCATGCATCAGACATGCCTTCTCATTGTGAGAACCTTAGTTCATCAGAACACTCAGTCATTCATTCATGAATCAGTTACACATGAATCAAATATGAATGTTCGGTATGACATATTCAGTTATTAGTCATGTCAGTCATAAGATAATGTTCTAGTTATTCATGTTTAGTATGTACGTCAGTTTATCTTCTCCTCCCTCACTTAGTCTCATTCAATGATGAATGTTCTCAAGGAGGAGATATTATAATACCCTGTACTTCTACCTAGCTTGAAATCGTCCCAAGAATGTTAGAAACTTACCTTGAAAGATAAATCTATTTGTGTACATGTAGAATTTTTAAGATTTTCTCTTTTTGTTGAGTGAGAAATTGACTTATCTTTCCAATGATACTAATTTCATCCAAATCCGGCATCAAAGTAAAAAGTTATGGATGTTTTACCAAGAGCTGTCAGAACTGCCTATATGCGATGGATAGGTTGATAGACCATCGATTTAGTGATGAACCATCGCCTAGACAATAGCAGCTAAGGTAGTAAGTCAACTTCTAGCTATGGTACGAGGGATAGGTTGATGGACCATCTAACTTGCGATGGACCATCGCCCAAGCCATCGCTACTAAGGCACTGAGTCCCTATTCTGGCCTAGGTGAAATAGTTAGAATGACGGACCATCGAACCAGCGATAGACCATCGTACGAGCCATCGCAGATCTCATTCTACAATTTAAAGTCATTTTTAAATGGGCATTTGAGTCTTTTTCCACCTGTTTTAACCCCTAATTATACCAGACAATAGCCCATAACTATATTATTCATCTATAACATCAAATTAAGTTTTCTCTCAAAGATCAATTCTCAAGAACAAGAAACCCTAGGTGTTTAATTCTAATTCAATAATTCAAGTTTTTCTCTATTAATCTTTAAGAAATCATCCACCCAGGTATGTCATGTGTTGATTCATGGGTCCCTTTCACCCATGAAGCTCAAGAATCCCTTTTTAAAATCCAAGATTTGTGTATTTATGAATATCCATGATTTAAATTGAATTGAAATTCATGTTCATGATGTTGTGGGCTTTTGATTCATGTTTGAGAATACATATTCCAATGATTGACCCTAAGATGTGGTGATTTGCATAGTAATCATGAAAAACCCTTAAATTTATATGTTGATTGATGTATCCATGATTATTAGATGTGTTGATGATTGTATAACCAAAGCATGCTCCCCATGTGTTCGATTAAATGCCTATGTGAAGGAAAAGTGCCATACTAGTATGATAATATGAAATTCCTATTTATGTACAAGTTTATACATGTCAAGTGTTTGATAAAATGTCTTAGTCAATAAGTTGTGGATATATGTGTGGCCATTGTGGTGTTTTAGAACTTGTACTTCATGAATTCTCTAACTTATTATATTATAGATTGTGTTGTTGGTCATGTATTTAAGAACATCATGCTTTGTCAGTTTTATGCTATCGAGTCCTGGGGGTACTCATACTCAAAAATTTAGCTGTATGACTAGAATTAGTGTCATGTTTTAAAGATACTCTCATTCGATCCATTTTATTGAAATTCAGTCAGTCATGTGACTCAGGAAAACTCAGTAAACTCAGTAATCTCAAAAACCTCAAAAATTCAGTAATCTCAGTAGTATTCTGTCAGTCAACGAAACTCAGTTAACTCAATCCAGTCAGTTCAGTTAATCATGTTCAGTGTCTATTCAGATGAGAGTAGAAATTAGCACCGAGCGAACCCAAGGATGGGAATCCATCTGTTATATGAGGGTGTGATTCTTAGAAGCAATCCTTGCATTCCAGAACCATGTAGCTAGCGTAGGTTGAGACATCATAGCCTGTTATATGAGGGTAGATAAAGTGGCTTAACCTATTATATGAGGGTTCCCACTGTTCTCATGACAGTTACCTATTATATGAGGGTTACTCACAGATTGTTCTTTCCAGTGGTGAGGTATTGACACCCTTCTAATTGGAGTTATAGATTGGACCCCAACTCAGCTATATTGTGTTATTTGGGGCATGTCGGTTAGATAACTACTTCCCATAGTGTTAGTACAGAATCAGGACTATCAGATACTATTATTAAGTCACAGTAATAAAACTCGGACAGTTCTACAGGATTCAAGACTTAGAACAGTACGGAACTCAACTTGTTCTATCAAAACCTAGACTGCCAGATACAGTCACTTAGTATCAGTTATAGAGAAATCAGTATCTCATGTTCTTAGTACTCACACTCAGTAATCATGTTATCATGAAATCAGTTATAGTTATTATGTAGTTATGCATGTATTATCATGTTCATATAATTCAGTCAGTTAGTATAGTTAATGCATGTGAACCCTTTGCATTCAGCCTACCTTACATGCATGCCAGTACATTTAAACGTACTAACGTATTTGCGCTATGGTATTTTATACCATGTGTTCAGAATCACGAGCTCTAGAGCATTAGTAGCTTCCAGTCTTAGCAGTCAGAGTTAACAGTGAGTCCTCATCCTTTGATGACATGACCATTACTTTATTATCTCATTAATTTATTTATTTCAATCTTAGATTTAGTTGGGGACATGTCCCATCAACTCGTTATTCAGTCAGTATATTCAGTTAGAGGCTTTTCAGACTACAGTATATTCAAATAGTTTATTTCAATTTTTTTAGGTATTTCTAACCCCATCCATATGTTATGCTTTATCAGTCATGTTACAGTTTTGAACCTTATGGCCTTACTGCCTTTATTTCTACATTTATCCAATATATTATGTAGTGTTCAGGTATAGATATCAGTCATGGTTTAGCTTATGGTCCTTTAGGGTCATGAGCACTATGTAGCATTTCGAGCAATAGATTTGGGGAGCTAAAAACTTAGTATCAGAGCCTAAGATTCAATAGAGTGCTAGGACGTCTGAAAGTTGTATCCAGTAGAGTCTTATGCATGGGTGTGTTGTGCGCCACATTTATACGCAGGAGCCTATAAGATGTTTTAGGAACAGTTTCCCTTCTTTCAGTATTCATGTCATGTCGGTGAGCATAATCTCAAGTCAATCCCTTAGTCTAATCTATTTCTCTTTTTTTTATAGAACATACCTCCTAAAAAAAGAAACGGGAATCAGCCAGCCCCTCAGCCCGAAGATCCTTTAGGCGAACATGTCTCTCATGTAGAGTTCAAAACTATATTCATAACTCTTGCTCATTCAGTTGCCACTCATTATGAATGACCATCTATCATTTCAGTCAATCCAGTGGCCAATTCAATTGTAGCTAGGATTTGGGACTTCACCCAAATGGATCCTTCATCCCTTTTTGGGTCCAACTCAGATGAGGACCCTCAGTAATTTCATGATCAAGTTCAGAAGTTTACATATATCATGGGGGTTACTTATAGTGAGAGTGCAGAGCTAGTTGAATATCAGTTGTATGATATTGCTCATACTTGGTACAAATAGTGAAAGTCAGAGAAGGCTGTAGATGCAGGGCCTATTGAGTGGGAGGAGTTTGCTATTGCATTCTTAGATAGATTCTTTTCCCTAGAGTTGAGAGAAGATAAAGTGTTAGAATTTATCAACCTCAGGAAAGGAAACATGACAGTGAAAGAGTATTCTTTTAAGTTTATTTAATTAGCCAAATATTCTCCTCACATGGTTGCAGATGTAGGGCTAAGATGAGTAAGTTTGTTTCTAGGGTGAATGATAGTGTAGTCAATAAGTACAGGTTTGTGGTGTTGAATAGTGATATGAACATAGCGAAGCTTATGACCCATGCTCAGCAGATAGAAGAGCAAAAGATTAAGATGAGGGTGAAACGGAATTAGAGAGAAAGGACAGGTAGTTTCAACTTTGCTCAGCCCAAATTAGAAGAAGGAAACCGTTCTCAGTTTCATCCTAAGTCAGCAGTTCCAGCTCCTTCTTCAGCTAGCGCTCCAACTTCTAGATTCACATATGGCAACAGAGATAGAGCGCTAGGCTCTAAGTCTCAGGGAAGTGTTAGCAGTGCCTGCGCCTATCCTCTTTTCTAGACTTATGGCAAGCACTATTAGGGTATTTGTAGAGCTGGCAGTGGTATTTGTTTTGGATGTGGCAAGCTAGGCCACAGAGTTAGAGACTATCCTCAGCAAGGTCCTTAGGGTCAGTAAAACTATTGCTCAGCTCAGTCTAGTTGCCCAAACCAGCAGGTTTCCACCTCTAGCCCAACTAGTGGGCAACGCCAAAATTAACTTTATGCTCTCCAGTCCTAGAAAGATTAGGAAAATTCTCCTGATGTGGTTACTGGTATGTTAAAGATCTTTCATGTGCATTCTTACGCTTTGCTACATCCAGGAGCTTCTTTGCCTTTTGTTACTCCCTATATAGCAGGCAATTTCAAAACTAGTCTTGATATTCTAGAAGAGCCCTTTTGAGTCTCTACTCTAGTGGGTAAAACCATCATAGCCCGATGGGTATATAGGAACTGTCCGATTATGATATTTCAGAAATTCACTTTAGCAAACTTAGTCGAATAAGAGATGATAGATTTTCATATCATTCTCGGCATGGATTGGCTTCATTCCTGCTATTCCACAGTCGACTATAGAATTAGAATAGTCTAGTTTTAGTTTCTGAATGAACCTGTCCTAGAGTGGAAGGGCAGTACTTCATCTTTCAGTGGTCAGCTTATTTCCTACCTTTGAGCAAGAAAAATGATATAGAAGGGATGTGTTTACCATCTTGTTTTAGTTAAGAACACTAGTTCTGAAACTCCCAGTCTTGATTCACTCCCAATCGTGAATGAATATTCAGATGTCTTTCCCGAAGATCTTCCAGGAATTCCTCCCGAAGATAAAATAGACTTTTACATTGATCTTTTTTTAGATACTCAGCCTATATCTATTCTGCCATACCGAATGGCACCAGCGTAACTCAGAGAATTAATAGAGCAGTTGAAAAATCTCTTAGATAAGGGATTCATCAGATCCAGCGTGTCCCCGTGGGCGGCACCAGTCTTATTTGGGTGCAAGAAAGATGGTTCTCTTAGAATGTTCATTGATTACCGTTAGCTCAATAAAGTCATGGTCAAGAACAAGTATCCTCTTCCCAGAATTAATGACTTGTTTGAACAACTTCAGGATGCCAGCTATTTCTCTAAGATAGACCTCAGATCAGTCTATTATCAGCTCAGAGTTACAGAATATGACATTCTAAAAATAACCTTTCATACTCGATATGGTCACTTCAAATTCCTAGTCATGTCCTTTTGTCTTACCAATGCCCCATCAGCTTTCATGGACTTGATGAACCAGGTGTTCAAGCAGTAGTTAGACATGGTCATCATAGTCTTCCTAGATGACATTCTGGTCTATTCCCGCAGTGAGCGTGACCATGCTGTCATTCTTAAAATTGTTCTTTAGGTCCTTAAAGATCATCAGATATTTGCCAAATTCAGTAAGTGCAAATTTTGGCTAAGGTCAATAGCATTCCTTGATCATATCATTTTTGGTGATGACATTAGGGTTGATCGTCAAAATAATGAAGCATTAAGAAACTGGCCCAGACCTGTCCCTCAATCAGATATCATGAGTTTCTTGGTTTTGGCTGGGTATTAGAGATGGTTTGTTGAGGGATTTTCTTCTTGCATCCCCTATGTCCAGATTGACTCAAAATAAAGTCAAGTTTTAGTGGTCAATCCTTACAAGAAGAGTTTTTAGGAGTTGAAGACTCGACTTACCTCAGCTCTAGTCTTAGATCTTCCAGATGGTCCAGACGGGTTTGTAGTGTATTGTGATGCATCCAGAGTAGGTTTGGGTTGTGTCCTTATGCAGTATGGTAAGGTCATAGCCTACACCTCTAGAAATCTTAAACCCCATGAGAAAATTATCCTACTCATGATCTTGAGTTGGCAGCCATAGTATTTGCCTTAAAGATTTAGAGGTATTATCTATATAGAGTTCATGTGGATGTGTTCATAGATCGTAAGAGCCTTCAATATGTATTTTCTCAAAAGATCTCAATCTTTGTAAGAGAAGGTGGTTAGAACTCTTGAAATATAATTACATGAGTGTCCTTTTTTATCTAGGCAAGGCTAACATTATGGCCGACGCTCTCAGTAGAAAGTCTATGGATAGTGTTGCTCATGCTAAGGATAGTAAGAAGAAGTTAGCTCAGGAAATCCATCAGCTTGCCAGACTAGGCGTTTGCTTAGTCGACTCAGAGGAGGGTGAAATATAGGTTTAGAGTAGTTAAAAATCATCTCTAGTTTCTGAGGTTAAAGAAAAGAAAGCTAGAGATCCTAGTCTAGTCAAGTTGAAAGAGTCAGTCATGGATCAGAAAGTAGAGGTTTTCTCCCAAGGGGGAGATGGTGTATTGCATTGTTAGGGTTGTCTGTGTGTTTCAGGTGTAGACGACTTAAGGTAGCAAATTCTCGTAGAAGCGCATGGTGAACACTACTCCATTCTTCCAGGGGCCATAAAGATGTACCGTGACTTGCGGGAAATCTATCGGTGGAGTGGGATGAAGGGAGATATTGCAGATTATATGGCTAAGTACTCTATATGTCAACAGGCTAATATAGAGCATCAGAAACCTAGTGGGTCCATCTAGGAGTTTAGTATTCCTACTTATAAGTTTACATGGACTTCGTGATGGGTTTACCTCGTACTCGTCGCCAGTATGATTCTGTCTGGGGTATTGTAGATAGAATGACCAAATCAACTTATTTCCTTCTAGTCCATGCCTCTTATTTAGCCAAGGATTATGCCAAACTCTATAGTAGAGAGTTGGTTAGATTGCATGGCATTCCATTATCTATTATCTTAGATAGAGGTACCTAGTTCATCTCTTATTTCTGGAAAGAGTTCCAAAAGGGTCTTGGTACCTAAGTTCATCTCAATACAGCCTTTCATCTCCAGACAGATAGTCAAGCAGAAAGGACCATTCAGACTTTAGAAGATATGCTAAGGGCGTGTGTAATTGATTTCAAGGGTAGTTGGGATAACCACCTGCCTTTGACTAATTTTGTATATTATTCCAGTATTCGGATGGGTCCATTCGAAGCTCTCTATGGTAGGAGATGCAAATCTCCAATCGGTTGGTTCAAAGTTAGTGAAGCCTCAGTTATAAGGCCTGACTTAGTATTCAACGCTTTAGAGAGAGTCCTGTTGATTAGGGAAAGACTCTGGGCTACTCAAAGCCGATAGAAGTCTTATGCGGATAAGCACAGAAAGGATCTCAAGTTTGAGATTGGTGATTATGTCTATCTAAATATCTCTCCCATGAAGGGAGTGAAGAGATTTGGCAAGAAGGGAAAGCTTAGTACCCGATATGAAGGTCCCTGAAAGATTCTTAGTCACTTTGGCAAGGTAGCTTATGAGCTCGAATTGCCTTCAGATTTAGCCTTAGTTCATCCAGTCTTCCATGTCTCTTTTTTCAAGAAGTGCATAGGTGACCCAACAGTTGTAGTCCCTATTTAGAGCATAGATGTTCAGAACAGCCTCTCTTATGAAGAGATTCCAGTCAAAATCCTAGACTATCAGACTCATAGACTGAGGAACAAAGAAGTCCCTCAAGTCAAAGTTCTTTGGAAAAATCAGTTCGTTGAGGGAGCTGCTTGGGAAGCAGAAGCAGACATGCAGACCAAGTATCCTCACCTCTTCTCTGAAAACTCAGACCTAGCTCAAGGTAACAGATCTCCTTAAGCTTTTCAGTTTTATGTTCAGGTTTCTGTGAAAAGCTTGGTATTTATTTCATGTTCAGAATTCCATTACAACTTGGTAGGCAATACCATTGTATATACAGTTATTCATTCATATGTCAGTTCACATGCATGATCATTGTAAGAATCTTAGTTCATGAGAACACTCAGTCATGCATTCATGAATCAGTTACACATGCATAAGATATGCATGTTCGGTATGATATATTCAGTTATCAGTCATGTTAGTCATGAGATCAGTTGTTCATGTTCAGTATTTACGTCAATTTATCTTCTCTCCTCTAACTCAGTCTTATTCGAGGATGAATGTTCTCAAGGGGGAGATATTGTAATACCCCATACTTCTACCTAGCTTGAAATCATTCCAAGAATATTAGAAACTTAACTAGAAAGATAAATCCATTTGTGTACACTTGAAATTTTGAAGATTCCAACAATACCTATTTTGTCCAAATTCGGTATCAGAGTAAAAAGTTATGGATGTTTTATCAAGAGCTATTAGAATAGCCCAGGTGCGATGGGCAGGTTGACGGACCATCGCCTAGACTGTCGTAGATGAGGAAGTAAGTCAGTCTTCTGGCTTAGGTGTGACGGATAGGTTGATGGACCGTCGAACTTGAGATGGACCATCTCCCAAGCCGTCGCTACTAAGGCAGTGAGTCCCTATTCTGGACCAGGTGTGACAGTCAGAACGATGGACCATCGAGCTAGCAATGGATCATCGCATGAGTCATTGCAGATCCTGTTCAGTAATTTAAAGGCATTTTTAAAAGGCTATTTGGGTCTTTTTCCACCCATTTTAATCCCTAATTATACTAGACCATAGCCCATGACTTAATTATTCATCTACAACATTAAATTAGGGTTTCTCTCAAAGATCAAACCCAAGAACAAGAAACCCTAGGTGTTTACTTCCAAGTCAAGAATTCAATTTTCCTCCATCAATCTATAAGAAATCATCTACCCAGGTATGTTATTTGTTGATTCATGGGTCCCTTTATCCTATGAAGCTCAAGAATCTCTTTTTAAAATTCAAGATTTATGTATTTATGAATGTTCATGATTTAAATTGAATTCAAATTCATGTTCATGATGTTGTGGGGTTTTGATTCATGTTTGAAATTACATATTATAATAACTTACCCTAGGATGTGGTGATTTGTATAGTAATCATGATAAACCCTTAAATTTACATGTTGATTGGTGTATCCATGATTATTAGATGTGCTGATGATTATATAACTAAAGAATGTTCCCCATGTGTTCGATTAAATGCCTATGTGAAGGAAAAGTGCCATACTAGTATGATAATATGAAATCCCCATTTATGTACAAGTTTATGCATGTAAAGTATTTGATGAAATGTCTTAGTGAATGAGTTATGGATATATGTGTGGCCATTGTGGTGTTTTAGAACTTGTACTTCATGAATTCTCCAACTTATTGTATTATGGATTGTGATGTTGGTCATGTATTCAAGAAAGTCATGCTTTGTCAATTTCATGCTATCAAGTCTTGGGGGTACTTGTACTAAAAAATTTAGTTGTGTGCCTAAAATTAGTGTCATTTTTTCAAGATACTCTCAGTCGAGCCATGTTCATAGAAATTTAGTCAGTCGTATGACTCAAGAAAACTTAGTAAACTCAGTAATCTCAGAAACCTCAGAAATTTAGTAATCTCAGTAGTATTCTATCTGTCAACGAAACACAGTTAACTCAGTCTAGTCAGTTTAGTTAATCATGTTCAGTGTCTATTCAGATGGGAGTAGAAATTAGCACCGAGCGAACCTAAGGATGGGTACCCATCTATTATATGAGGGTGTGATCTTTGAAATAATTCTTGCATTCCAGAACTGTGAAGCCATCGTAGTTTGAGACATCATAGCCTATTATATGAGGGTAGATAAGGTGGCTTAACATGTTATATAGGGGTTCCCACCATTCTCACAATAGTTACCAGTTATATGGGAGTTACTCACAGATTGTCCTTACCAGTGGTACAATATTGATACCCTTCCAATTAGGGTTATAGATTGGAACCCAACTCAGCTATATTGTGTTATTTGGGGTATGTCGGTTATATGACTACTCCCTATAGTTTTAGTACAGAATCAGGACTATCAGATACAGTCATTCAGTTTCAGTAATAGAACTCAGATAATTCTACAGGATTCAGGACTGTCAGATATAGTCAACTCAGAACAGTATAGAACTCAGTTAGTTCCTGTAAAACCTAGACTGTTAGATACAGTCACTCAGTATTAGTTATTTTAGTTATACATAAATTAGTATCTCATGTTATCAGTACTCAGACTCAGTAATCATGTTATCACGAACTTAGTTATAGTTATTATGTAGTCATGCATGTATTCTCACATTCATGTTATTCAGTCAGTTAGTATAGTTCATGCATGTTAACCCTTTTCATTCAACCTACCTCACATGCATACTAGTACATTCAAATGTACTGGCACATTTGTGCTATGGTGTTTTATACTATAGTTTTAGAAGCACGAGCTCCAGAGTATCAGTAGTATTTAGTAAGTCCTCATCCTTCAAGGATATGACCATTACATTATTATCTCATTAATTAATTTATTTCAGTAGTTGGAGTTAGTTGGGGACATGTCCCATCAACTCCTTATTTAGACAGTACAGTAAGTTAGTTGCTTTTCAAACTACAGTATGTTTGAATAGTTTATTTTAATTATTTTGGGTATTTCATACCCCATCCATATGTTATGCTTTATCAGTTTTGTTAGAGTTTTGAACTTTACAGCCTTACAGCCTTTATTTTCACATTTATACAGTATATTATGCAATGTTCAGGTACAAATATCAGTCATGGGTTAGCTTATGGTCCTTCGGGGTCATGAGCACCGTGTAGCAGTTTGGGTACCCGATTTAGGGCGATACAATTACTATGACTTGTGTGGTGTTGTATGCTGATTAAACCTTCTAAGCATGGGGTGGTGGGGTACATGATAGGCTCAGCTAGGTATTGGTTGTCTAGACTAGCTGGTTACTCGCATTGTTATTGATATTATTATTATCATTGTTATGGCTAGTTATGACACATTTGACATTGATTCAGCATTGAGATTTGAGGTATGATTCTACCCTCTTCTATCTTATGATTATATTACTATGCATAATCATCTGGTGATTTGATATATGGATTAGAACCTGAAGTATTCTAGCACTAATTCCTGCTAAGATTCTAAGGTCTTAAAATGCAATATGATGATTTAATTTATACCTTTTTTTGACAACATTTAATTCATACCTTCCACTGACCTTGTTTATACAAATATATCTTTACCTATTTATAGTAGGTATAGTACTATCGTATATCCCTTCTTTCTGTCATTTACTCAGATTATATACTCATTCCTTGGCTTTGTATACTATTATATATCCTTATTTTACCCTCTATTCGTATATTGGTCGATGATATATCATATAGTATTGAGATTCCTAAGTATGGCTAGACTAAGATAGTGTATCCTCATTACTTCCTTAGCCATAATATGTTAGTCTCTTGTACATGAACATGATAGTTTATCCTTATTATACCATTAGCTGTCTTATGTGGTTGCTGAACATTAGAGTGCATTTTTCCATTTTCCTTATATTCTATATATATCTACTTTACCTTTGGAGCTCAGTTGGTAGTTGCCTACTAAGTATCACGTGTTTGGTACTCATACTACACTTCTTCAGTCTACAGATCATAGTACGAGTTGTCACCATTGATGTGTCTATTGTAAAAAGCAACCATGGTTCGGAGACTTAGAGTGAGATCCTGACGTTTAAAGTATTACTTATTTCTCTATTATGTACTAGACTAGTCTATATGTTGTATTAGGAGATAAGGTGTATCAGTGTAATTTCCTTGGTGTTTTATTTTTGTACTTTTAATATATTAGAAACTCTTGTACTGATACCACTTGCTTTTGGTACTATATTATGTATTTGATCTTTTATTACATCTATTCTGCGTTCTTTCCTTTATCTCTTTGGGTAGTCCATTACTATCCATTTTGGATTTTGGGTTTGGCTTACCTACTGGTGGGTTGTTGTAGGAATCATCATGACTTGAGAAATTAGGTCATGATAGCTAGGTTTCTAAATCGGTCCCCTACTTCTACAACAGTGATAGCTAAAAGAACTCAAATATTTAATTTAGCGGTAGCTAACGGGTCCACTAGGTCGATTTAAGTGGTTCATGTTCCACTAAAGTGACTGCCGCATAAGCAGCTGCACCAGACACAACTGCATCAGAAACTTTGCTACTTAACAAAGTTGATGATCAAGCCTTCAGGATTCATTTAGAATCTCATAAAGGAAAACAAAATATGCTACTAAATTCAACACTCTGGACTCATTGGAGACATCAGATTTTTGAAAATAGGTTGTTTTAACAAAAATTGATCCCCAAGGCCTAATCTTACTAATTTTTGAATTGAGGGTTGAAATGAGATCCAAAAGCCATAAAACCAAACCAACCATGCCACCAACACAAAATTGACATTTTGGATCTACTGATGCAACCTATTTTTCAATTTGACAAACAGAACTACAAATGTTGACTGAAGTCAACTAGGAGGCCTTTCCAACCTCTAAAAACTACAAACTTGCACATGACATTTTAGATTGCATTAGGAACCATGGAAACCATCCCTATACCTTAGAAATAATATATAGCAACCACAAAAAGTGTAAAATGGTTAAAACACCTAAAAGGGGAAGGTTCACAGAATCAGGTTTGTTATATGTCTTTAGTACAAATTGCAGAGCGGGGAATTAGGGGAAACAACTGGGACATTAAATGGCGCAGATTTGATTTCATAGTATGCATACAAACCACCTCCTAGACAGGGTACCAGGGTTTTTCAGCATCTCATGGATATGTTAATTCTTGGCAGATGAATGTTACTACTCCATCCTACCAGACTTGCGATAAATCACATATATGATAGTGTTGTGTTTTAATCAGAGAGTGTTTTTTATGTGGTTAGTTGGGTCATCACATCATGGATTTCCCTCAGCCTTTGATAACTGTTAATCAAGATTTCTAATCAGTTGGATGCACCTATTCAAGCGACTCATAATACCACAGGTACTAAAAATAGAAGTCGAGGTAATAGAGATCGTGTTACTGGAAATCAGGCATAAAAAATGTTGGTAGAAGATAGTCAAGAGTGTTTGCACTTACTAGAAAGGAGGTTCAAGCCTCTAATATAGTGGTTATAGGTATTCTTTTGATCTCTTCATTTAATCATATATTTTTATTGATCTAGGTTCTACCCACTCTTATGTGTCCTCGTACTTTGTTGTGAGATTTGATAGATAACTATAGATGTTAAATAGTCTTTTTATTATTGTTATTTCTATGGGAGTTTTTATTAATTTAGTATATGTATCGTGGTTTCTAGATTATAGTGGAACATAGGAATACTCTTGCTGAATTGATTGTACTTGATAGGATTGACTTTGATGTGTTGATGGTCATGGATTAGCTATCCTCTTTCCATGTTTTTGTAGATTGTTATGCAAAGATAGTTCAGTCTGAGATATAATAAACCTAGTTTTAAAATGAAAATGGAGTTTAAGTCCTACTGGTTGGTAAATCTATATCTTTTATAAAGGCTCAATAACTATTGAAGAAAGGTTGCATAGGTCTCTTAGCTATGGTAAGTGACTTTAGAGAGGGAACACTTAGTTGGGAGAAGCTACCTGTTGTGAAAGAATTTGATGATGTATTTCATAAGGATTTTTGAAGATTACCTTCGGCACGAGAGATAGACTTCGATATTTATTTGGTACCTCACACCAAGTCAAATTTTATACCCCCATATTGTATGACGCTAGTAGAGTTGAAAAAGCTAAAATAGTAGTTGCAGGACTTGCTAAATACGAGTTTCATCAGATCAAGTGTATCACCATGGGGTGCACCATTCTTGTTCATAAACAAGAAAGATGGGTCTTTATGAATGTTTATTGACTGGAGGCAGTTGAACAAGGTAATGATACATAACAAGTATCCATTGCCTCGTATAGAGGACCTATTTAATTAGTTATAAGGGGATGTCCACTTTTCAAAGATTAGTCTTTGGTCTAGTTATCATCAATTAGACTCATAGAGGAAGATATATCCAAGATAGTATTTAGAACTTGATATGGGCATTATGAGTTCCTTGTGAAGGCTTCCGGGTTAACCAATGCTCCAGCTAAATTCATGAACATGATGAATAGGGTGTTCAAGCTATTTTTGCACAAATTTGTCATAGTATTTATTGATGATATTCTCACAGCTAGGAAAAACATAAGAATTATCTGATGACTATATTACAGACATTAAAAGAACAAAAGCTCTATGTTAAGTTCTCAAAGTGTGAATTTTGTCTAGACTCAGTATTGTTTTTGGGACACGTTGTCTCCAAATATGGAATCACATTAGATTATAAAAAAGTGAAGCAGTGAAAAAATAGCCTAGACCTAATTTACCTATAGAGAGTTGTAGCTTTGCGGGTTTGGAAAATTACTACAGGCATTTTCTATAGGATTTCTCTAAAATAAAAGATCTATTGACCAAGTTGACACAAAAGAATATGAAGTTCCGGTGGACAAAAGAATTCGAGTAGAGCTTTCAAAAACCCAAAACATATTTAACCACCGCACTAGTATTAGCTTTACCATCAAGTTTCGAAGGATTTAAGGTATTCTAAGGTGCTTCGAGGGTGGGATTAGGATGTGTTCTCATGCAACATAATCATGTTATAGCCTATTCTTTGAGATAGCTCAAAAAGTATGAGCAGAACTATCCTACATATTATTTGGAGAAGAATGTAGTAATATTTGGTCTTAAGATTTGGATGCATTACTTATATGGTGAAAATTGTGAGATTTATACCAATCATAAGAGATTGAAATACTTTTTGTAGAAGAGAGATCTAAATCTTTGACAACATTTGTGGATGAAAATACTCGAGGATTATGATTATGATATTTTGTATCATCCTGGAAAAGCCAATGCTGTGGTTGATACTTTAAGCAAAAATCTAAAGGAAGTTTGGCATATGTAGCTCCTGGAAAGATACAATTGGCAAAGGATATGCAGAAACTTAAAGATAAAGGTATCATATTTGGTGTTAGAAAGTCAACGTTATTGTTGGATTGTGTTTAAGCTAAATCTTCTTTGGTAAAGCATAAAAAAGCCACCAATATGAGGATGTGCAGTGGTAAAAATACCAAGATGACTTCCTAGCTGGTCAAAGTAAGGCAATGAGTGTTGAATGTGATAGTATTATTTAACTGGGTAATCGATTATGTGTACCATATATAGATAGGTTAAGATGAGTCAGTCTTAATGAAGCTCACAACTCCAGATACACCATACCCCTGGCTCCACTAACATGTATCATGACCTGAAATAATTTTATTGGTGGGAAGGTATGAAGAAAGATGTCGCTAACTTTGTTTTTAGTTATTTAACTTGTTAGTAGGTTAAAATAGAGTATCAATGACCCAATGATTACTACAAAAGATAATGATTCTAGATTAGAAATGGGAAAGAGTTGCCACAGATTTTGTAATCGAGCTACCATAAATTGTTAGAGGTTACGATTTTGTATGGGTAGTTATAGACTGTCTTACTAAACAATATACCTTTTGCTAGTATTGACTATACATAGTAGAGTGAAATATGCTTAGTTATTTATGGATGAAATTGTCTAACTTTATTGAGTTCCATTGTCTATCATTTATGATAAAGGATCACAATTCACTTCACTCTTCTGGAGATCTTTTAAAGAAGCATTGGGTACCTGAGTAGATCTTAGTATTGCATTTCACCGACAAACGGATGGACAGTCTGAGCGTACTACACAAATTTTGAAAGATATGTTGAGAGCATGCATCCTTGATTTTGGAGGTAGTTCGGATACTTACTTGAACTTGGTTAAATTTGCTTACAATAATAAATTTTAGTCAAGCATTCAGATGGCTCCATATGAACCCTTGTATGGTAGGCAATATTGTCTCCCATCAGATAGTTTGAATTTGGAGAGGCTAAGGTTTTTGGATCAGACATGGTAAATACAACTATGAACAAGGTTCAATTAATTAGACAGAGGTTACTCACAACTCAACATAGAAAAAAGTTTTATAAAGTGTAACGCCTCGTATTTCTCTAGCATAATCTAAGTTCTAATGCATGAGTATTCATATATAAAATTTTCAAAAATCTCATTATATTTCAGTTTAGAACCTTCCATTGCATAAGGAATTCAATTATCTTTTTAATAATATAAAATTTGACCAAATCTGATAACCAGGCAAGAAGTTATGGCGATTTTAAGTTTCAGTTGTTAAACACCGTCCTTTTAACCTTTAGCACTTCATGGAGCAGGACAATCACTCATTTGACAAATTCCAGTGAGGGTCTACGATCCTGGCACGTTGCGCCATAGGTCAGCTGGATAATTGTCCATTTCCATTATTGAAGTGTGATACCACCGCGTTGCAGTGAACCTCTAGGTCCCAATTAGTGAAGAGCCGCAATTTCTCCCTCGTCGTGCCATAGAACAGTTTCCCAGTTGTCAGATTCCAGTGACATGACATGATAGCGCCACATTACGTTAGCCTAGAAAATCAGGATTTTCAGTTAGTTTTGAGTTTTAATTCCATGGGCTTTTAAGAACTTTTCACTTGTCCTAGTCATCCCCGAACACACAATTAAGTCCTTGATAACCAAATTGGGCATTATTTAAATCAATTTTTCCCCAAAATCATGAATATTCTCTCAATTAGCAAAGCCCTAAACTTCAAGAATCAAGGTCAAATCTCAAGAACTCTCCATCAATCCTTCCAAATTCATCACCCCAGGTATGTTAGATGTTCATTCATGGATTTATTTCATCCATGCAGTCCAAGTACCTATTTTAATTAAAAACTATCATCTTTTTAAGTTATTATGTTTTAAATTATGATTTCATCCATGCAGTCCAAGTATCTATTTTAATTAAAAACTATCATCTTTTTAAGATATTATGTTTTAAATTATGATTTCATCCATGGATCTCCATGTAATATTGATTTTATACCATGTTACCATGAAATTATTGTTATTATTTAATCTTCCATGTTTTAATACTATTATTTATTGAATTAAACCATGATTTAATGATATTATGATGAATTTATGCTATTCCTACAAATTCCATGACATTCCTATGATTGTATTAAACCATGAACTACAAGCGTTTGATAAAATACCTACAAAGTGATTTATTTAATAAGAGCCTTATGTTTTGGTCTTCAAGATTTATTATCTTTTCAGTATTGTTGTTTTGAGTCATGGGGGTACTGAATACCCAAAAATCATAGATATTTATTTAGTATAGTCTCAGTACATTAGAAAATAGTCTTTAGATTTTATTATTAGCTTTATCAGAATAGTCAAATATTAGTCATTAAACTAGAATAGTCTAGTATCTCAGTGTCTTTCAGTTGGGAGTAGGATTTAGCACTGAGCGAGTGTAGGGATGGTGGCTTCCCTATCAGATAGGCAGAGTCGTTAGTAGCAATCTCTATACTCCAAAACTACGTAGCTAGCTTAGGATATGAGTAGTCATCTATTAGATTAGGCTTGACTATCTCGCATGGGTCACCCATCAGTTCAGGCTTGACACCCTTAGTCCTTTGGACATTATATCAGTTTAGTGGATCTAAACAACTATCATTAGTACCCGTGGCATGGTATTAAAACCCTTTCAATGGGGTTACAGGTTGAACCTTGATTATCTTAAATTGGGGAATGTTGGTTATTTGATTCCTCCCACAATCTCATATATAGTCTCAGTTACAGTCCCAGCTTAGTTATTCAACCTTAGTGTTGTTTTACCAAAGTATATATATTTCAGTTATTTCAGTTTACATATTTTACTCAGTTTATGTTATATGCTTGGTCATACATCCTCTGTATTTATAGATTTTTATGCATTTTCAGTATCTACAGATTCCATGCTCTTTATTTAGTACTCCATGCTTTACATACATGTCCAGTTAATTATTATTATTCCTATTCATGAGACTATGCATATCAGCCTACCTTATTTAGCATATCAGTACATTCAAAGTACTGATTGCACGTCTTTCTTTTGCGCTATGATGTATCATATTATAGTGGTGACGCTCAGTTCCTGGATTACACTTAGTCCCTCTAATCATCTACACTCCTATAGCAGTGGCGAGTCCTCATCATCTGAGGATATATTATATTACTTCATATCTTTATCTTAGTAGTTAGTAGAGTTAGTTGCGACCTGTCCCATTAACTCACAGTATTCAGTTTAGAGGCTTTTTAAACACTACAATTAGCTATTCAAATTATTTAGATTTTTGTATTTTTCTAGATTCATCATTCAGTAGTCATTTCATTATTAGAACCTTATGGCATTTTATTTATTCTTGTACATTCATGATTATATTATTCAGTACTCACAGAAGGTACCAGCTCATGGATTAGCTTGTGGTCCCTCGGGACTGTAAGCATCATGTAACAACTAGGGGTAGTCTCAGGTTATTACAAACTTGGTATCAAAGCCTAAGGTTTTAAAGTGTCCTAGGAAGTTTAAAAGTAGCATCGAGTAGAGTTTTGTACATGGGTGTGTATTGCGCCACACTTATGGATGAGAGGCTACAAGGCGTTTAGGAAAAGTTTCCCTTCTTTCAGTATTTATCTCATGTGATTGAGCATGAGCTCAAGTTAAACTCTTAGTCTATCCACTTCCTCCTTCCGTTTATAGAACATGCCTTCAAAGAAGAACAAAAGAAGAATGGAACTCAGCCAGGCCCTCAGTCCGTCCAAGCAGATCCTCTAGATGAGTATATCTCTCACACAGAATTCAAAGTTGCATTTACTACTCTAGAAAACTCTGTCGCAGCACAAAATGAATGTCCAGCTACTGTTTCGAACAACCCAGTGGCCAATACTGCTGCAACTAGAATTTGATACTTCACCCGGATGAATCCTTCTTTCTTCACGGGGTCCAAGTCTGAAGAGGATCCACAGAATTGTTAGATATGGTTCAGAAGGTCACGGATACTATGGGGGTGACATCTAGACAGAGTCTGAGTTGGCTACTTACTAGTTACAGGATATAGCCCATACTTGGTTTAAGTAGTGAAAGGTTGATTAGGGTGTAGATGTAGGGCCTGTAGAATGGGAAGTGTTTGCCACAACTTTCTTGACAGATTCTTCCCATTGGAGTTAAAGGAGGCTAATGTGCTAGAGTTTATTAACTTAAGGCAGGGAAACATGAGCGTGAGGGACTATTCCCTCAAGTTTACTCAGTTAGATAGATATGCTCCTAATGTGGTAGCTAATAATAGGTCCAAGATGAGTAAGTTTGTGTCTGGCGTATCAAATAGTATAGTCAAGGGGTGCAGGACCGCAATGCTAATTAGTAAGATGGACTTGTCTAGGTTGATGGTCGATGCTTAATAGATAGAGAAGCAAACGGTTAAGAAGAGGGAAAGAGGAAATAAGAGAGCTAGGATAGGTAGTTTTAATTTTAGTCAGTCAATTAGAAGTTGGCAATCGTCCTCAGTTTCATTAGAGGTCTTCAGCCCCAACACCCTCTTCTGCTATTGCCCCAGTACCCAAAATCAGAAATGATAATAGAGAGAGGGCACCAGGCTCTAATTTCCAGGTTAGTGTTAGCAGTGCTCGTACAAATTCTCTATGTCATAAGTGTGGCAGACATTATTAGGGTAAATATAGAGCCAGTAGTGATGTGTGCTTCGGGTGTAGAAAACTAGGACATCAGATTCGGGAGTATCGGGTAATTTCTCAGAAGGGTAGGGATGTGCACCAATAGGGCCAGTCCTATCAGTTGTCAATTCTATCCGGTCACCCAACTCAGCAGGGTGCCGCTTCCAGTGCTACCAGTGGTCAGCATCTGAATAGATTATATGCTCTTCAGTCCCACCAAGATTAGGAAAATTCTCCTGATGCAGCTACATTTACGTTGCAGGTCTTTCACTTATATGTTTATGCTTTACTATACCCTGGAGCATTTGTTTCTTTTGTAACTCCATATATAGCCATCAATTTTAGAGTTAGTCCCAAAACTCTAGCAGAGCCCTTTTTAGTGTCTACCCTAATATGTGTTTCCATTATAGCTAGGTAGGTATACAAGAACTTTCTGGTCATAATATCTCAAAAAGTTACCTCAGTTGATCTTGTGGAGTTAGAGATGATGGATTTTGACGTCATTCTCAGCATGGATTGGCTCCACTCACGCTATGCCTCAGTTGATTGTAGAAACATAATAGTTCAGTTTTAGTTCCCAAATAAACCATTCCTTAAATGGAGGGGTAGTGCTACAGCTCTTAGGGGTCAGTTAATTTCGTACCTCAGGGCGAGAAAGATGATATCCAAGGGGTGTGTCTACCATCTTGTGCGAGTCAAAGACTCTATCTTAGAAATTCCTACTCTTGAGTCAGTCCCAGTAGTAAATAAATTCTCAGATGTGTTTCCTGAAGATCTTTCCTGAGTTTCTCCCGAAAGACAAATCAACTTTGAAATAGACCTTCTCCCAGATACTCAACCTATATCTATTCCTCCATACAGAATGGCTCCAACTAAACTCAAAGAGTTGAAAAAACAGTTAAAGGATCTCCTAGATAAGGGATTCATCAGGCCTAACATCTTCTGGTGGGGTGCTCCTATTCTATTCATGCATAAGAAAAATGGTTCTCTTAGAATGTGTATTGACTACCACCAGTTGAACAAGGCCACAGTCGAGAATAAATTCCCACTTCCTTGAATCGATGACTTCCTTGAATAAACTCGCGTCGGGGGTGTTGTGTGATAAGAAGGTGCCGCCCAAGCTTAAAGGCAAATTCTACAAGGTGGTAGTCCGTCCGTCCTTGTTGTATGGAGCGGAGTGTTGGCCAGTTAAGAACTCCCACATCCAAAAAATGAAGGTGGCAGAAATGCGGATGTTGCGCTGGATGTGTGGACTGACTAGAGGGGATAGAGTTCGGAATGAGACTATCTGGGAGAAGGTTGGTGTGACTTCAGTGGAGTGCAAGATGCGGGAAGCACGATTGAGATGGTTCAAACACGTGAAGAGGAGAGGCATGGATGCCCTAGTCCGTAGGTGTGAGAGGCTAGCATTGGATGGTTTTAGGCGGGGTAGGAGTAGGCCGAAGAAGTACTGAGGTAAGGTGATTAGGCGGGACATGGAACAGTTATAGCTCACCGAGGACATGACCCTAGATAGGAAGGTCTGGAGGGCGCGAATTTCGGAAGAGGATTAGGGCCAGTTTGGGTCGCTAGTGTAGGGAATTACTTGGTGGGGGTTTTATTCCTGTTATGATTCCGTTTTCCATGTTCCATGTTTTATTATGAATCTATGTGCTTTCCCCTGCTTTCCTCTATTTTATATTACTTATAGGTGCCATATTTATGTTATGTAATCTGCTTCTGTGCTTTACTATGTGTTTGTGTGGTATCTCATGTCTTGAGCCGGGGGTCTATCGGAAACAGCCTTTCTACTTCATCAGAGGTAGAGGTATGGACTGCATACATCTTACCCCCCCCCCAGACCCCACTAGGTGGGAATACACTGGGTTTGTTGTTGTTGTTGTTGTTGAATCAATGACTTATTTTACCAACTTTAGGGTGCCAGCAACATTTCCAAGATAGACCTCAAATCAGGCTATCACCAGCTTAGAGTCAGAGAATATGATATTCCAAAGATAGCTTTCCAAACTCGCTATGGTCACTTTGAATTTCTAGTCATGTCCTTTGGTCTCACAAATGCCCCAGCAGCCTTCATGGACTTGATAAATCGAGTGTTCAAGCATTACTTCGACATGTTCATCATAGTCTTCATTGATGATATCCTTGTTTACTCTCATAGTGAAAATGAGCATGCAGACCACCTCAGAGTAGTGCTTCAGACTCTTAGAGCTCACCAGTTGTTCTCTTAATTCAGTAAGTGTGAATTCTGGCTAAGATCAGTAGCTTTCCTTGGCCATATCATTTCCAGTGATGGCATTAGAGTTGACTCTTAGAAGACCAAGGTGGTGAGAAACTAGCCTAGACCCACTTTTTCATTAAATATCAAGAGTTTCTTGGGTTTAGCTGGCCATTATCATTGGTTTGTTGAAGGTTTTTCTTGTATTTCTTCCCCTATATACTGATTGACTCAGAATAAAGTTAAGTTTCAGTGGTCAGATTTATGCAAGAAGATTTTTCAAGAGTTGAAGACTCGACTCACCTCATTCCCAATTCTTACACTACCAGATGGTTTCGATGGGTTTGTTGTGTACTTGATGTATCCAGAGTGGGTTTGGGTTGTGTCCTCATGGAAAGAGGTAAGGTCGTAGCCTATGCCTCCAGACAGCTTAAACCCCATGAGAAGAATTATCCTACTTATGATCTTGAGCTAGTAGTTGTAGTGTTTGCCTTAATGATTTGGAGGCACTACTTGTATGGGGTGGATATAGATGTATTCACAGATCACAAAAGCCTTCAGTATGTGTTCTCTCAGAAAGATTTAAATCAGTGTCAGAGAAGGCGATTAGAATTATTAAAGGATTATGACATAAGTGTTCTATATTATCCGGGCAAGGCTAATTTAGTGGTTGATGCTCTCAGTAAATTGTCTATGGGTAGTGTTGCTCATGCTAAGGATGGTAAGAAGAAGTTAGATTAGGAAGTCCATCAGGTTGCCTGACTAGGTGTCTGTTTACTCGATTCAGTAGAAGGTAGAGTATGGGTACAAAGTAGCTCAGAGTCATCTCTAGTTTTCGAGGTAAAGGAAAACTAGGATAGAGATCCCAGTCTAGTTAAGTTAAAAGAATCAGCCAGAGATCAAAAAGTGGAGGTTTTCTCCTAATGGGGAGATAGTGTTTTGCGTTGTTAGGGTAGATTTTGTGGGCCTGGTATAGATGAATTGAGGCAATGAATTCTTATAAAAGTGCATGGTGCACATTACTCTATTCATCCAGGGGCCACTAAGATGTACCGCGATTTACGAGAGATCTATTGGTGGAGTAGGATGAAGAAAGATATTGTAGAGTTTGTAGCTAAGTTCTCTACATGTCAGTAAGTTAAGATTGAGCACCAGAGGCCTTGTGGGTCCATGCAGGAGTTCAGTATTCCCATGTGGAAATAGGAGGAAGTGAACATAGATTTTGTGAAAGGTTTGCCTCATACCCATCATCAACATAATTCCATTTGGGTTATCGTAGACAAAATGACTAAATCAACTCATTTTTTGCCAGTCCATACCTCTTATTCAGCCGAGGACTATGCCAATCTCTATCTCAGAGAGTTGGTTAGGTCACATGGTGTTCCCTTATCTATTATCTCAGATAGAGGTACCCAATTTACCTCTCACTTCTGGAAAGATTCCAAAAGGATCTTGGTACCCAAGTTCATCTCAGTAGTGGCTGCCACCCTCAGACAGATGGTCAAGCAGAAAGGACCATTAAGACTCTTGAAGATATGCTGAGAGCATGTGTTGTTGATTTCAAGGGTAGTTAGGATGACCATTTTCCTTTGATTGAATTCACATAAAATAACAACTATCATTCCAGTATCCGTATGGCTCCATTTAAGGCTTTCTATGGTTGGAGGTGTAGATCTTTAATTGATTGGTTTAAAGTAGGTGAGGCTATAGTAGTAGACTTGATGTTTGATGCCTTAGACAAGGTTTAGTTGATCAGAGAAAGTCTTAGGGCTGCCTAGAGTCTATAGAAATTGTATGCAGATGTGAGGAGAAAGGACCTCGAGTTTGAGGTCGGTGATCTTATGTACTTGAAAATATCTCCCATGAAGACAGTGAAGAGATTCAGCAAGAAGGGGAAACTCAATCCCTGATATGTCGTTCCCTTTAGCATCCTTAGTCATTTCGAAAAGGTAGCTTACAAGCTTGAGCTGCCTTCATATTTAGCCTCAGTACACCTAGTATTCTATGTCTCATTGTTGAAAAAATGTATTAGTTATCAAGCTATAGTTGTTCCCTTAGAAAGTGTAGATATTCAAAATAGTCTTTCCTTTGAGGAAGTTCCAGTCAAAATTCTTGATCATCAAGTTCTTAGACTAAGGAAAAAAGAAGTTCCACTAGTCAAATTTCTTTGGTGGAATCAGTCCATTGAGGGAGCCACTTGGCAAACAAAAGCAGATATGCGGACCAAGTACTCTCATCTTTTCTTCGCGAATCCAGATTCAGTATAAGGTACCAATCTTCTTAAGATTTCTCTCTATCCTACTCAGATTCTATTGTGAATTATGTTCATGTAAATTGTGCATATACAAATTAGTTTAGTCATGCATTCCATGTATAAGATATGCATGTTTAGTGTGTAAGCTCAGTCAAGCAGTTTTCCTCAGCTTAACTTGTTTCATTCGAGGATGAATGATCCCAAGGGGAAGATATTGTAACGACCCGTATTTCCCTAGCATAATCTAAGTCCCAATACATGAGTATTTGTATATAAAATTTTCAAAACTCTCATCATTTTTCAATGTAGAGCCTGCCATTGCGTAGGAAATTCAATTATCTTTCCAATGATATAAAATTTTCCCAAATCTGATAACTGGATAAGAAGTTATGGAGATTTTTAGTATCATTTGTTAAACAGCATCATTTTAACCTTTAGCGCGTTGAGGAGCATGCCAATCTCCCATTTGGCAAATTCCAGTGAGGGTTCGCGTTCTTGGTGCGTCATAACATAGGTTAACTTAACAATTGTCCATTTTCAGTGTCGAAGTGCGATACCACCGCATCGCGGTGACTTCCAAGTCTCAATTAATGAAGGGCCATGATTTCCCCAAGTCGCGCCATATACCAGTTTCCCAGTTGCCCGATTCTAGTGACACGATGCGTTAGCGCCATGTCGCGCCAGCCCAGAAAATTAGGATTTTCAGTCAGTTCTGAGTTTTAATTCCAAGGGCTTTTAAGTACTTTTACCTTGTCCCAGTCAGCCCCAAACACGAAATTAAGTCCCTAATAACCTAATTGGGCATTATTCAAATCAATTTTTCCCCAAAATCAAGAACATTCACTCAAGTAGAAAATCCCTAACCTTCAAGAATCAAGGTCAAATCTCAAGAACTCTGCATCAATCCTTCCAAATTCATCATCCCAGGTATGTTAGTTATTCATCTATTGATTCCTTTCAACCATGGAGTCCAAGTATCCATTTTAATTACAAAATCATCATCTTTTTAATTTATTATGTTTTAAATTATGATTTTATCCATGAATCTCCATGTACAATTTATTTTATACCATCTTACCATGAAATTATTATTATTATTTAGTCTTCCATGTTTTAATACTATTATTTATTGAATTAAACCATGATTTAATGCTATTATAATGAATTCATGCTATTTCTACAAATTCCAAGACATTCATATGATTGTTTTAAACCATGAACTACAAGTGTTTGATAAAATGCCTACAAAAGTGATTTATTTAATAAGAGTCTTCATGTTTCGGTCTTCAAGATTTAGTGTCTTTTAAGTATTGTTGTTTTGAGTCTCGGTGGTATGGAATACCTAAAAATCATACCTGTTTATTCAGTCTAGTCTTAGTATATTATAGAATAGTCTTTAGATTTTTTTTATGAGCATTATCAGAAAAGTCAGATGTCAATCACTAAACTCAGAATAGTGTAGTACAATATCTTTAAGTTAGGAGTAAGATTTACCACCGAACGAGTACAGGGATGGAGGCTTCCCCGCCAGATAGGCATAGTTATTAGTAGTAGTCCCTATACTCCAGAACTACGTAGCCAGTGTAGGATATGAGTAGTTACCTGTCAGATTAGGCTTGACTATCTCGCATGGGTCACCCGTCAGTTCTTGCTTGATACCCTTAGTCCTTTGGAAATTATATCAGTTTAGTGGATCCACACATCCATTGTTAGTACCCGTGGCATGGTATTAACACCCTTCCAACTGGGGTTACAGGTTGGACCCCGATTAGCTCAAATTGGGGAATGTCGGTTAGATAATGCCTCTCACAGTCTCAGATATAGTCCCATTTCAGTTATTCAATCTTAGTGTTGTTTGACCAAAGCATACAGATTTCAGTTATTTAGTATTTTAGTTTATATATTTTACTCAGTTCATGTTATATGCTTGGTTATGCATCCTTAGTATTTACAGATTTTCATGCATTTTCAGTATTTACACATTCTATGCTCTTTATTTACTACTCCATGCTTTACATGCATGTCTAGTTAATTATTATTATTTCTATTCATGAGACCATGCATACCATCCTACCTCATTTAGCATACCCGTACATTCAAAGTCCAAAACAATAAAAAACTGAATCTGCCACTTTTAAACACGAGAAAACATTACGAGGATTTTTTTAACTCTTTTGGAGGAGCACGAAGAGGGCAAGTAACCAAAGATATAAGGAGATATAAATTTATGTTTGTGAAATAAATTATAGCTTAAACTCCATATTTCATCACGATAGATTTGGGATTGAGAGTTTTAGAATCACGAGGTTAAAAAAGTGTAAGAAATTTGTTAATTTCCATGAACTGAATGATTATGGGATTACATTTTTTAGCATCTAGGAACTGAAGTAGTCAAAATTCTGAGATTCTTTAAATTTCAACAACCAAGAAGAAAAAAGAAATAGAGAACGACTTTGATGATAAGATTGTGACAGGTTAGGTGTTCTAAACTAGTTCTTGATTTGCTATTATAAATGAATTTTAACGCGAGATTGATATGATATGATTATAGATTGATCAAAAAAAAGTTGTACAGATTGCTTGAGGTTACAAGTTTGATATTCAAACAAGCATACTGTGAGTATTAACTTTACCAGAATTTTCGTTTTCATAACTTGCATAGTTTATACATGATTTTTAAGAACGATAGTACTAAATTCTTTGAAATCACACAGTGGACAAGTATTTTACTTTAAATGATATTGAAATAGTTATTTGAGATTTTTTCACTATTATAATATATATTTATCATTATTTGTGATATTATTACTGTTATTGTGAAGGTTGTTCAATTATTTGAGAAATAAGAATTTCAGATGTGTTCTGTTCAAGCTTATATGCAATATGATTTGATATGAGCTTAAAGGACTTGTACTATTTTGAAAATGCTTTCATATGAGTACCTATGGTTTACAAAGAAATTTTAAATTAGAGTACACCTTGATTTGCATTCCGTAGCTAGCGTCGGGTTTGTTAGACTTGGTGCACCTTGTATTTATAAATTAAAATTATTGTCCTTGCTAGTGGAAAGGTAGAACTAACATATTATTACTGATCTCCCTCGAGTAAGGACCAATTGATAATATATTTGACTTCTTTACGAGGGGTCCATTGTTATTGGCTATTTCATAAATCAAATAACACACTGATTACATGATTCATTCTTGAAAACCTCACTAAGGATAAAATTTGATATGATAGTATTTGTTGGTTATTACCATGTTATTAAATTAATTTCTTATATGACGATTATCATTTTTTGAAAGAGCATCACTTTATGTTATTTTTGATTATCATACTTACATATTTTATAACTTGTCTACATTTAAATGATTACGGTCATATGTTATTACTCACTAAGGTAGCATCTCACTCCTTTCTATTGATTCTAGAGAACACAGGTTACAATTTGGATTTTACTAGCTAGAGATTATGGGTTGGCATATTCTTGGTGAGCAATACAATTGTTCACATAGGTGAAGACTTATTTATTTGTTATGGTATTTTTGAAACTCTTAGAGTCACTCTTTGTCATTTTCTTTATTAGAGTCATGAATATTCTTTCGTATTATGGACTTGTGGGGTATTTGAATTCTTCTCATATCACGAAGATGGATTTTTTATTGTTATTTTATGGTCAATGGGTTGTTGATGATATTGGTGAATGGTTTTGGTGATATTAGTTGTTGTCTTGTTGAACTGAGACAGGAAAATTTTTGAATAGGCCCACAAAAGGGAAAAATCTTCCTAATTTTTTATAGGATACTAACGAGGCTTTCTTTGGAGTTCTAACCTCCATAGAGTCAGTCATGGTCATAATTAGGCAATGAAAAAAGATTAGGGAAAACAATCAAGATGATTATGTAGATACAATGAGATATGGATGAGATAAATGATTAAAGCCATCGTATAACTCTGTGTATACACACACTAAGCTCGCATCTACCAAGTAAGACCCATGGGGTATTCACAACTCATATATTATATATCGAACTCTAGCTAACCTTGCCAGAAAATAACCTCGGTTAAGGGTTTTTAAAACATTATAACCAACCTTGCCGGCAAATGACCTTGGCCAAGAGTTTTTCAAACTGAGTCATTTCCTTCAAAAACAATATTTCTCAATGGTACCAACATCTCATCAATGTATACATATGGAATGAGGAAGTAATTCTTATAACCAACTCAATATAATGAAGTCCAATCCATCCAACATATGTATACATGCTCGTGAGGCCAGAATCAACTTAATATGTCCATAATTAATAATTATCAGCTCAAAATAAGCACCATCAAATTAAATAAACATGCAAAATATCATTAATATCATATCAACCCCCAACTTTGGTATATTATCATGATAAAAGTAACTAATTCTTAAATAAGACCTATGTTAGCTTACTAAACTCCCGCACAGGCATCATATCTAGTATAACAACATTCTAGAGTATAGATAAAGCCAATGATATAAATAAAAGCCCCCACCAAAAATTGCTTAATATCAGATATGACAAGTTAACAACAACAAAATATAAGCCCCTACACGGGCACACAACAATAAAAATAATCTCTCAATATAAATTCCATAGTCACTTAATCCAACTTATAACACACTTTACTTATTTATTTATTATCCAACTCAATCTGAAAGAAGTTAAGCCATAACCTACCTCTAAACGATGAAATTTTGGTCTATGTTCTTCACAGAGTATTTTCTTTGTGAATGGACTCATAATCAACTTTAACATTAACATATAGCATCTATGCATTAAAAGAAATCTAACGATACCCATGTTGTCCATATTTGTGTCAAATTCAAAATGGATTCAAAAAATGAGTTCAAAATCAAAAGGGGCAAAACCAAAATTTTATTTTTAAAACACATTCCTCAAGGTTACAGGAGTCTATTAGAGAAAAACCATACAAAAATGGGTTAACGATGCGGTCCAAATCAAAGAAAAATTCTTTTTAGACTTTAATGATAAAAACTCCAATTTTCCATTTTGAAATCATGATTTAAAGGTGTTTTTGATGATAAAATTCATAAAAACTAGTGGGGATAAGATTTTGGTGCTTATCCAAGATCAAATAGTGAAGAACAGCTCAAGAAATGCCCAAACTTGAAGCTCAAAGGTCCACAATAATGAAAATCAAGAAAAAGGGAGATTATATACAATGTTCCACTTAAGTGGCTAAATGACCGCTTAAGTGGCTGCCGCTAAAGAAGTACAAGGCCTCTAAAGTGGCTGTATCAGATATCAATAAATGTTGATTTGGTAGAAGTTAACCAAGCTCCGATCAGATCCTCGAGTTTTGATTGGGACCCCACAGAGATAACTAATATATGCTACTAGGCTATTTTCAACGTACCACACTTAATGACAGTGTAGGATTTTCAAAAAAAGTTTTTTATCAATAAATTAACCCCTAAGATTCTATCTCACTATTTTTCAAATGAAGGATGGAAAAAGATATAAAGGCCCCGAAACTGAACCAACCCTACTACTAACCCAAATTCGACATGTCGAATCTTCTAGCATAGTACATTTTGTCATCTGACACTTAGAATAGAAAATATTGACCGAAGTCAACTATATGTCCTCTCAAGCCTCTAAAAAGGACAAATTCACACAAATTATTCTCAATCACATTAAAATCATGCCAATCATCCCCAAAGATCAAAATCAATTTGCATCAACTACTAAAAAGGGAAAAATAGTCCAAACACATAGAAATAAAAGATTCACATATTATGGTAATTACAAATTTATTTTGGAACAATTTTTTTTATCAAGGTGACACCTGTTTTGACATAAAGGGAGTGTTTATTACTCACTGTGTTTCAAAATAGTAGGCCCTTATTAACTTGACACTCTTCTAAAGAAAAAAATTATTAGGGGCTTATTTTATCAAATTAGCCCTATTACTTATACTTTGAAAATATGAATTTGAGTACTATAATTTATTTAGTCAATTAATGATAGGGTAGTATCAGAGTAGCTTAATCATATTCTCTGGATTTCATAAAAAGGAACAATTAAATTGTAACAAATATTTATAGAAAAGTCAACCTTTGAAATAGATATAGTAAGAGTTTATTTTATTAAATTATCCTCATTAATTATCGAGAATCCAAGTTTGACTACTTGCCACGACCCGAACCTTGGCCTAGCTGTGATGGGCAATCTCAAACCCACCATGAGTCGGAGATAACCCCCTTAGCCTTACCTTAAGAGAACATAAATGTAAACAGTGGACGCCAACAAAAAATGATAATAAGAAGGATAAATAAACTAACTGAAAGTTCTAATAATTAATTAAACAACTAACCCAATACTTGTCCACAAAAACCTCTAAACCAAGAATATCAAACTATGTTGGGACATGCCATCGACTATGACATAAGAATCCAAAAGAACTAAGACATTCTAGAAACTAATGAAATGACTGTGCTTTTTGGAAGATGTAGGCTCACCACTTTACAGTAGATAAACAAACGTACCATGCCACCTAACGCTGTATAGAGGGTAATAGAAAATCCCTTGAACCCTAGATCATGATATGATACAGTGTCTAGGAACGGTCAGTGGGGCGAGCACTGGCATGTAACTCAGGGAAAAGTGAAAAAATAATGTCATTGTCAAAAACCAATCAAAAACCATATGCATAACATTTCTATACGTACATAATAGGATTTTGGAATAGGTACAAGGATATAAATATGAGAATTTAAACCATTAACTTAAATTGTATATCTTGCTTCATCCTAAAGGCACCCACGGGCTATATGGGTCCAGCTCCCCCTACTGAAAAGGCCCTAGTACGAATTAGCCATACGAATCGAGGAAAATCTAAGGACACCAAGGTGATAGCCATCTAAAATATAATATGTATCCATAAGCATGGTCATATTGAAACACCCCAGGTATTGATATTTGAGAACTTCTAAAATTGTATCCTTATTGTCCTAACTATGACTTATCCTATGAATTGTAAGGAGTCTTGATAATTTATTGGACTCAAATCATAGCTAAAACAATGTGTGTGTGGCTAAGTTCTATTTTAAATATGAGAGGCTCACTATGAGTTGTAAGGACTTGTTATAAGTCATTTGGTGCAAATCAATGGATGTCTAGTGTTTACTCTAAATGGTTTTTGTATTGTCTATTACTAGACCCTATGAGTGATAGAGTCCCATTATGAGTCGTATTTATTGAATCTTAGGGTCAACAGTACATGTTTTACCTTGAAAATTTCTTTTCTGTGACTTGTGGAGATGAGTTATAACGAGTCCTTACGAGCTGTATAGTGACCCATAGACATTGATGACTACATTTCAAATTTTAATTTGAGGGCACTTTGGACAATTCTCTTCTTACCCAATTAAAACTTTATGTTCATAAACCACTAAAGGGGTTATTTCTCATTGATAATGTAGTTAAATACTCTCAAAACTCTCTCAAATTATCTCAAGCAAGATACTTAGGGTTTCCAAGAAGTAGGTTATCCAAGGGCTCAAAGGTTGAATTCTCTCTATAATCTTGGGTATTTTTAGGTATATTACTATTCCCTAATTGCTAATTTGTTAAAATCATATGTTTGAAAGTATTCTTTATATGGTATTAATGATGGTTTTGAAACATTGGTTGAGGGTTTTGAATGTTTTTTTGAATAATATTTCCCATGTTTTACATATTGTTCATGCTTTGATTATGGTTTTTAATAGGTGGGGTGCATGGTTATGGTGAATAAACTAAAAGATTGTAGTTTCCCCTAACTTGTGACTTTGAAGCGGTAATCACCTCAACCCCTATTGTGAAAGTGGTTTTTAATATGAAAGATATGCATATTGAAATACTCTTGAGCTATTGCGCAATGTGAAAACATAATGAAGCATAATGATTTTGAATTGAACCTTATGGAGTTATGTAATTCTCCAAGAAAATACATAATTGAACCAAGGAGGCTATGAATTTCCCTAAATAATGGAATTATTTTGGCATGTTGCTGTTACCTTGCAAGTGTAGTTGGTAAAACAATACCAATAATGTATGCCTAAATGTGTATCACGGTTTAATGAATGGGAATATGTGATAAATGGTTTAATTGGTATTTAATAAGGGTTTTGTGATTGAGTCATGAAAGTAGAGATCCCAAGGGACCAATACTGAAAATCACAGTTGTCGACATGGGGGTCTACATGACCAGGTGGTTTGAGTCCCTTTATTATTATCATGTGATTGAGTGGTTTGAGTCCCCCATATTATATTACATGATAGGGTGCTTGTTTCATCTTGTTATATCGGGAGGTTTGAGTCTCCCATCGTGCATATGTATACCCTATAGTTTATGCAGCCACACATACTAGGGGCCTATTAGCTGGGAAAGATCTAGGCCCATAGCTCATGGGTGCCTTCTTATGTTATAAAATTTGAGGTAAACAGTCCAGAGAAAATTTTTAAAAGGCAAGCTAAGCCTTGTTCCTTACCCCAGCACGTGATATATATATGTATTTGCATGTGATTATATGTATTCAATTTTGGACTAGTTTTGAATAGTTATCCATTGCATTATTTTATCCCCTATCCCTGACTTACATACTAGTATTCAAACTACTAATTGTCACCAGATGTTGTATCCTCATGCGATACAGGAACTAGAGATATCTCTATTTTTCCTGCATAGAGTTAGATGGATCGACTTGGTTTGTTGATTCGTTGTGGTAAAGTGGTTAGATTCCATTATATGAAAGACTTAGACATTTCATCAGTTCTTATCATAGTTTAGAATTAAGAGTTTTTATTATCATTAACATTATCATTATCATTATTATTGTCAGAGTCGGGGATATATTCCGACCAAGACTGGTTTTTTGTTTTTTTTCTTCTAGAAGGCTTTTTTTGATTACGGTGAACTTGGGTGATGTTGGTTGGATGTGTTTGGTCAGATATTGGTTATCGATTATAGACATATCTTTTGTTCTTTGAGCTTATCTTGTGCTATCTAATTATATGTTTGGAATTCAACCATTATTGGGCGATGTGTGGTGTTTGGTTAGGTTCGGGGGGGGGGGGGGGTCTTTGGTCCACGATAGATTATAGATGCCCATCATGGTCATCCCTTGGTTTAGGTCATGAAAGTGTTGGTCCCTCCGAGTAATACCCAAGTTTTTTTGGACTTAGAAATTTCTGAAGTGTTGACAACACTGCCATGACTACGACTTAGGTGAAAAGTCATTATCACTCATCATAAGTCATAGGGTAGGACTCATTGTATTAACAGTGAGTTGCTGAGGTTTTATTCCTAAGACAATGAGTCCAGGGTATGACCCATCACATCACGTAATGAGTTGTTAGGAAGGACTCGTTATCCAAATAATATGGTCGCCTAGATTTCCTTCTATGATCACGATTCTTTGTCATTCCTTTTGATGAAAGGTAAAGAGTCATTGTAAGATACTCATGACCGTGAAG
Organism: Capsicum annuum; assembly: GCF_002878395.1. Lineage (NCBI taxonomy): Eukaryota > Viridiplantae > Streptophyta > Magnoliopsida > Solanales > Solanaceae > Capsicum > Capsicum annuum. The sequence continues at coordinate 62,614,054 of NC_061115.1, forward strand.
GTGGAGGTCCCGGTGGGACCAATACTGGATACAATATTTGCCTGCCTGGGGGTCTATATAACTGTGTGCTTAGGTTACACATTTTATTTATTAGATGGCTAGATCCTTGGTGTCTTTATTCCTCCTTTAGATTTCCTCAATTCGTGTGACTAACACATGCTAGGACCCTTTCAGTAGGGGAAGTTGAACCCATATAGCCCGTGGTTAACCTTAGGACAGAAAGAGTTATACTATCCAGGTTAATGGTTTTAAATTCTCATGATCATGAACCTTTACCCTATCATGGGATATTATATATGTATATATGAATGTGTGCATGTGGTTTTGGTTGATTTTGGACATGACATTATTTTATCACTTTCCCTGAGTTACATTCTAGTGCTTATCCCACTAACCATCCCTGGACGTTACATCATTTCATTATATAGGGTCCGAAGGGTTTTCTATCACTCTTGTGCAATATTAGTTGGTGTGGTACCTTGATTTATTTGCTATGAAGTGGTAAGATTCCATCTTTTGGAAAGCCCTGCCATTTTCTTAGTTTTTTTTTTGATTTTGGAAATTGTGACTTTTCGTTGTCATGGTCGGAAACATGTCCCAACCTATTTTGGTATTCTAGTTTTAGAGGCTTTGATGGATAAGTGTGGGTTGGATTATTAATTTTGGAGTCTTCGACCTTTCATTTGATATATTTATCTTTTATTACTATCTTCATTGGCTTTCACTTATTTATTATTATTATGTTCTTGAGGTTAGGATAAGGGGTGATCTCCAGTCTATGGTGGGATTGAGACACCCGTCATGACTAGGTCTTTGTTTGGGTCATGACAATCTGTGTATCCTTACAAGTTAGGGTCCTTGGGTGTCTACATAGCCCTAATGAGTAAAGTCTATTTTATGGGTGTGTAGCAAACCACACTCATTAGAGGGGAGGCTACAATGCATTTTGGAATGTTTCCCTTTCTCGTGTTCTATTTTGAGCTATAGAGTCTAGTTATCTTGAAATTTCTCTAAATCTGGGCTTACTAACATTTCAGATCATGCCTTCCCTAAGATCTAACAATCATAGAAACTTTGTTGGGCCCGCTACCATACCTTAGGAAAATATGGAAGGAACTCACCTATTTATGTAGTGTAGACCTAATCTAGGCCTGTTCCTGATTGTACCTCTCCACATATATTTCCACCAGTCTCTATTAGTCCTCCTTAGGATACCTGAGCTAGTGATACTTACGCTCAGTCACCCCAGGGAGATATCTCTAATATGGAGTTCTGTCAGTTTATTCATATGTTTACTCAATTGGTGACATCACAGTCTTCTCAGTCTGACCTTGTTAGTTTTGTTGCTCATTCATCTGAGGTCACTCAAGTTGGATAATTTATTAGTTTGAATCCCCCAACTATTATAGGATCTATAATTGAGGAGGATCCTTAAGGGTTCATAAATGAGATAAAGAAAATCTTTAGGGTGATGCATGCTATGGATTCTAAAGGTGTAAAGTTTATAGCATATCAGTTGAAAGATATAGCTTATGATTGGTATGAGGAATGGGAATCGATAAGGGGTGATGGTACTGAGCGGGCAGTATAGGATGAGTTATTAGGTACTTTTCTTTGTAACTTCTTTCCTTAGGAGTTGAGAGAAGCTAAGTCCGAAGACTTTCTGAACTTGAAGCAGGGTTAGATGAGTATCAAGAAGTAAGCTTTAAAGTTCCTTCTATTATCTCGCTATGCTCTTGAACTGGTGTCAAGTATGGGGTCCCAAATAAAGAAGTTTTATTTTGGGTTGTCTTGTGACTTGGTATTGGAATGTAAGGTTATGATTAAATATTAATTTAGATATCTCCAAGATAGTGGTTTATATATAGAAGGTGAAGGATGAAAAGAAAAAACAAGTAGAGATGGAAGAGAGGCAGAATAAGAAGTTTAGATATGCAAAATAGGGTGCAGGCCAACATAATAGTGGGAGAGATGGTAGGCAGTGGACTAAGAAGAAGAATTCAGAAATTTGTATTCGTCTGCCAGTGATCCTTATCCTAAGCCTTTGGGTGATCGTTGTTTTCAGACTAGAAGTGGCTCTACAATACAGGGTGCTAGTCTTAGGCTAGTGGAGCTTAGTCAACCCCACCTTATCCCCCTTGTTTATTTTATGGGTATATTCACTATGTTATTATGAGTAAGAGAGGGACTTTTGTTGTAATTGTGGTTAGCCTGGACATATGCAGAGAAATTGCACTATGTCCAAGGTGGCCACTAAAGCTAGCAAGGCTTCGGTCACTACTTCTTCAGCTCTAGCTACTAAGAGTGCCACTTCTGGCACTAGTACTGGTTGGAATTATCTCTATGCACTTGCTACCCATCAGGAATTGAGGCATCACCTGATATTGTAATTTGTGTTTCAAAACTCTTCTCTCATGATTTTTATGATTTGCTTGATCTGGGCTCTACCCTTTTTTATATGATCCCTTATATGGTTGTGCACTTTAGTTTTGGTCCTAAATAATTTCCAACCCCTTTTGTGTCTACTCCGGTGGGTGATTCTATAGTTTTTAAAAAATCTATAGGGGTTGTGTTACGTCCATCTTTCATAGAGAGACATTGGTGGATTTGATTGAGTAGGATATGGTGGATTTTGATATAATTTTAGGGATGGATTATATTTATTCATGCTATACCTCTCTGGATTATAGGGCCTAAAAGGTTAGTTTCCATTTTCCTAGCGAACCAATCATTGAATGGAAAAGGATTTCCTTAGTCCCCAAAAGGAGGTTTATTTCTTATCATAGAGCTCAAAAAATAATTTAAAAAGGTGTTGGTATCATCTAGTTTGGGTTACGATTCTAATTTTAAAAGTCCTTCTCTGTAATATGTCCATGTGGTTAATGAATTTCTTGAAGTGTTTTTTGATGATCTTTCTAGAATTTCTCCCGATAGGGGAATAGATTTTAGGATTGATCTTCTACCGAATACCTATAACATTTCCATTCCTCTTTATAGGATGGCTCCAACTTAACTAAAGGAACATAAAAAATAGTTAAAGGATTTTCTTGATAAGGGTTTCATCTATCCTAGTGTTTCCTCTTCAAAGGATTGATGACCTTCTTGATTAGCTTTAAGGTGCTAGATATTTCTCAGAGATTGATCTTCGTTTGCGCTATCATCAATTGAAAATCAGGGAGGTTGATATTCCCAAGATTGCTTTCTGAACCCGATATGGCCACGATAAGTTTTTGGTTATGTCATTTGGGTTGAATAATGCTTCGAATACTGTCATGGATCTTATGAATTGGGTTTTCAGATAGTTCCTAGATTTCTTTATCATAGTCTACATTGATGACATCTTGGTGTACTCTAAGAGTGAGGAGGATCATGCCTATCACCACCGAATTGTATTGCAGACTGTTAAGGATCAAAAGTAGTAATCTAAATTTTCTAAGTGTGATTTTTGGCTAAATTTTGTGACTTTTATTGGGCATGTTGTTTCTAATGAGTGGATCAAGGTGGATCTACAGAAAGTTGAGGCTGTTAAGAAGTGGCCTATACCCATGACTCAATTCGACATTAGGAATTTCTTATGCTTGGCTGGGTATTATAGGAGGTTTGTGGATAGTTTCTCTTCTATTGTTGTTCCGTTGTCAAAGTTGATTCAGAAAAAGGTTAAGTTTTTGTTGTCCAATACTTGGGAGGTATCTTTGAGAAGTTAAAGGATAAGTTAACTTCTATGATAATTTTGACCCTGCCTGAGGGTATCGATGGGTTTGTTGTTTATTGTGATGCATCTTGTATGGGACTGGGTTATGTTTTTTATGCAACATGGTAAGGTAGTAGCCTATGCTTTCAGGCAGCTTAAAGGTCATAATAGGAATTACCTAACTCATAATCTAGAGTTAGCGACTGTGGTTTTTGCCTTAACGATCTGGCCAAATTATTTGTATCGGTTGTATGGGGATATTTATTCAGATCATAAAAGCTTGCAGTATGTGTTTATGCCAAAAAATTAAATCTCATGCAAAGGCGGTGGCTTGATTTGCTTAAGTATTATGATCTGAGTCTTCACAACCATCTTGGTTAAGCTAATATTACTGTTGATGTACTTAATAGGTTTTCTATTAGGAGCTTGTCTTATATGGATGAGGAGAAGAAAGGGTTGGTGAGGATATTCACAGGTTGGATAACTTAGAAGTCCGTCTGTTAGACTTTGAGGATGAGGGTAATTGTTCATGAAGTGGTTAAATCATCTCTTGGTGCTGAGGTAAATGAGAAATAGACTTTAGATCCCATATTTATGCAGATTAAGGATGATGTGGGTTAGTAAAGGGTTATGAATTTTGAGATTGGTGGAGATGGTAACTTGAGGTATCAAGGAAGAGTTTGTATTCTTGATGTTGATGGGTTATAGGAAAGGATTTTAACTAAGGCTCATTAGTCTAGATATACAGTTCATCCGGGTTCAACTAAGATGTACCATGATTGGAAGGAAATCTACTGATGGAACAATATAAAGAAAGATGTGGAAAATTTAAAATGGCTAAATGTATGGTTTTTCAGGAAGTCAAAGTTGAACACTTGAGGCCTGGTGTCATGTCTTAGGAGATAAACTTGTCTATCTGGAAGCGGGAGATAATTACTATGGATTTATTATGGGTTTTTCACAGTCGTGAAACTTGTAAGATTCTATTTGGGTAATCATGGATAGAATGACTAAGTTTGCTCACTTCTTGCCTGTGAGGACTAACTACTCAAGAGAGGATTATCCAAAGTTGTTAATTGAGAAAATATTTAAGTTGCATAGAGTGCTAGTATCCATCATTTCAGACCGAGGTACGTAATATTTTTCTCATTTTTGGCGTTCATTTCAGAAAGATTTGGGTACTCAGGTAAACCTTAGCATCGCTTTCCACCCTCAAATAGATGGGGAAAAAAAAGCAAACTATTCTAACTTTGGAGGATATACTAAGGGACTATGTGATTGATTTTATGGGAAGTTGGGTTTATAATTGCCTCTTATTGAATTTGCTTATAACACTTGTTACCATTCTAACATCTATATGGCTCTTTTTAGGCTCTCTATGGTTAAAGGTATAGGTTTTCTATTGGTTTGTTTGAGGTAGGTGATAATAGGTTGTTTGGTCTTGACTTGGTTCACCAAGCCATTGAGAAGGTGAAAGTGATTAGGGAAAGACATAAGACTCCTTAGAGTCACCAAAAGTCTTATGCGGATATAAGGTGAAGGGAGCTGGAGTTTGAAGTTATTATATATTATAAAGGTTTCTTATATGAAAGAAGTCATAAGATTTGGAAATAAGCTCATCCCCGCTATGTTGGACCATTTCAAAATGTGAGGATAATGGAGAATGTTACATATGAGTTGGATTTGCCTGTGAGTTTGGGTTCTATTCATACTGTTTTCCAGGTGTCTATGCTGAAAAAGTGTATGGGTGATCCTTCTTTGATTAAGCCTACTGAGGATGTTGGTGTGATGGATTCCTGTTCTTATGAGGAAGTTCCAGTTGAGATATTGGATAGGCAGGTTTGTAAATAAGGACTAAGGATGTATCTTTGGTAAAGATGCTTTTGAGAAATCAAAAGGTGGAAAAAGCTAAATAGGATGCTGAGGAAGTTATGAGGGCCACATATCCGTGGATACTTGTTCCCAACCATGGATGTAAATACTTGAGGTGCGAGTTTCATTTCCCTCTTGTTTCATTTTAAATTGTTTTTGGGTTTTGGTTGCATTCTTTCTGTTATCATGCCAAAGGATCCCTACTTCTCATTCGGGGATTAATGATCCTAAAGGAGGGATAATGTATGTAATACCCCGAGTTTTCATGTTCTAAATCATTCAAAAGATAGCCCAAGAAGTTAGCTTTCCAATGCTGCAAGTCTCGCCTCGATCTGATACCGTGGCAAGAACTTATACACTTTATCCTTTAAGTGTCAATTAGATGTTAGTAGTTACGAATCATGTGATGACTAAGAATAAAACATCATAAGTTGTTAAGAGTAATCATAGTCATAACAGTGCTCAGCCAAGAATTTGTTCAAGTGGTTACGAGTCCAGCACATGACTCGTAGTCAGACATTACGAATTATTGTGTGGACCCATAGCCTTACTAGTAAAAGATACAAGAAACAATACTCATGTTTGGTGGTTTTATTAGTGACATAGATATATGTTAAGACCTTAAATAGCTCCTAGCTTATAAATAAGTCAAAATATCCCTTAGCAATTAAATTTTTGGGATGTATATAACAATAGTCATCTTTAGAAGAGTATAACTTTTGTTCTACTAATAATTATTGATATCAAGACCCACCAACAAATAGATAATTGAATTATCTTTCCAACGATACAAATTATGCCTTAATCCGATATCAAGGTGAAAAGTTATGGCCAAAGTACTGAAGCAATGTTAAAGCTGCCCAGACTACGACTCATAATGTCTCATTACGAATCGTTAGGAAGGAGTCGAAATCTAGTTAGTAAAGGCTGAGAATGGGTTTCTGACTATGACTGAAGTCACGACTCATAGCCAGACCTTACAAGTTATGACCTAAGTCATCGAGACAACTTCCAGGCGACTTCTATATGACTACTAAGGGATTTTTTTTGTCTTTTCCCACTCTTTTAACCCCAAAACTACGTCATTTTAGCCTCTCTACAATAGTTATCAAACATAAATAGCTCCCTAACCTATAATAATTTAGAAATTATTTGTCACATAGTAAAAAGAGGTGATTCCTTTATCCCCAAAGCCAACTAGGGTTCTTCAAGTTTAAGTTCAATCCCAAGAAATTTATCCAAGGCTTCTACATTCAGGTATGTGGGGTATTCATCAATGGGTTCCTTCCACCCATTGAGTCCCATAATCCCTTTTAGTTTAAGTATGAAACTTTTATCCTCTTATATGAAAATATCCGTGTTAATTATAAATTTAATCCATGTCTTTTTAGTAGTTTTGAATTCAAGAAATGCCAATATGTTTCCCTTTGTGAATTATGTTATTGCATGACTTGAATATTAATCACCCATACCCCATTTAGTTGTCACCATATCAATTTACCAATTCATGAACTAAACCATGTGAACATGTTGTCCTCCCAATTTTAATAAATTCCCATATTTAAATTTATGGATTTCATTAGTTTAGTGAATTGTATTATGCTTTGGGTTATTTGAATCATGAATTTCCTTACACTGTTTTAAATGATGTTATTGTATTTTAGTATCACACAGCAATAAAGGGTTATGAACACCTCATACTTATGTGTTTTTACATGATTCCATTTTCAAGTTACAAGTTAGTTAGACCATGGTTTCATTATCATATCATATCATCATGTTCATGCTGAGCACTTATCAGTATAGTACCAAATTATGTTAAACTAATAATAATACTAGTGTCGATTAGTTGGGAGTAACACTTAGCCCCGAGTGAACACAGGGATGGCGACTCCCCCGTCAGTTAGGCATGAGTCATTAGTATCAGTCCCTAAGTTTCAGACCTATGGTGTCATCATAGATTATGAGGGGTCCCCCATCACTAGAGGCATGACACCCTCGCACTTTGGAACATCAGTCTTGTGGAGCCACATCATTAGTCATGTGTTAGTACCCTGGAAAAGTACATACATCCTTACCACTAGGGTTACAGGTTGGACCTCGATAGCTCATATTGGGTCATATCGGTTGTAGTTATCTCCCATAGTCCCTGTTCAGTATTCTGACCACATCAACTTAGGTTTACAAGACCAAATGTTTAGTTTATCAGTTATTTATCTTCACAGATTATCTCAACACATACTTTACTTGGTCTTGCATTCGTTTAACATGTTCATGCTTTCATGCTCAAAATTTATACATGTTCCTCGATTCACATTTATAACCTATTCAGCCTAAACTTAATATTTATATATTTTATTCATGTATCTACTACTTCCAATCTTGAAGAAATATTTTCAGCTCATGATTTAGAAATTTCACTATGTCTTACAACTTTTATGTACATCTATGATTTAAATGCATATTTCAACAAACTACTTATGTGCTCAGTTTTTAAAGCATATGTTAAGTAATTCAATGAATTACTATATGTCTCATATACTTAGTGCATTTCAATGTAATGACTACATATATGTCTTTCTGGCTACATTCTTTCATAATATAGGTACTAAATATACCCCATACACCAGGGTCAAATAGTTCTCAACGTTCAACTAGCAGGTGACGAGTTCACTTATTTTGGGGTATCAAGTTCGATGCAGTTTATGTATTTTATTTTATAATCCTTATGTATTGATTTATTATAGTTGGAGGAATTTCCTACTATCTATAGTCAGTATAGTAGAGGCTTCATATATGGTCCATCAGAGTCAGTAATTGAAATTTAAGGTTCTCTCTCTCTCTCAAATTTTAGTATTGTAAACTTTGATCAATTATGTATTGAAACAACTTATATCATGTTGATTTTTCTTATGCTCAGTTATTTAGCATCCATATATATATATATATATATATATATATATATATATATATATATATAATCAATTGCTCAGGTATTATGCAGTACATTGGTTAGCTTAGGATCACTTATGGTTCTAGGAACCGTGTTATGACAAGGGGATAGTCTTGGATCGTGACAAACTTGGTATCAGAGAAAAAGGTTTAAGTGTCCTAGGGTGTCTCTAAAGCCCTGTCTTGTAAAGTCTAGTGGAATGGTATGGTGACATCTGTACTTTTCTTTAAGAGGCTACTGGGCATTTAATAAATGTTCCCTACTTTCATATCTCAGATCATGCTGTAGAGATGTTCGCTAAGAAACTGATACAGATTCTCGTCTTGCTCTATTCATGCCAACTCTTTCTTATTCTTGAGGTTATTCAAATAGGCAAGATTGAATTCCTACAGATAGAGTTTTCTCAGTCCATCCCTATAGACATTTATGGGGTTGTATGTGGGCTAAAAAGGGATCATATCAATGCCGTTATGTTCTAACGTTTGAAAGAGTTTGTTCTTATTTATGAAAATTGTGTATTAAGCTAAAGTCAGATGTTCTCTCTGATCCCTTCTCAAAATACTATAACAGCATAGGACCTTGAGTTAGAAACATGAATCTAGAAGTTTAACAGTTGTAAAATGGGGATAGTGTTTATTGGGATTTAGTAGATTATGTATCCATGGGGCTAGTTGTATGAAAGGTTAGCCAGTAAGCTTGAAACTGTGTATGCAAGAATTTAATTTTATCAATTTGAAATTAAGTTTGATGCTGTGGGTATGATCTAGAGGTGTACCTAAGGTGGCATGGGATTTTATTATTTCTAAGTTCTTAGAGTATGTGTGCTTATATAGTACCCTTAAGTTTCTAAGTATGAATAAGGTTAGTTATGTAGTATATGATGTTTTTACCAGCTAAGATATGGGTTATAGGCTATTGATGTTTTGTATTATAGTGATGGTAATTCTCATGGATTAGGGAAAAATATAAGTTTAGGGATGTAATATTAGTAGGCTATGAAGGAAATAAAGTAGACTATAAGTCTAGTGAGGCAAGTATGTTGCCAAGAGGGGGTGTAAGTATATAATGATGATTGCTGAAGCTAGAGAAAGTTAAGGATGGTATATATTAAGGGATTGTCCAAGAATGAAGTTAATATTATTTAGATATGGTTTATTCAGGTGAGGTTGAGCATTCATGTGTAGACCATTAGATTAAAGAAATTATGGCTCAATCTTTTAAGACGAGTTTAGTATTTATGTGTACCGATATATCCCAAACTTTATAGTAGAGTGATTGAAGTTCATTTTAGACTTTATTAAGGGGTCCACACACTTAGAACAATGGGTTAAATTTAAAAGGAGGATAATAGAACAAGAAAACATGTCTGGCTCTCAGGTTATAATGGTAATACAAGTGTGATGTAGAATAACACTAAGGGAGAAAGATTCTCAATCCATTCTTATCTTGGTACAAACTTTTGTACTTTAGTCATCATGACATCTACTCATGCCTTACAAGTCAGCTCTATGATCGTAACTCATATTCATACACTTTTTATAGAGAATCATGTATGCTCCCAATTCCTAGTATAAGGAGTTGCAGTTCACTCAGAAGTTTAAATTATATTCCATGAATTTATGAACTCCAAACTCAGGTCATATAGCTCATGGCTAATGTACTCATTCTTAACAGTAGGCTCAGTTCCCAGAGCTCATGATACATCTTTAATGACTAGTGAAATTCAGAATATGTCACATATGTCCTTAGTTTAGATCTCGTTAATGAATTCATGCCTTCGATACTCTATTTCTCAGGCCTCAGTTAAGTATCAAGGTTACACATAACATTTTTTCATGCTTTAGGTCCTCATTTTTTAACGTTTCACTGACCTCTCCTTAAAAGATAGTAGTGATGAAAATGGATGAACAATGGTTTAGATGGGAGAGTCTAAATGTTCCTTATTAGGAAAAGGCTTTTGTGTGCTTGTATTATCTAAGGCTATAAGTGTGAAGCAAGATTTAGGTAAAGATTTTGTTATATGTCATAGTTAATTGAAAATTCTAGGTGTTTCTTCTTGGGGATATTGCATGAAAGTTGTTATTGATAGAGGTATTAGAGAATATGGACAAATTTTTCTAAGTGGGTTGGTTTCCTAGAAGTTCACATGGTTATAATGATAGGCTTGAAAGACATATTGGTATATAAGTGGATAAATGTGTTGTGCACTAATGAATTTCTTGTAAGAGGTTAAAGTTAGATGTCAAGTAGTAAAGGGGAATATTCTTGAGATAAGTGCTCTAAAAAACACATAGGATATTGAATCCGTGGTTTATTCAAGTATTATCTTGTTATTTATAGTACCTTGTGACTTTGAGTTAGTCTTGGACATTGTGAGAGAACTTAGTTCAATTCAGACTTTGGTAGAGAGGTTATCAATATCCATGTGAAGATTATAAGTGGCGTAAAATGAAGTGTAGTATTTAGGAGGAAAAGTGTAGTTAAGGGAGTATTTGAGAAGTGTGGTTAAGCTTGAAAGTTAGCAGTTCCATTTCCTAAGGCATAGTAATTCTATCCTAGATTATAATTTATATGCCTATATTCCATGTTATAGAGTTGTAGCCATGTTACGATTCCTTATTTATATTTCTTCCTCAAATCATGCCCAAAATTCCTTGCTCCCTAATGTTACTAGAACCATTGACAAAGAGAGTTGAAGGTAGCAAATATTCTATTTCAAGTGACTCTTACAAATTTCATGCCATCAATATAACTTTACAGTTCTAATATCTATTTATGGTAAGAATACTTCAGTTGATCTGTCAACTTTCAGTATGAGATAGTCTGAATTATGAGCAATTCTGTTTAACAAGTAAACCGATAAGCTCCTACGATGTTCCATATTTTCATCTAGCCTTACAATCAAAACTTTCATGAATATGCCTATTCAGTGAGGTAATTTAATCACATTCATGCAAATTTTGAATTCAGTTAAGTCCTTACTTGTAGTCTAAATTAGTCTTAACAATAAAGGATACCTAGATTCAAAAATTAGTATCATGTTAGTTATCCAACTTCAGAATTTGTCCAGACATTACTACTGGGTTCCCATATTTTCAAGTTATAACAACATGCATTCATGAATTCAACTCAGTCCATGCATCATGCATTAGTTTCAAATTCAGATATTAAGTCATAATTTAGCTCGTAAGTGTTCAGTACATCATCTCAGCCTATCCTTAGTATTTCAGCCAAATCAGTAACATTCAAGGACGAATGATCCTAAGGGGGAGATATTGTAATACCCCAAGCTTTTATGTTCTAAATCTCTCTAAATATATCCCATGAAGTTAGCTTTCCAACGATTCAAGTCCTTCCTTGATCTGATATCGTGGCAAGAAGTTATACAATTTTCTCTTTAAGTGTCAATCATCTACCAATGGTTATGACATATGTGAAAACCCGTATTTAGACCTTACGATTCGTTAAGAGTAATATTCAAAACAGTGCTCAACCATGAATCAATCCATTCCAGTGGTTACGAGTCCAGCACACGACTCAGAGTCAGTCATTACAAATTATTTTGTGGACCTGTAGCCTAACCAGTAAATGATCCAATAATAAAGCCTCATGTTATGGTGGTTTTATTAGTGACTTAGATACATATTAAGACCTCAAATTGCTCCTAAATTATAGACAAGTCAAAATATCCCTTAGCAATTAAATTCTTGGAATGTATATAACTATAGTTATCTTCAAACGAGCACAGCTTTTGTTCTACTAAGAATTGTTGAGCTTAAGACCAACCAACAGATAGATAATTGAATTATATTTTGAACTAAAATAATTTTTCCTTAATCCGATATCGGGGTAAAAATTTATTGACAAAATATTGAAGCACTATCAAAGCTGCCAAGATTATGACTCGTAATGTCTCATTACGGGTCGTTAGGAAGGAGTCCTAATCTGGGTAGTAAAGGTTGAAAATGGGTTTCTAATGACAAATCAAGTCACTACTTGTAGCCAGTCCTTACAAGTCATGACTTAAGTCGTCGGGAGTGTTTCTAGGCGACTTCTAGATGATTTGTAAGGGTTTTTGGTCTTTTCCCACTCTTTAACCCCAAAAGTACATCGTTTCCCTCCAAACAATAGTTATCAAACATAAATATTTCCCTAACCTATCATAACTCATAAATAATTCATCACAGAGTAAAAAGAGGTGATTTCTTTCTGTTAAAAGCAGACTAGGGTTCTTCAAGTTCAAGTTCAATCCCAAGAAATTTATCCAAGGCTTCTACATTCAGGTATGTGGGGTATTCATCAATGGGTTCCTTTCACCCATTGAGTCCCACAATCCCTTTTTTCAAGTATGAAATGTTTATCCTCTTCTATGAAAATATCCATATTAATTATAAATTTAATGCATGTCTTCTTAGTAGTTTTGAATTCAAGCCATGCCAATATGTTTCACCTTATGAATTATGTTATTACATGCTTTGAATTTCAATCACCCATACTCTATTCAGTTGTCACCATATAAATTTACCAATTCATTATCTAAACCATGTGACCATGTTGTCCTCCTAAGTTTAACATATTCCCATTTTCAAATTCATGGATTTCATCAATTTAGTGAATTGAATTATGTTTTGGGTTATTTGAATCATGAATTTCCCTACAATATTTTAAATGATATTATTGTATTTAAGAATCACTCAGTACTGGGGGGTTATGAACACCCGATACCTATATGTTTTTACATTATTCCATTTATCATATTCAGATCATCATGTTTATGCGGAGCACTTATCAATACAGTACCATATTATGTTAAACTAATAATATTACTAGTGTCGATTAGTTGGGAGTAACACATAGCACGAGTGAACACAGGGATGGCGGCTCCCCCGTCAGTTAGGCATGAGGCATTAGTATCAATCCCTAAGTTTCATACATATGGCGCCACCATAGATTATGAGGGGTCCACCATTAGTAGAGGCCTGACACTCTCCTCCTTCGGTACATCATCCCTGTGGATCCACATTGTCATTCATATGTTGGTACCACCGAAAAGGTACCAGTACCATTCCAACTGGGGTTACAGGTTGGACCCCGATAGCTCAGATTAGGGAATGTCGGTTGTAGTTAACTCCCACAGCTTCAGTTTGGTATTCTGACCACATCAACTTTGGTTTGCATGACAAAGTGTTTAGTTTTATCAGTTATTCAATTTTATATATTCTCTCAGCACATGCTTTACTTGGTCTTATATTTATTTTACATGTTCATGATTTCATGCTCAGTATTTATACATGATCCTCAGTACACTTTTTTAACCTATTCAACCTTAACTTGAGATTTATACTTTTTATTCATATTTCTACTACTTTTTTACTTGTAAAAATATTTTTAGCTCATGATTTATAAATTTCACTATATCTTACAACTTTTATGTACATCCATGATTTAAATGTACACTTTAACAAATTGCTTATGTCCTCGGTTTTTAAAGCATATATTAAGTATTTCCATGATTTAGTGCATGTCTCACATACTCAGCATATTCCAAAGTACTGACCACAAATATGTGTTTATGGCTATATTCCTCTATAATGTAGGTACCAAATATACCCCACACACCAGGGTCAGACATTTCTCAACATTCAGCCAGCAAGTGACAAGTTCTCATATTTTAGGGACTCAAGTCCATTGCAGTTCATGTATTGTATTTCTTTATCCTTATGTATTGATTTGTGGTAGTTGGAGGCATTGTCCTATCTACCTATAGTCAATATTTGAAATTTAAGTTTCTCTCTCTTAAATTTTAGTGTTGTAAACTTTGATCAGTTATGTATTAAAACAGCTTATCTTATGTTAATTTTGTTTCTGCTTAGTTATTTAGCATTTATATATATATATATATATAATCAGTTGCTTAAGTATCATGCAGTACATGGGTTATCTTGGGATCACTTGTGGTTCTCAGCACTATGTTACGACCAGAGGGTAGTCTCTGGTCATGACAATGTAATATGCTAGGTTTTTTGGACTCTTAAATTTCTAAAGTGTTGACAACACTTCCATGATTACGACTTGGTAACAAATTGTTCTCACTCATAATGAGTCATAGGGTGGGAGACATTGTCTTAACATGGAGTTGCCCAGGTTCTGGTTCTATGACAATGAGTCCAAGGTATGACCCATTACATAACATAACAAATAGTTAAAAGGGTTTCATTGTCCAAACAGTAAGGTCGCCTAGTTTTTCTTCCTTGATCACGACTCTTCATCACAACTCATGATGATAGGTAATGAGTTATAGTGAGTGAATCGTGACTATAAAAATTAGGGGTCAGAGATATGACCCTTAGGTAACGAGTTTAGGTAACAACTCGAGGTCACACCTCACACGTTGTTACCTGAGTCATGACGAATGGAATCAGTTTTCCTACTTTTTTTAAGTAAGGAAGTTTTTGTCATTTCCTACCGTTATACTTATTTCCCATGACGTAAAAACACTAAAGGATCTTATTATCCCCAATTACTCAAACTAAAGCCTACTCTCTTCACTTAAACTCCCCAAAGGCAAGAGAAAACTAGGGTTCATAAGGAATTCATTCTACAAGCTCCAATCTTTGGATTTGTTTAAATTTATTTGGTATTTGTAGGCATGCCTCTCTTTTCTTAACTTTTATTTTTTATTATAGCATAAATTAATTCAAACATCATATGATTTAATTTTTTTTGTTTGAACTTGGATTGAGGGATTTTGATTGCTTATTACTTAAATGGTTATCCCTATGCTTTATACATGTTAGTCATGCTTAACTTAATGGTTTTGGGTTTAATCTAGGGTAATATGGTATGGTTTAGAATGATGTGGAATAGGTTTCCCCAAACTGATGAATTGTTGGCTTAAAATTTCCATTAACCTTAACCCACTTCGTGAATTGGTTTTGAAATCCATATTGCATAATTTACTTGTCCTTTTTAACTATTGCATTGCACTTAAGGATAAATGGATAAAAGGATTTTGAAAGGCATAGGTGGTCATGGTCTTTGATTAAAATGGAACTTGGGAGACTAATGGCTACTGGATTGGTTATGGTATATCATCCTAAAAATGTTGAAGACTTTTTTTAAAGATGAATTCACTTTTATACATGTGGTATTTTTAATATTTTTCACTTTTTATCATATGGAGAATTGAATAAGATTTCCATCGATACCAAATTTGCTCAAATCCAATACCCGAGCGAAGAGTTAGAGCCTTTTTTGTAAGGCAGTATGCCACCCGAGCCATCAATGCGTCGCGGAGTAGGCCAAAATAGTAATTGTCAAAATCTAGTGAGACTCTGCGATTATGGTGCATCACGCCAGGGCTCAAATTTAGAATTGTCCCTTTTCCAGTGTCTCAGCGCGATGTCTCCGCATCATGCCAAACTTCTAGGTCGCAAATAAAGTGGCAACGATATAGCCCCGTGTCGCGCCACCATGCAGATTGCTAATTGTACAGTTCCAATGAATTGGCACAATAGCGGTGCGTCACTCCAAGGATGAATATTGGGAATTTTAAAAAAAAATTAAAATACACATCCAAGGGTTAAAAAGGTCAATTTTTCACCCCTATTTAAACCCAATAACACGTGATTCATCCATTTTTCATCCAAAACATAGTATTTTTATCAAGTTTCTCTCAAGTACAATCTAGGGCTTTCAATTGGGGATTCAAATCCAAGACTCACATTCAAGAATCTCTCTATCAATATTCGTAGAATAAAGAACTAAGGTATGCACAGTTTTTATTCATGGGTTTCTTTCTTCCATGAAGCCCAAGAATCAAGTTTTAAATCTTGGATTGTGAATATTTGGTTGTGGGTTCATTATGTTCATGTGATTATGGTTGTATGATTCCCAAGTTGGAATCTTTATGTGTTGTTCATGAACCTATGCTAGTATGTGGTCTGAAACATGTGAAAGTGAGTTGAAATATGGAGTTTTGTTGAATTAATTTGATGGTCATGCCTATGCCCTAAGTAATGCATCCTAGGTGTTTGATAAAATGCCTAAGAGAATAGAAATTATGCATTATAGCTTAATTATGACCTAAGTGATAAGTGTATGCTTTACCTTATGACTAAGAATGTCTTTCATAATATTGTGTGCATTTTGAATGGTTGAGGAAATGTCCATGAGATTAGGTTGATGAAAGTATGAGATGTTTATATGCAATTCCATTCATGGACAAGTCTATGATAACCATGTGCTTCATAAAATCACCAAATTAATGTATTATGAATTGTTGATATTGGTCATGTTTTCAAGAAGTGTCATGTCCTATCAGTTTTATGCTATTGAGTCCTGGGGGTACTTGTACGCCATAATTTAGTTGTGTTCCTAGAGCTAGTGTCATATTTTCACGATACTCTCAGTCAAGCCATGATTTTTAGAATTCAGTCAGTTTCATGACTCAGGAAACCTTAGTAATTCAGTATTAGTCAAGTCCTACTCAATAATCTCAGTGACCTCAGTGGTCTCAGTAACATCAGTACTCAGTAATCTCGGTAACCTCAGTATTCCCAAAAATCTCAGTATCTTCAGTACTCTTCATCAATCCTCAGATCTCAGTAGCATTTCGTCAGTCAATAGAACGCAGTGAAATCAGTTTCGCTAAATAATACCATTAGTATCATTTCAATTTAATTAATCAGTTCAGTGTCTATTTAGTTGGGAGTAGGATTCAGTACCGAGTGAACCCAAGGATGGGAACTCACCTGTTATATAAGGGTGTGATTCTTAGAAGCAATACTTACGTTCCAGAACTATGTAGCCAGCGTAGGTTGAGACATCATAGCCAGCTTTATAAGGGTAGATAAGGTGGCTTAACCTATTATATAAGGGTTCCCACCATTCTCACTAGAGTTATATGTTATATGAGAGTTACTCACAGATTGTCCTTACTAGTGGTGCGGTATTGACACCCTTCTAATTGGGATTACAGATTAGACCCCAACTCAGTCATTATGGCAGATTAGGGGCATATATATTAGATGAATACTTCCCATAATTTTAGTTACAGAATCAGGATTGTCTGATACAGTTATTCAGTTTCAGTAATAGAACTCAGATAGTTCTTTCGATTTCAGGACTATCAGATATATAGTCAAATCAAAATAGTACAGAACTTAGCTAGTTCCATTAGAGCCTAGACTATCAAATACAGTCGGTCAGTATCAGTTATTTTAGTTCTACAGTTATTAGTATCCAATGTTATCAGTATTCAGTTTTAGGACTGTCAAATACAGCCAATCAGACCAGTTTTTCATAATCAGAACTGTCAAAAATAGTCTTTCCTTTATTAATAATATAACATCAGTTCCTCAGTACCCTATAGACTCAGTTATTCAGTATCCAAGTATTAACACTCAGGTATCAGTAAATCCATGTTATTAGAATTCACGAGTTAGTGTTATCACGAATTTAGTTAGAGTCTCTTATTCATGCATGTATTCCCACGTTCATGTTATTTAGTCAGTTAGTATTGTTCATGCATATGAACCATTGCATTCATCCTACCTCAATTACTTACCAGTAAATTCAATGTACTGATACATTTGTGCTATCGTGCTTTATACCCTAGGTTTAGAAGCACGATCTTCCTAGCATCCTTATTAGATCAGACGTTTAGCAGCTAAACTAGCAGTGAGTCCTCATCATTCGAGGATAGCATGATTATTTTATTACTTTATTATTTCAGGAGTTTGGAGTTAGTTGGAGACATGTCCCATTAACTCTACAGTTTTCAGATAGTTTAGAGGCTTTCAGACTATAACATGTTTCAGACAGTTTATCTCAGTTTTGGATATTATCATACCCCACTACAAATATTTTATTATATTCAGTATTAGTTCAGTTTTGAACCCTATGGCCTTATAGCTTCTATTCTACATATTTATAATGTATTATTTAGTGCTTAGTTACAAATATCAGTCATGGGTTAGCTTGTGGTCCTTCGGGGTCATGAGCACCCTATAGCATTCCGAGTACCAAATTTGGGGCATTACAGTATAATGGAAATTAGATTGTAGGCTTAATTGGTATAATGATACCAGATGGTCGATGCCTTAATATGAGACTCCTTGGTTTATGGTTAGGATTATGTGAAAAGTGATTTTTATTTGGGCTTAAAGGGGATAATATAGCTTTTCATAAAGGTAGAGATCCCGGGGGGCCAATAATGGAAACCACGTTTGCCGGTGTTGGAATCTATATGACCGTGTTCTTGGTTCACACATTTTATTTTTATGATGGATAGAGCCTTGGTGTCTTTATCACTCCTTTGAATTTTCTTAGTTTATGCGGCTAACACGTGTTGGGGACCTTTCAGTAGGCAAGCTGAACCCATATATCTCGTGGGTGCCCTTAGGATGGATAGAGTAATACAGTCCAGGTTAATAGTTTTAAACTCTCATGTTCATGACCCTTTACCCTATATACGTATATATGAATGTGCGCATGTGGTTTTGGCTGATTTTGGACATGGCATTATTTTATCACTTTCCCTGAGTTACATGCCAGTGCTTATCCCACCAACCGTGCCTCGATGCTACATCATTTAATGATGTAGGATCCGAAGGGTTTTTTGTTATTCCTGTGTAGCGGTAAATGGTGTGGTACGTCGATTGAATTGCTATAAAGTGTTGAACGTCCATATTTCGAAAAGAACTGCTATTTTCTTAGGTTTCTTTTTATATTTTGGAATTGTGACTTTTCTTTGTCATGGTCAGAGACATGTCTCAATCTTGTTTGGTATTCTGGTTTTTGAGGCTTTCGTGGACAAGTGTGGGTTGGATTTTTGGTTTTGGACTCTTAGGACTTTCATTTGATATATTTATCTTGTATTACTATATTCATTGGCTTTCGCTTATTTATTATTATTGTGCTCTTGAGGTTAGGCTAAAGGGGTGGTCTCGGGTCCATGCTGGGCTTGAGATACCTGTCACAACTAGGTCCTGATTCAGATCGTGACACCCCGGACTACACCTTCATGGTGAGCTACACGATTCCCTTTAAACCAACTTAAAACAGTTTGGACATAAACCCAACCATTAACCAAGGAATCATTATTAAGGCATTTTCCTACATGGTATCATCATACCAATATGCCTGCAAGCTAATTCAGTTATTCCAATCTAGCCCATGTAACCATTAGACTCTGAAGTTCCATTTAAAATCATAAACCATGGTTCCAAGGATGATCCAAAATCATTTTTATCCATTTATTCTTTAATGGAATGCAATTTTCTCAAAGAATAGCTAAATTATACAAATTTCCAAATTCAAAATCAAGTTTATAAGGTGGGTTGAGGTTAATGCTACTACTAAGCTCAAAATCCATCAATTTGGGGAAACCCATGTCCCCCATTCCAATCTTTATAACAATGCACCCATTCATACCAAATATCCAACAATTTAAGCATAAATAATCCATTTAAAACATAGGAAAAACAATTCAAGTAATAACCATCAAAAACCCTCAATCAATTTCAAACCCGTCAATTTAAAATACATGAATATTGATTAAATAAATGGCACAATGTAATATTAAAGTTAAAAAAATGAGAAACATGCCTGGAATATAGAAAATTAAAGAGAAATCAAACTATAGAGCTTGAATGATGAATTCTTTGTAAAACCATTGAGCTTTCTTGGGTTAGGGGTTAAAGAAAAAAATGAAGTTCGATCTTTGAAAACTGAAGGAAAAGGGTCAATTTGATGCTTATAAGTTGTTTAAGGGGTAAAAGGATCAAAGGCCCCTCACCTGAAGTAAAAAATATGAAAACTAGATGAAAAATAAGTAGCGGCGAGGCACGCTACACACCACAATCGCAGAGGCTTACTACCTGGAGGTCCCAAAGTGTCCTTGAACCCCATCCAAAAATTCCCAAAATTTCCCAAAACACCTATTTAACATAATTCAAGTAAAAAATTGATATCACGCACACGGGAGGGTTAAAAAAAGTTTCATTGAAATTTTTTAGGGTCTTACATTATCCCCTCTTTGGATCATTCGTCCCTGAATGAGGACTTACTACATTTTTAGCATAATAATATCAAGAATCCAGTAGAATCCAAAGACAAATTCCAAATGCGGTAAGAGAGAAATAAAACTCATACCTTAAGCACTTTTGTCTAACATGGGGAAAAGAATGGGTACTTGGTTCTCATATTTTCCTCAGCTTCCCATGTAGCTTCTTCCACCTTTTGATTTCTCCAAAGAACCTTCACTGAAGCTACATCCTTAGATCTCAATCTATGAACTTTCCTTTCCAATATCTCAACTGGTACTTTCTCATAAGACAAAGAATCTTTAACACAAACATCAACTGGCTTTATAAAGGAAGAATCACTCACACACTTTTTAAGCACAGACATATGGAAAACAAAATAAATCAAAGCCAAACTTACAAGTAAGTGTAACTCGAACACAATATTCCCAATTCTCCTTAAAATATGATATGGACTAATGTAATAGGGACTAAGCTTCCCCTTCTTCCTAAATGTCATGTCTCTTTTCATAGGAGACACTTTCACAAATACCCAATTACTAACCACAAACTCCAACTCCCTTCGCCTCATATCCACATAAGACTTTTGGCAACTCTAAGTAGTCTTGACCCTTTCTCTAATCACTTTCACTTTCTAAATGGCTTGGTGAACCAAATCAGGTCCAAACAAACTAGTCTCACCAACCTCAAACCATCCAATAGGAGACCTACACCTCCTACCATAAGAGCCTCAAAAAGAGCCATTTTTATGCTAGAATAATAATTGTTTCTATAAGTAAACTCAATAAGAGTCAAATGGTCAACCCAATTCCCTTAAAACAAATCACATAGGACTTAGCATATCCTCCATAGTATAAATAGTGCACTCTGCCATTCCATCCATTTGAGGGTTGAAAGAGGTGCTAAGGTTCACCTGAGTACCCAATCCTTTCTTAAGTGGACACCAGAAGTGAGAAGAGAACTGTGTACCTTGGTCTGAAATAATGGACACCAGTGCTCTATGCAACTTAACTATCTCCTAAATGAACAACTTAGCGTAATCCTTTCCTGAGTAGTTAGTCCTCACAAGCAAAAAGTCAGCAGACTTAGTCATTCTATCTACAATGACCCAAATAGAATCATATTGATTGTGAGACCGTGACAGTCCCATAATGAAATCCATATTAATAATCTCCCATTTCCACATAGGTATTTCTACCTCTTGAGACATACCAATAGGCCTCAAATGTTCTACCTTAACTTGTTGACAAACTGTACACTTAACTACATAGTTTGCCACATCTCGCTTTATATTATTCCACTAGTAGATTTCCTTTAAGTCCTGGTATATTTTAGTCAAACCCAAATGAACTATATATTTAGATTCATGAGCCTTAACCAAGATTCTTTTCTATAGCCCATCAACATCAGGAACACACAACCTTTCTTGATACCTCAAGATGTCATCTCCACCAATCTCAAAAGCCATAAACTTTTGTCAACCCACATCATCCTTAATTTGCATAAGTATGGGATCTGAAGCCAGTTTCTCCTTCGCCTGAATACTAAGAGATGATTCAACCACTTCCTGAATAATCACTCCTCCATTCTGAGAGTACAAGATACGAACTCCCGAGTTATATAGCATGTGAATATTTTTCACAAACCCTCTTTTATCTTTATCAATGTGAGATAGATCCCCATAAACAACTTTCCAAGAGTATCAGCAACAAAATTTGCTTTACCTAGATGGTAGTGAAGGCTCATATCATAATCCTTAAGTAGCTCAAGACATCACCTCCCCGAGGTTTAATTCCTTCTACGTAAACGCATAATGCAATCTCTTATGGTTTTAACAAATTATCCACATGCAACCCTTACAGATAATGGCGCTAGATCTTCAAGGCAAATACCACAACAACTAACTCTAAAATCATGAGTTGAGTAATTTCTTTCATGAACCTTAAGATACCTGGAAGCATAGGCTACGACCTTATCATGCTACCTCAAAACACAACTTAGTCCCATATGAGATGCATCACAATACATAATAGACCCATTAGTGCCCTTGGGTAGAGTGAAAAATAGGTGTAGAAGTTAACTTATTCTTTAACTTCTCAAAACTACCTTGACAAGCATTAAACCACAAAATCTTAACCTTTTTTTGAGTCAACCATCCTAGTAGAGGGACAATAAATGAGAAACTCTCTACAAACCTTCTATAATACCCAGCCAAGTCCAAGAAGCTTCAATATTAGTTGGATTCATGGGTCTAGGCCACTTCTTAACTGCCTCAACTTTTTATCGATCAACCTAGATCCCCTCACTTGAAACAACATACCCAAGAAAGGTCACAATATAATTTGAAGGTGATTGACATGATCCTCCTCACTTTTAGAGTATACCAAGATTTCATCAATGAATACTAAATGAAATAAATCTCAAAACTACCTGAACACCAGATTCAGAAGATCCATGAAAGCAGCCAAAGCATTGTTAACTCAAATGACATAACCAAAAACACATAATGGTCTTACCGGGTTCATAAAATAGTCTTGGTAATATCAACCTCCCTAATTTTCAATAGATGATATTCCAAATAGAGATCAATCTAAGTGAAACACTTAAAACCCTAAAGTTGATCGAAGAGATCATCAATCCTAAGGAGAGGATACTTATTTTTCACTATAAACTTATTCAACTGATGATAATCTCTACATATCCAAAAATACCCATCTTTCTTTCTCATGAAAAGAATGGCAGCAACTCATGGAGAAACACTGGGACAGATGAAACCTTCATCACAAACATCTTTTAATTGCTCATTTAATTCAGCTAGAGCCATTCTATAAGAAGAAATAGAAATGGGATAGTTACCTAGTAGAAGATTAATCCTAAAATTTATTTCCCCACCATGAGGAATTCTAAGAAGATAATTAGATTAAACATTAATAAATTCATTAACCATAGGGACAAATTACAAAGAGGAACTTTTAGAGTTAACAGCCTTGACTAAAACTAGATGGTACATACATGATGTGACATGGTTTCATGAAACTTATGATGATTAAAATTAGAGAATATATATGTACTTAAGGATATTTTTTGGGATTTGGTGTGTTTTTGGAGTGATTTTACAGGAAACTAGGTGTTGGAAACTTACTGGAAGAAAATCGAATGAAAAGCTGAAAAATGACCACTTACCTTGGAACCTACGCCCTGTAGGTACCACCAATGGGGCGTAGATGGGTCATTATGTATGAAAAATTAAAGTTCAGAGAATAAATTTAGGGCTGGCACCTACCCCCCAACAGCCATAGGTACCACCTATGCCCCATAGGTGTGCCCGTAGGTTGCAGTCGATGTATTTTTACCATATCATTTTGAATTTATTTCCTAGGGTTTCCATGTAAACTAAACATACTCTTGTGATTTTTTTAGTCACTATTATGTACGTTTCGTCAATTTTTTCTCTTTTATTTAGAATTTGATTTCTAGGGTTTTCATGTAATCTATAAATACCCTTTAGAAGTTGTTTAGTTAGTTTATGCTAATAGATGCCCATATAGGCCCTTTGGGGCTAAGTTTGTATCATTCACAAACATCTTTTGATTCTAAGACTGACTTGGGATATTATTGTTCTTGGTTTGTTTTTGGTTTGTTCTTCAATTTGAGACTTTGTGTTTTTGTTATTTCATTATTGTGAGATTGATTCTATGATTTGGTTTATGAATAACATGAATTGTATTAGAACTATGAGCTACTAATTTATTGAGCTAGGGTTATGGAAACCCTGGCAGATAATGAAGTAGAAGAAGTTCCATGTCGTTCTAGATAAGGATTCTTGCATGTATTGTGGTTTTCTTCAATTTAATTGATTTCTTAGCGGTGTCTACTATTAGGAACCTGTTTATATTCACTATGAGCCTGACCAGGAGGTAAAAATTGGGAAAAGGAGATCACAATAGTAATTTGGAGTTAATTACCGAAATAAGATTACCTGTACTATCTACTTATGATGATTATCTTTCATCTAATAACTTGAGACTCAAAAGATAATAGTTAAGTGGGATCCAGGATAAGGTTATTATGGCGATACCTTGAGGTTTAAAAGATAAAGGTTAAAATCTATCAATGAGTCCACAAGATAGTTAATGGTACATAACTTATCAGTTTCTGCATGCAAGGTATTAGAATAGTTCTATAGTGCACGATAAATCTATGGAGTTAGAAATTAGGGGGAACGCAAGGTTAGTGTTCGTCTTAATTTATTTAAAACCAAAATAATTCAATTCTTGTTACTTCCTACTAGTAACTACAAATCCCCCCTTTTATTTTTCCACATTGCCTAGTGATTTTAACATGTTTGAGGAGGATTTCTAATGTATTCCCTGTGGGATAGATTCCAACCTATTTGGATTACTATATTTTGATAGTGACTACTTTATCCTTCAGTAAGAGGAGTATCTTTGGAAGACATATAATTTTGGCACCGTTGCCGGGGAATACTGTTGTAGATTGACTGAGTGGAGTTATTAAAATTGTCATATTTTTCTTTTTTATTCTTCTTTGGGCATATTCTAGTGTATGCCTACTATTCTTTTAATGACTACTTGACTAGAGGAAGTATGGGGTGATGAAGACTTATTTATTATTGATCCTTATCCTTGTAATATGGTGCGTTATTATAGGAGTATGGTAGATATAGTATGTGAACACAAGGAGAGCCTAATAGAAACATTGACACCTTGCAAACAAAAATCATGAGCTTATTCAAAAGGTTGATAGGTTTGTCTTAGATATTCACCACTTAAAAGTAGAGTTGAATGCAAAGGTTGTTGCTTCTAACACCCAACAATTTAGTTATGGGTGGTGCAAGACTAAAAAAATTCTAAAAAGCCAACTTAAGGAGCTGAAAATAAAAGAGTCAACAATTGCTCATACTCTTATGGATAATGTCACTACTAAGGAGAGCATACTAGAGTTATATGGGGATGTAAATAAAACTGAAATTCTTGAGTTAGGGCAAATTGAACCTTATTCAAAGCATTTTTCCACATCATGTTTGGATAGTAAGATATTGATCGAGCCATCTGAACCCAAGAAAAAGTGCAAGAAAGAGGAAATATATGTCTATATTCTTGAATTTATTGAGCTAGAAATAAACAATTACATTCCTCACGTAAGGGCCAAGAAGTAAAACATGCCCCATCTATTGCTTGGGTCCTTTATTTTTATAGCACTGCCCCTTAAGCATAATAGGAAATTGAAAAAAATTTAGGGGTTAAATTCATAAGTTCAAAGCGGAGAGAGAAAATAGGAGGCCAACTCTTAGGCTACCTTGATGAAGTCTGAGTAATCAAGGTACCCACGGGCTTGTTGGTGAAGTCTGAGTAACCAATATAGCCACGTCATACCACGATGTTAAAATAGGTGTTGCTTGGGAGACAACCCAAGATATTTTATTATTTGTATATTCATTCGTGTTCATGTGATTGACTTCAAATCTAAGCATCTATGGTGTCACAGCCCGAACCAAGGCCTGGCCATGACGGGTATCTCAAGTCCACCATGGACCGCATGCCGCCCCCTTTGCCTAGTCAAACAAAAAATAGTATAACTATAGTAATAAAATTTCAAAGATATAACAAGATAGAATAACCAATAACTAAAACAAAACTAAGAATGTCAACAACCAATCCCAATCTGCAGTATCCACAAATCCTCTACTAATCAAAAATGATCTATACCGAGATATGCCCCCTGATGATAGCCAAAAGAAACATGAGAAATAGTCTATGACACGAAGTAAAAGAAGAAGTAATAGCCTTTCGTAAGAAGGAGGCTCACCACTTCAAGATAACTCACAAACGGTCCAAAATCACCTATCACTATGCAGGAAAAACAGAAATGTCTCCAGTTCATACATTGCATGGGGATACAACATCCGAAGATAGTAAGTGGGCTGAGAGATAGTATGTAATTCGAGAAGGGGATAAGATAATCCCAAGGCAAAACCATAGTAAAAATCCATATGCACATATTGTACATACACATAGATATAACATGATGGGGTAGGCTACAAGGTTTAACATTCAAGTAAAATATTAGCCAAGACTATGTAGCTTGATCATCATAAAAAAGGCTCCTACGGTTAAATGGGTTCATCTCCCCCTGTTTAAAGGGCTCTAATACGTGTTAGCCACACGAATTGGAGGTATCAAGGAAGACCAGGGAATGCCTTGACCCAATGTTAATCTAGGATACAAAAATATATATTTATATAAAGTGTGACACAAGAACACGGTCATCAATACCAACCCTCACACCAGTAAATATGAGTTTCCAGTACAAGTCCTTCAAGACTTACACCTTTACGACTTAGCTACATAACCCTCACTAAGCCCATATCAAAATAAGTTTCACAGAACCCTTATTTAAACTAAGGAATTACCCTTATTCAAATTTAGGGAATGCATCGACCCTTTTCAGTTTTTCAAATCAACTTATGAAAATGCCTTAACCACTTTCAATTTATCAAATCAACTCAAGGAATGCTTCAACACCCAAGGTTTCAATTTTAGTTAAAACACGGCCATCAAAATCAATGTTTAACCTTTTAACTATTTATGCAATGCAATAGTGTGGGTAAGTAATGTCAAATCAAGTGACAAAATCGTATTTCAAAACCAAGGACACAAGTGAGTTGAGGTAATACAATTTCTAAACCAATTTTAATAACAAAATCATTAATTTGGGGGAATGCCTCGACCCTCATTCCAGCTACCTGTAATTCCTCAAAATCTGGTTCCCAAGATGCCACACGGTGCTTCGAACTACAAGTAGTCCTTAGCTAACCCTGGCTACCTTCTACTAACTCTGAATCTCAAAATAGGGAAAATGAATATATGATGTTGAAAAATGCAAAAAACTATCTCAAAAGTTTGAGTATATCTAAAAATACTGATCACATTAATCTGATAAAACAAATATTGAATGATCTAAATACAAATCTGAAATCTATGACTGAATCTAGTAGAACGACAAGCCTCTACTAACTGAATCTAGAGAGTTACTGGGATAGGGCCCAGCTGACTCCAACTGTCTGAAGAGTAATAAAAACATTTACTAGCAACTGGAAATTTGAATAGCTAAGTCCCCGAACTAAGAGGACTCACCAACTGCAAGGATGTAGATGAGATGCTCAAAAATAACTCTCGCTGCTAAGATTGATCACCAAAACCTACAGTATGAGATAATGTAGCACATAGAAGTATATGTGGATCAGTACTTTGATGATGTACTGTGTATATGGGGGTCCATGCAATAAGTAAACAATATCATCACAGTTTATAGAAAACATCATGCATGCTAAATGTAAATGACTCACTTAAGCTTGAGTAATCTGAAAGCTGAAAGTCCAATCATGAATATTAAAACGTGTAATCTAAATCTTGTGAGCCATTACACTTAGTTCTGAAATCTGTATTCTGTTCATGTTCTCAAACCATGTAGGCTAAGTAAAAAAGGTCTCACCTTTTATGTCTGAAAAACTAAAAGTTGTAGTTTTGTAATTTGAATCTTAAGTAAAGTAATATCTGAGTAAGTTTGTGAGCCTTTACACTTAGTTTCTAACATTTGTAAAATACTTCATCTTAGGGCTTTAAAAAAATTAGTTTATCTGAAGGGAGGTTCTCTTAACTGACATAAACCATGTGAGCTAACATGGAGTCCAACATCTCATCTTTTTAAGGAAGAAACCTCACGTTGGGGAGAGGTGTCGTACTCTTGCCAGGGAGTATAACCTGAGCTAAGTGATCACATCTATAACTGTCATCCATATAGAGGTGGGAATAATCTAATAATTTGTACCTATGTTGGCTATGTAGTTTTGTGGATGTAGGATGCGCTAAACCCACAATTCCCGCTAGGTGCTAAATACTACCCCCTTATTAGTTACTATGCTCATTCTTAGTATCTCAGACTTATTGTCTTTCACTCGAGCTAGAGGATAGATGCAACCTTTGGAAATCAACTTTTTGGCTTTAAGATAAGATATGAAATGGCTCTTGGGAGACACTGAATTATCGGACCACTCAAAGACTAGCTTATCTGGAAATTGAAACATCCCCACTCGGGTGCGACAATCTATAGAAACATAACAGGAATGGATCCAATCCATACAAAGAATAAGATTAAAATCAACCATGTCTAACTCTATCAAGTCTAATAACATGACTCTATGAATAACAGTGACAGGAAACTTTTTGTAGACTCGCTTAGCAATAACTGACT